>NC_141700.1:535906058-536303558 GCF_964263255.1 Lissotriton vulgaris | reverse complement strand
CATTTTGTAGCAACTAACAATCTTCTTCACCCCTCCCAGTCTGGTTTTCGTCAGGGTTTCTCAACAGAAACCACTCTTTTGGGAGTGACTGAGAATCTTCGCCTACTATTAGATTGAGGTGAATCGGCTGCACTGATATTGCTTGATCTCAGTGCAGCCTTCGATACTGTATCTCACAGTATCCTCCTGAACAATCTTGCCTCCTTTGGTATTAGCGATAAAGCCTTGCACTGGTTTTCGTCTTTTCTCACCGACCGGACTTTCCAAATGTTTTCTAATACATCTACGTCCAACACTTATCTCTCTCCACATGGTGTGCCCCAGGGTTCTATTCTTAGTCCTCTTCTTTTTAATCTTTATGTCGTTCCTTTGGCCCATATTGCTCACTGTTTTGGTCTAAATCTATTCACCTACGCTGATGATTCACAGATTATGTTTTCCCTATCCCAAGCTGATCCCACCTCTCCTTCATCTTTGCAAACGGGTCTTAGCGAAATTTCCCGTTGGATGAATCACAATTTTCTTAAACTAAACAGCGATAAAACGGAGGTGTTAGTCTTTGGAAACAAACCTGATCTATGGAGCTCGAGACATTGGCCTTCGACCATGGGTTCCTTACCCATTCCATCTGAACGAGTGCGCAATCTTGGGGTCATTATTGATAGGGATCTATCGATGAAAGACCAGGCCAACAAAGTTGCAGCCATCTGTTTTACCATCTTAAGGTGGCTGAGAAAAATCTTCTGGATTCTGCCTTCCGACACCCAGAGATCCGTTGTGACGGCCTTGGTGACCTCTAGATTAGACTACGGGAACGTGCTCTATCTGGGGGCTACCAGGGCGGTCATGCGCCGTCTTCAACTAGTTCAAAATGCTGCTGCACGGCTTCTCTGTGGTTGTCGAAAACGCGATCATATTACCGAGCGTCTTAAGGAACTGCACTGTCTCAACCTTGACAATCGGGTAAAATTCAAGGCATTGTGCTTTATGCACAAGATCAAAATTGGATTTGCCCCCTCCTATCTTCAGTCCCTTGTTAAATTTTATGTACCTGCCCGTTCTCTCCGTTCTTCTTCCCAACACCTTTTTTGTATTCCTAAGTTCAGGCTCTCCAGAATGGGTGGTCGCTCTTTTGCCACCTTAGGACCCAAACTCTGGAATTCTCTTCCCTTGGACTTGCGTATGGAGAACTGTCATATTCTCTTCCGTAAAGCCGTAAAGACCTGGCTTTTTGTCCAATAAATTTCCCTCTGGATTGTATTCTGCTACCACTGTCTTTCAGCGCCGGGAAACCCTTACGGGTAGCTGTCGCGCTATATAAGATTAATAAATAAATAAAAATAAAATATCTATCTATCTATCTATCTATCTCCCTCTATCTATCTATCTATCGCCCTCACCCTATCTATCTATTGCCTTCACTCTATCTATCGCACGCACTCTATCTATCGCCATCACTCTAACTATCTATCGATCGCCCTCACTCTATCTATCACCCTCACTCTATCTATCTATTGCCCTCACTCTATCTATCTATCGCACTCACTCTATCTATCTATCTATCTATCTATCTATCTATCTATCTATCTATCTATCTATCTATCTATCTATCTATCTTACTATCTATTGCCCTCACTCTATCTATCTATCTATCTATCTATCTATCTATCTATCTATCTATCTATCTATCTATCTATCTATCTATCTATCTATCTATCTATCTATCTATCTATCTATCTATCTATCTATCTATCTATCTATCTATCTTTCTATCTATCTATCTATCTATCTATCTATCTATCTATCTATCTATCTATCTATCTATCTATCACCCTCCCTCTATCTATCTATCGACCTCAATTCAATTCAATGTATTGATATATGATATGGAACTCAATTGAGATCCACATAAAAACATGACATAAAGAGCACCAAATACAGATACATAAAATCCATAAAATACACTCTTTTAAATCAGAAATCAAATGAAGAAATCATGTCCATTAATACAAATCTAGGAAACATTTAAAAAAGTTAAAAATTCTATAGCAAAATATTTCATTGGGGGGGTTATGAATAGCTTCTACTAAAGAGTTGGCAGACAAAATACTTAATTTTAAACAAATTGGTCTCACCCACTTTCGGCGGTGAGCCATTAAGGCAGGGCATACGAATAGAACGTGGGCAGTATCCTGGGTCGAATTATTACACAAGTTACACTTTTTGGAGGAACCATACCATCTAGCTAATAATTTGTTCAAAGGGAGGAGATCCTGCCTCAAGAGGAACCAAAAGCGCCGTAAGCCATGAGGAAGGTTCCAGGAGGCATAAGGTTGCATACGTTTAAGTAAACAAGAATTAATAACAGAAGAAGCACCTTTCTTTAAAATAAGGGATTCTCTATCCCTCCCAAAACTTAGATTCCATATTGCCAGTTTTAGGGTGGACTTTAGCTGATGTGTGGAAAGCAAAAAAAGAGTTGATTCTTCCAATTCAAGTAGTGCAACGGCCCTTCCAAAGTTCTTTATAAGTAGGGAATACTCTTTTAGGGGACCCAATAATTATTTTTGGATGAGGTATCTTAAAGTGGCCGGTTTTCCCTTTACCAGACAAGAGACCCATCGTATTACACCCGCCAGGCCCGGGACCCAACTGCTTCGTATGCCAAATTCAAGCCTAAGAGATGCCACAGTACAAGCGTTGTTGATCGTAGTTAAATATCGCAAAAGTCTGCCCTCAACAGTATCCAAAAAACCCCATTGCCCCAAATCAAGAAGTTCAATGCCATAAAGCAGAGAGGCTGGAATTTTTGCCCGAAAAGCCTCTAACAGATGAACAAAATGTCTTTTGCCTGTGGCTTTATAAAGTGCACTTAAGCCTTTACCCTGTGTCATGGCCTTCCTAGTGTTATTATCTATATGGGCCTTATCGCTCAAGTTGCCACATACTATCTTCCCTAGGAAAACATACGATTTTACGATTTCCAGCCTATGACCACCTAAAGACCAACTAGAATTCCCAAATTTCGTTTTTTTCTTTCCCATCATACACATTACTTTGCTTTTTGAGATATTAATCTTTAGATGATGGGACTCGGCAAATACATGCAATGCCTGCAGACGATTATTTAGACCTTTTGGGGTAAGGTCTAGCAATAGTATATCATCTGCATACATCAAGCATGTGATTGGTTTGTCCCCCAGAACAGGGGCGATGCCTTCGCTTAAAGATAAGGTCTGGGGGAGATCACAAACATAAAGGGAAAACAATAATGGGGCCAATAAACAACCCTGTTTAAGACCATTGGCCGAGGGGATGGCTTGAGATAAGCCTCTCTCCCCTCCCAACAATACTCTGCACCAGGTATCAGAGTGGAGGTCCTGAACTAAGTCTAAAAGCCGGGCTGGATACCTAAGGCCGATAGTTTCTTCCACAGCAGAGGACGATCAACTTTGTCAAAAGCTGTGGAGAAGTCTATAAGGGCTGCGTAGACTCTCCCCCCTCTGACCCTGATGTATTTATCAGATATTACTTGCAGAGCTGTTAAATTATCCATGGTGCCATGGCTCTTACGAAATCCCGTCTGCTCTAGGGGTAGTATATTGCTCTGGTCCACCCAATCATTAATTAATTTCAAAAGACATTTTGCAAAAACGTTGCCAATTGCGTCCAAAAGGGCAATTTGACGATAATTTTGGGGGGACAACCGGTCACCCTTTTTAAAAAGGGGAACCAAAATACTCCCCTTCCAGGATGGGAGAACCGTTCTGCTAAAAAAACAAAGGTTGAACACCGGGCAAAGCAATTTGCTCCATTTTACACTACTTGGCTTTAAAACAGAAATAGGGAGTTCGTCCGGTCCCATTGCCCCGGAAGAGCGCATTTCCCTAATAGCCAATTCAATAGCCTTTTCAGAAAGAGCGACCAAGGGCTGACTATCCTCACTAGAAATTATGCGGGGGACCACTATTCCATTACTTGCATAAAGGACTGTGACATGGTCCACCCAAGTTTGCACTTCAATGGGGATTGAAAGCGGACTTGTTCTGGCCCAACATCCCTCGCCTATGAGGGACCAAAATCGTTTCATTTGTCCATTAATGGCGGCCTCTCTTAGTTTTATCCAGATAGAATCCTCCCCCTCTTTTCGTAATTTGGCCTGTAACCTTATCCTCCTTCTTTTTAGTAGGGCTATTCTGCGCGCTCCTTCAGACGATTTACTCAATTACTGTTCCCTTTCTAACTTATTTATTTCTATATTGAGGAGTCAAAGGGAACTAGAGGGTATTGTGGTGTATCTTTTCTTATTTGAGTTTTTAGCGACAGAAATCACCACCTTCATAAAGTCTAAGAAACGCACAATTTCTAAACCATGCCAATTAGCAAGATCATTTACTGCTACTTCAAGAATGCTCTCTAAGGCTCTTAGGGCCTTTGCATTCCAGTAGCATCTCCCAGATTTAATTCCGAAGCTCACCAGATCACTATTTAACCCCTTCCATGCTCATGACGAGCTCAGCGCGTCATGAGGCACAGTGGAGCTGTGCTTATGACGAGCTGAGCTCGTCATGAACAATAGGGTTCGATAATCAACAGCACAGGAGGGGATAACCATTAGCAGCCAAGGTGTTAACGACCAGCGGTCCGATTTGGGAGGATTTATTTTTACAGAGATAGATAGTAATTTGTGGTCGCTAAAAAGTGTTTCGATAACCCTAAGATCCTTCAGTAAGGCAAAGGCAGAATTCTCCACTATTACATAATCTAAAATAGATGTACCCTGATTAGATTTATGGGTGAAGTTTGCAGGGGAATCGGAGGGGAGCCGTCCATTCACAATGATCCCATCTCTCTCAGAGAGTTCTTCAAGAAGTATCTTCCCTCTCTTATTCGTTTTAATATTCTCAGGGAAGAGAGCTTGGGGAATCTACTGTGATTTTTCTTTATGTTTGTCTCGAAACAGGCTCAGACTCAGATTAGAAATTTTACAATTCAGGTCCCTTACCAAAATTATATGAGGAGTGGGAGTTTTCTCCCTAATACTCTGTACATAGGCAAAGACCTTTTTTAAAATTAGGTTGGAGCAAACATCGGGGGGAATATAGGCATTAATCAAAACTAAGGGTTTAGAAACTTCAACATTGTCAGTACTAAACAACGTTACTGCCTGAAAGAGATTACAAGAATCCAGATAAAGAGAGAAATTCCATTTTATCTGGTTAGACAGTAGACAAGCAATACCCCCGCTAGCATGACCTCTCCTTGAGGGGGAAGCACAACCCTCCAATACAAAATAGTCCCTTCCTACCAAAATTTTCTCCGAACACCACGTCTCTTGGAGACAAATCACACTGGCTTCTAAGGAAAGAAGGAATTGAATTTTTTCAGGGCTATTCTTCAACCCTGCAGCATTCCAAGATAATATTGATATGTCGCTGCTAAAGATGAGAATGGGACACAGACTTATTTGTCAATTTCCTCGAGAGAACTCCGGGCAACCAGTTCCATCGGAAACTCTCATCAACAGCATTACCATGGAGAGGGGGCATAGGAGGATTAGTATGAGACACAAGGCGGAAATCTTTTGATATACAGTTTTTCAAATCATCAAATCCGCCAGACCGCTCTGTGCTGCCAGAGGCTGCCTGCAGAAGTGAAAAAGGAGAACCTAAGGATTTAGAGGGTTTAAAAGGTCTACCAGATAGAACATTCCCCCAGAAGGGCATGACATCGATCCTTATACTCTGAAAAGCTTCCGACCGTTGAAGGATAAGGTTTACTACTAATTTAGAGTAAAACTTTACCCTTGTTCGAATTCCAGCCTCTGTCTTCAGGATCAGTACTTTATCTATATCTGCAGATTTTAATAATTTCAGACTTGCGGATTCCTGAAAACATTTAAGCAGTAGAGATCTATTTAGGATGCAATCAGATCAAATAAAGGAAAGAAATCGAGGATAAGAGTGTCAATACTTTCCTCTTTGGGCATCTCGGGAAGTTTTTTAAAGACCACTTCAATTTCCACCGTATCAGGATAAGGTCTAGCTAGTGGATTAAGAACTGTTAATGCGAGGCCGATTGATTTGATCGCATTCCCCAGAAGGGCAGAACTAGAAGGACCCCCTTTTTCAGTATTACACCGATTTGAACGTCCTATATATATATTGATTGAATTTATAATGTAAAATATAACATGTTGGTTAGTTTATAAAAATGCGCATCCTCATAGTTTCTGCATAGGTTTTATGGTCAACTTAATGAACGGCGTGAGATTGCTGGCTGAACGCGCCTATCAACAGTGCAGCAGGTGCTGTGGCACCGAGGCCAAGGTTGTGACCAGACATCGCCGCTCCTCAGTTCGAGGCTGTTTCTTGTCACCCAAACAGGCGATAGGAGACCCAAATTCCTTTCTTGTATTAGGTCCCATGGCCACACCATGGGAGGCTGGTAAAGGGAGTCGGGCGGGACTTTATTTTTAACAAGCATGAAGTTCAAGGATAAGACCGTGTTGAAGACAAAAACATATAATCAGAAATGTGGGGAAAGTGCCACGACAGGTGAAAAGTTATGTTTTCATATATATAAATCAGCATGGGAAGGAGAAATTGGGAGAGAAAGTCGCTGAATAAGTAAAGATGTGCGAAAGGGCATCACGGTTGGGGGAATGGAATAATCTGTCATTTTTGTGTAAGGGCAGTAGCAGCTCCGATCACTGTGAATGATGCATATAGATGTGTTTGGGTGCTCGCTGGTCCTTCCTGACAGCAGTTGTTGTCGGTGGTGTGTAGTCAAAAGCGGTTTGTTCCTTGGACGACGCATCAGACCGTTTACATGAAGCTCAGAAAAACCTATCACCAATTTAGCTGGGAAACACTGAAAGTGTTAGCATTGTTGATGTGTGATCCTCGGCATGGGATGAAATAAACGCACATGGAGGTGGTATGTAGGGGCAGCAAAACTGGCGGATCCGTCACCTGACAAACTATGTGATCCTGAACAAACAGGCTTTTTCTCTGCGCGTCAATCCCATTATCTGCCAAACACTGCTCTTTTCGGGATGGTCGGCGTTACTTGCGCTCGTAATAGGCGTCACTTACAGCTGAAGCCCGGGGCTATGTGACTCTAACCCAAAAATTTGGGATCTGCTTTCCCACCCACTGCTTCACGCTTCACGGCCTGGCGGCCGTGACTCGCATCAGGTCTGCAAAGCTACGGCCAGCTGCTGGGCAGTAAGGTTGCCTCCCCCCAACCATGGGAAGTCCCTCCAGTGAAAGCGCAAAGGCATATAGGGGGATCAGCCCCTGATTTTCAACACTGTTCTCTATCAAAACGCCAATACTTATTGTGGGTTTTATTAACCTGCCTTCAAAATATTTGTTTTGGTAAAAGTTTCCATAACAATTATGCTGAAATTTAGTTTGTTAAGCAAACGCCAGATATGAATTTCTACCCTGTTTTCTGTGCCACAGTTTTTCTATTTTGCCACTATTTTATCTACTTCGGACCATTGCCATTATAAATTACAATCACTTTTATTTAAGTATTAATTATTTAAAAAAATTAAAAGCCATTGTTATTTGTAATATCAATACATCTAAGTCACGTCAATACAAAACATGTGGCATTACAAATGCTAAAAGTGTCACATTTGCTAAAGTTAAAAGTATTGGCATTGTAAATCACAAAACATAAATATAAAATGTCATTTACAAAACCAATAGCTCCAACTTTCTTACTGCGAGACCTATTGGCAACGCCAGTGCTTGTTCTATTTTCTTCTGGTTCTAATACCTCCTTGTCTCCCTCACCCCTCTGTAAATTAAAGATCGGAAAAAGTTCTTTGTCTACCCTTGAAACGGTTTCATTCAGAACCTCTATTACTGGGTCAAGATCTACTACACAATTAGAAATAGGGGCTCTCAATGAAGGGACTGATTTGTCCCTATTACAAAGTACTTGAGAAGCATTAGGAGACTCATTCTCTGTCTTAGTATCTTTCAGCTCTACAGGTTCTTGCCGGCTTGCTTCTAAATTAGAGCTAGTTTCCTTCTCCTGTCGGTTGCTCAATAAAACCTTCAATATTTGAGTTACTGTTTCCAGTACACAATCAGAGCCCCCGACAAATTTTTCCAATAAAAGCAAAATAGAAGAGAGTAAATGTTCTAGAGAGGAAAGAGAGTCAGAAACGGGCTTATCCAACCTAACTGGATGAATAGCATTGATACCTGTTATGTTGAGATTAGGCCTCATGCAAGTATTTGACTGGGAAATATTAAAATGGGATTTATTAGAGGGGGTACTACTATACAGTTGGAGGCCAGAGGGGGCAGATACTGCTAGGGTCTTTATAGGATCAAGAGCCTTACTAGAATCTTCCTCAATATATCTCCGGCAAAGCTCCATATCTAAATCTGAAGAGACTAAATCGTTATTTCGCACTACTCTCAGAAGTGAAGAGCTAAACGTATTTTTAGAAGGAGACTCGCTGGGATTAAAAAAAGGGACATATACTATAGCCTCCACTGCTTTTGAATTAGCTTCTGACGGAGCTCGGAGGGGATGAGGGGATTGTATGTTTTTGTCCCCTAAAGTTAACAGGGAGGGAGACACACAATTCTCCAATATAGGGTGACCTTCTACAACTTCAACTAATGTGGTAGCTCCCTCTTTCTTGGTGTTTTGTTCCATCAAACCCTCAGTGCGTAACCCCATCATAGTAATATGATCTTTTACAACAACGCTCTTTTCAACCATGTCATCAGACGTGGACCCCACAATTGTGGCTCTATTCTTTCCCATTTCCCAAAGATTAAATAACTGGCAGGTGCCCTTTAATGGCGTAGCATGGCTATCTTTATTTCGCAGAGGATTCGATTTAGTTTTGGAGCACGACCTTCCCACTAATATTTTCCCTGACCTTAACTTTTTGGCCGTCATTTCAAAGACCAGAGGAAAACACAGAAGATCACTGAAAACTATATGGATTCACAATAATAAGAACGATTTAAACTGCTAACAGACAGAGAATAAAGCACACACATAGAAAAGCAAATTATTTGAAAAGGAATGGGCACAGCTCAGCCTACTTCAGCCTCTGAGGGCCTCAGAGGGCCCGCCTTTTGCCCGGGCTTCGCCCGGCCCTCGTCCCGCACGCGTTCCGCTACGCGTCGTCAACCTGCTGATTAAGTATCCGAAAGTGAGGCAGGGGACGGGAAGAGGACCAGGTGCAGGCAATGATCGCCGCACAGAAGCCTGGTCCTCGCAGTCCCGCCTCACAGTGGTGGTGCTTATCCACCTCCCTCTATCTATCGCACTCACTCTATCGCATCACCACAGCATCACTCAGCACCACCGCAGCATCACTCAGGGGCACCACAACATCACTATGCGCCACCACAGCATCACTGAACGCAACAGCATCACTCGACGCCATCACAACATCACTCAGCGCCACCACAGCATCAATCTGTGCAACCATTCAACAACAACTGGTTCAAATATGTTCTCTCAATGTTTCAAGCTTTATTACAAATGTCACAAAACGATGTTAATATTTCACTTCTGTTCTTGGATTTTAGTCACAATAAAATACACTGAACATAATCTTCACAAAAGGTATTTATAAAAGTTTAAGCTATTGCCATTATAAATTGCAATAGCTTTTATTTAAGTATTAATTATTTTAAAAAATCCACCACCACTACGTCCACCACCACCATGTCCACCACCACCACGTCCATCATCACCACACCCACCTCCACCACCACCACCACCACCACCACATCCACCACCACGTCCACCACCACCATGTCCACCACCACCACCACGGCCACCACCAAGTCCACCACGAGGCCATCTCACTCTATCTATCTATCGGGCTCACTCTATCTATCTATCGCCCTCTCTCTATCTATCTATCGCCCTCACTCTATCATTCGCCCTCACTCTATCTATCGCCCTCACTCTATCTATCTGTCGACCTCACTCTATCTATCTATCGCCCTCATTCTATCTATCTATTGCCCTCACTCTATCTTTTGCCCTCACTCTATCTATCTATCGCCCTCACTCTATCAATCAGTCGCCCTCACTCTATCTATCTATCACCCTCACTCTATCTATCTAGCTATCGCCCTCACCCTATCTATCTATCTATCTAGCTATCGCCCTCACTCTATCTATCGCCCTCACTCTATCTATCTATCTATCTATCTATCTATCTATCTATCTATCTATCTATCTATCTATCTATCTATCTATCTATCGCCCTCACTCTATCTATCTATCCATCTATCGCCCTCACTCTATCTATCTATCTATCTATCTATCTATCTATCTATCTATCTATCTATCTATCGCCCTCACTCGATCTATCTATCGCCCTCACTCGATCTATCTATCGCCCTCACTCTATCTATCGCCCCTCACTCTATCTATCGCCCTAACTCTATCAACCTCACTCTATCTATCTATCTATCTATCTATCTATCTATCTATCTATCTATCTATCTATCTATCTATCTATCTATCTATCTATCTATCTATCTATCTATCTATCTATCTATCTATCTATCCATCTATCTATCTATCAACCACACTCTATCCATCTATCACGCTAACTCTATTTATCTATCGCCCTCACTCTATCTATCTATCTCCCTCACTCTATCTATCTATCTATCTATCTATCTATCTATCTATCTATCTATCTATCTATCTATCTATCTATCTATCTATCTCCCTCACTCTATCTATCTATCTATCTATCTATCTATCTATCTATCTATCTATCTATCTATCTATCTATCTATCTATCTATCTATCTATCTATCTATCTATCTATCTATGTATCTGTATATCGCCCTCTATCTATCTATCTATCGCCCTCACCCTATCTATCTATTGCCTTCACTCTATCTATCGCACGCACTCTATCTATCGCCATCACTCTATCTATCTATTGATTGCCCTCACTTTATCTATCGCCCTCACTCTATCTATCGCCCTCACTCTATCTATCTATCGCCCTCACTCTATCTATCTGACACCCTCATTCTATCTATCTATCTATCTATCTATCTATCTATCTATCTATCTATCTATCTATCTATCTATCTATCTATCTATCTATCTATCTATCTATCTCCCTCACTCTATCTATCTATCGCCCTCCCTCTATCTATCTATTGCCCTCCCTCTATCTATCTATTGCCCTCCCTCCTTCTTTCTATCTATCGCCCTCACTCTATCTATCGCACTCACTCTATCGCATCACCACAGCATCACTCAGCACCACTACAGCATCACTCAGGGGCACCACAACATCACTATGCGCTACCACAGCATCACTGAACGCCACAGCATCACTCGTCGCCACTACAACATCACTCAGCGCCACCACAGCATCAATCCGTGCAACCATTCAACAACAACCGGTTCAATTATGTTCTCTCAATGTTTCAAGCTTAATTACAAATGTCACAAAAAGATGTTAATATTTCACTTCTGTTCTTAGATTTTCGTCACAATAAAATAACCTGAACATAATCTTCACAAAAGGTATTTACAAAAGTTTAAGCTATTGCCATTATTAATTACAATAGCTTTTAATTAAGTATTATTTATTTAAAAAAATTAAAGCCATTGTTATTTGTAATATCAATACATCTAAGTCACGTAAATACAACACATATTGCATTACAAATGCTATAGGTGTCACATTTGCGAAAGTTAAAACTATTGGCATTGTAAATGACAAAGCTATTAATTTAGCTATTCTTAATGATTTTAATGGTGGTATCTATTTGTACTTCTTTTATGATCTTTCATGATCGAAATAAAGAATTTTTAATTGTATTAATTTAGCTATTTTCAAAACCAACACATAAATAAAAAAAATTTCATTTACAATACCAATAGCTCAAACTTTCAGTTGTAATTTACCTATGCTTGTTTAGGAGTACTATAGTAGTAGCCATGACATCATAGAATGGTTTAGAGTGTTAAGTGGAGAGTGGCATTTGGACTGTGTATGCTGCAACCTCCAGACTGTTGATGCTGTGCTCATAATCTTCAATAAATTCTTCTTTAAGATTTATTCTTGGAATACTCTTCATTTTTACACTTTCTTAATGCGAGACCTATTGCATTGCAAATGCTTGTTTTAATCACAAGGTTTGTGATAGCAAAAGGGCTTTACATATGAGATCCTATGTGTATATTTTAGTAGCAGTTTATTATTATCGTTTTTTGTTGGTCCAGTACAACTAACATCATTCAAACATCGCAATACAGTGTTTTAACAAATATCACACAACAAAATGAGGCATGGAAATCATGCTGAGCAGTCAATGAACCAGGCAATTGGGATCAAAATGGCGTGAGATTCGCATGACAGCCAATCACCTCACCCTTCACCCACCAGTCTCGGAACCACCCGGAAGAGCACGAGTAAAACGCAAAGCTTTGCCTGTCAGTCACTGTGTGTTTTTTTTCAGACGTAGCTAGAATGCAGTCTAATCGACCAGTTTGGCAGGGGGGTTAAGAAGGAAAAAGGCAATCACGCGGATTTAGGGATTAACAAACGTCAGCTAAAAGAGCCTGTCTGCAGCAAAGGGGCCTTAATCTGCCGGCATACGTAGAAACGGCTCGTGGCAAACACGAGGTTAAACCAATTTTCCTTTCCCGCATGTACAGCAGGGCGATAGGACACAAAATAATGGCCCATATGGAAAATAATGAGATCGGAGGGCAGGACAGATGTCGAGACCGACTTCCTACGGCGAGCCCATTGGTACGCGGAGCAGCCCCCCCCCCCATGCAGGATGCTGCGCTGGGGCGGTCGGGCGGAGCAGGCTAGGAAACAATTAGATCCGGTGTCCTGCAGGGGTGGATGCGCTGGGGTGAGCTGTCCTCACGGAGTACCCAGCGACCAGTGTTGTTTTATGGTCTTTAATTTTCTTTCAGGTATTAGAAGTCTGCTGGGAATCGGCTTTATGTACTCTTTGTTGGTGGGGGGAGCAATGCACTGTCCTTTATAGCCAAGAAAACGTTTTTTGCTGAGCCTGCAAGGCCTTTTTTGAAATAAATTCACCACAAATTCCCAGGTTTTCTTTCCTAAAGAGTACGGAACTGACCATATGGTCATCTCTCCCACGCTCCAGAGAAGCACAACACTGTGTGTGGGGACCCACTGAGCTTTTCAAGGCTCCCCCTTCTTCTCCAACTGTTTGAAAACAGGCTCCCGTAGAGCCAGTTAAGAGAAAGAGCTGTCAAGTGCTACATACACTACAGTCCTTTGTAAGTTACGGTTTTTGGTCTTACAGACATATTTCAGCTGTCTGTTGTCGAAGATCTATTGTGTACAATATTGACACAAGCACTTGGCCTTGGTTGGCTTTCTTTCATTTGCCTGCATTTTAGTTGATGGCTTTACTTCCTCTTCCTGTATTTATACAGACTCTGGTGCATGGCCTCTTGGCCTTCCATCTTTTTTTAAATGGCTTCTATCCTTTCACAGATCCACATCTGCTATTCCATTCCAGCTGTAAGCAGTTACTTCATCCAGTCCTGTGTTTATTTTCTCTCCATCGCAATACTTTCAGTTTCTTTTTTCTCTCTTTGAAATGCATAATTACTGGTACTACATGCAACGAAATAATCATAACTAAGTGAGCTACTCAGGTCAGACCTGGGACAACTTGAGAGCTTTATGGATGTCAGCCATTTTACTCACATTGCCTGTTATTGCTCCAATAGTTCCATATCGGTTAGCAAGGTCTTTCAATATTTAATGCCTTTTACAGCTTGCGGATGAGGGTGAAAGAAGGTGTCTTCACAGCTTTAAATATATAAAAAAAGTACTTCATTTGGTCTAGCCTTTTAATATTGCCCATCCTAAAATATGTGCACTAACCCTACTCTAACACGAACCGATTGAGTAATTTTACAAAAGATGCTGTGATTCACATAAAAATGACCTCAGGACAAGGCCAAAACACACCATACTCCACCACCCCCACCCCCCACAAAAATCCATAAATGTATTTTTATTTGTACAGGGGAGAGGGGTTATCCTGATAAAACCAGCTTAGCCTTTCATCCTTGTAATGTCAAAACACAGACCCTTGTTAAAACGAAGAATCATAACAACATTATGGTTCTAACCCGTGAATGGCATATTTGTTATTACTACTAAAAGAAAAACCCTGGCCTAGTGGAAGTGTCTGTTGCTTCACTTTTAATACCAGCCTTAGTTTGGACATTGTTTGGGCCTCTCTCCTATCATGATAGTAGATTTCTGGTCTGACACTATCCTTTGGGCTCACAGTTGTTCTGACCATGGGATTTCTTGCCTTGCAACTATTATTTATTTATTTTATTTATTTTAAGAGTTTTATATAGCGCTGGCTAGACTCGGAGGTATCAGAGCGCTTTACATGAGGTTCCACAAAATTACAAGATTACATCAGTTCCAATTTACATCAGTGATAAGTGAAGTGTAGATGGGAAGGGGATAAGGGTAAAGGGGTGGGAGGGAGATACAGCAGAAAGACGAAGGAAAGTCTGCCCAAAGTCCAGCTGGGTAGGTGATAGCTATCAGGTAGCTCCATCGGGCTTTGGCAAAATAGCTAGGTCTCAATGGGAAAACATTTAAAGAACATGGAGGGCAAAATAAATGGAGCGTAGAGGGGAGGGGACAGGGAAGGTGAGAAAGGGAGGATAGGGGAAGAGACAACAAGGAGAGACGAAATGAAGTCTGTCTAAATGCCGACTGGGTAGGTGACGACCAAGGAGGGAGTCCACGGCCCACCTCCCCTATAGCTAAACCAAGTAGCTCCATCGGGAATCAGACAAAATAGTTCAGTCTCAATACATTGAGAGAGGAGAGAAGGAGAGACATGAATAGAGGGAGGGTGCGGAAAAAGACGACAGGAGAGACGAAAGGAAGTCTGGCTAAAGACCGACTGGGTAGGTGACGTCCAAGGAGGGAATCCTCGACCTGTCTCTCCTATAGCTAAACCAGGTAGCTCCATCGGGCATCAGACAAAATAGCTAGATCTCAAATGACGTGGGAAAATACACAGGTAAACAGGGTGGGAACTAGGGCCAGGACAGGTGAGGGCAGAGGTCAGAAGCAGGAAAGTGGAGAGGAGTAGAGCGGGGAGGGGTAGGGGGTAGGTAGTTAGGTAAAAGTTACATGGTTACAAACAGTTACTGGAGCATAGTGATGCATACTCAAACAAGACAAACAAATAGCAATGTTATAAAGGTACATGATACAAGACGAATGTGGCATGGGAGGAAGAGGGGTGAGGTAAGGGATCAGAGGTAGGGGTAGAGACGAGAAGAACTATGTCCAAGGTCCGGCTGGGTAGGTGACGTCCAAGGGGGTGACCCAGAGCACTGCCCCCTGCCTGCGCTGTTGGTCCAGGTAGGTTCCTCAGGCCTTCAAGCTGGGGTTGGGTACCCTGATCCGCGCCCTAAGGTGTGCTCTGTAGGTGTCACATAGTGGGTCCCATCGCTGTGGGCGTTGGAGCCCCTCCTTCCTGCCTCGCTCACTGTCATCATCAGTGGGTGGGTTGTGTAGCCGGGGGAGCTCAGATCTGTGTGTCCTCTTATACTCAGTGGGCCAATGGGGAACGAACTGCGTGTCTCTGTGGGCAGGTGGCTGGTGCGGGCTGATCACTACTCGGGTTCCAGGCGATCTAGAAATCTGCCATCTTAGGGTCAGGCATGCAACTGAGAGGCATTCGGTGGTGGGGGGCACCTCACTCACTCCCCAACTACAGGCCACACTGGGGGGGGTTCCACCCACCACTCACCGACTCAAAGGATGCTTGGTTGGCCCCAAGTGGGTCAGAGCCCTTCATTTCACTCAGAAGACTCCGTGGGCGAGAGCATCGGGTGCCATTTTGAAGTCAGGCAGGCACGGGCGGTCTCGGTGCTCCGATGGCCCTTGATGTAGGGGGGGGGGCTCAAACTGGCACCCCAGTCCATTAATGCTGCTCCCCTTCACAATCTCTGTCAGCTGCGTGAAACCGGCAAGTGTGTTTTTCCGCCCCCAGCCGCTTCAGCTTGCGCGGCCGGGACGAGGTGATCCGTCCGGTATGTGCGTTACTCGCTGCAGCGCCGTAAAGGTCAAGCGTTGCCGCCGGGCAAACAGGTCGCCCCAATGATGCGTGCTTCTCCCTGAACCATGCAGCAATGTCGAACTGATCTTTGCCTGACATTTAAGCGGTCAGATATAGATTTTGAAAACGAGCATCGTCCTCGTCCAGAGAGTTCATGCACGGGAAGTAGCCGGCCAGCGCCTCGAAGGAGACGGAGAGGCTGCCGCGGCTGTGCAGGAAAATAGGCGGCATGGTGCCAGGTCATCCATGTCTGCGCGTCAGAGGCCTCTGTTTCAATTACACTGGAGGCCTGTCCCATAAGTCATGTCTGAACCTAGGAGGAGGAACTGCAATGCCCTAGATTGAAAATGCAGATAGGCTCCCCTATGCCCCAGGGACTTCAGAGGAGGTGTTAAACCTTTGCTTCTGAGTATTGGCAGGTGAAAAGGCAGAAAAACGGCGATTCTCCACCAATGAGTGCAGTACGTTGTTTGAGTGGAGTTAGTACGAAAAAGTAATTTGTTACTAGAATATTAAGAAGCCTGTTGTCATTAAAGACAGAGACTTTGGCCCTGAAAGTCCCCACTCTATATAATAATTGGAATAGTTTTATTGAAGTTGTGAAGTCCGCTCTTGTTTGTTTACATCGTATAAGATTGACTGAGCTTCTCAGCAGAAATGAGGGGTGAAAATATTGGTGGACTTGGAGCATCAGTGATTGCAACAGGGAACAAGGAACGCACACAATAAAAAAATCATAAGTGTCCATGTGATGCCACTGCTTGCTCTTGGTTACAAGTATCTACAGAAAGCTTTAGGGTGGGTTACTTCCCCAAAAGCTTCTGTGCGCACTAAAACATTTTCATCTGGACATCACATGCACTTCAAAGCCTGATATAGTGGGTCACTGGTACCTCCAGTACAACAGCTAGACTAGGGACAGACTCAGCCACTCTAAACAAAAAATACAACCATGCAAAACTCTAAAAAATAATGGTGAGGTTCCGTGATTCTGAACCCGTTCAATAAAAGTCGTCGTATTGAGACGATTTTGGTATCAGCGGACCGCAAATGACGAGTGCGGCATGTATAAGTGTTTTCGTCATGATCGATTGATGGATACACTGTGTATTCAGGGATTTTGTTCGAACCTTTGGGTTCCATTTTGTGTAGGGCAGCCATTTTGTGGTTGCCCTCACATAGGCCGATGACTACGGCCGAGCGAGTCTTTGGGACACGTACACCTTTGGCTGACTTTTGTGTGACCTGAACGAGCTAACTCCCTTGCCCGAAGCTAACCTTGTTGAGCCAGTTAGTTGTTAGGCAGCTGGTCAGATAGAGATCAAAGAGCAGGACATTGCTGAGTTTATGGTACACGCACACACCCTTCTATCTTACTTCTCATCTGTTTCTGTTCCGTCCTTTATTGCCTATTTATGGTTTGGGTTGAGGTCTTTTTATTATGGGTCTGTTTGGCCTGTCCGAGCAAGAATGTTGGTTTTTGCCTTGTCATTGATGGTCGGCTGGACAACTGAAAGTGGGCTTGTCGTCATGCGATACCTTTTGCAATGTCACTTCGTGATTGGACAGTTCGTAAATAATTGATGTTAGCCAGGAATGTGATTTTTGGCATAAAAGACGATATCTCGCTCTACTAATTTGTGCAGTCTCTAGCGAACCACCCGTGTCGTGCTTCGTAGACCTCTGTTCCTGGTTGCAGCCAATAAATTTGGTCTTTGACGGCACCAAGAAGTATCCCGTGTCTCTGTGTGCCAAGACAGGTGAACTCGAAGACACCGGGCGTTTCCCCTGGCGCCGCTGGGTTCTAAAACCCGGTTCTTCAGTTGGCGCCCAACGTGGGGCGACTTCAGTGGTACTGGTCCAAGCCTGAAGATCGTGAGGAGCTTTGTGTGAAAATTCTGGAGGAAGGCCTGCCACTTTATCGACCCCTGTATGTCGTCATGGTCCGAAAGTCTTTGCTGCGAGGTTCCCCGCTTTCCGACGGCTACGAAGGACTGCTGCCCTGACTGTCGCGCTGTCTTGGAGCCTTTTGATTATTTGTAAAGCGAGACAATAGACGGGTCTTCTGGCGACGTCATCGATACTTCAGTTAAGTATGAGTGGAGCGTCTCCCAGTCCTTAGTTTTGTTTTGGGTATCCCCTTGGGATCTGTGATTTGGGACCTGCAAGCTCCAAAGCCGAGGGCCTCGTGTGTTCACGAGACCATCGTGTTCGATATTCCCTTGAAGTTTGAAGCTAGACTAGTGAGCGAAGATGCCTGGTCTTAGCAGACTTGGAAAGATATTTTGTTGTGGTTGTAATAGTGATTCCCGATTGGAGGACTCGTGTCCGGTGCCTCCGATTGGAACTCCGACCTATGAGCTCTATTTAAAACATGACGTGGGCCCCATTGCGTATAATGAAGTATGGATTAGATATACTAGGAAGGACGGTGTCCTAAAGTGGCCCCAATATGGTAGTTATGACACAGAGATTTTAGATAACCTAGAAGTTAAACTGTTCAAAAAGAAAGCCCGGCCGGCAATGTTTGACTCTTTCCGCCTATTGCGTAAGGAAGCTAAACAGAAAGAAATTAAATTAGTGAAGAGAACTAAAAGAGAGAAAGGTATCTCGATAATGCAAGCTGCTATACAGTTTAAAGATAACGAAGAAGAACAAGCAAGTGAGCAGTTGCACAGGCAACGTAAAATGGCGATTGATAAGTGTTATACAGCTTTGCCACCTCATCAGCAGGATGTAGCGAAGGACCTTGAGAAAGATCCTTTGATGTCACATTTGTTGAGTTTGCCACCCCCTTAGGTGCAGAGTGCTACAGCACCTCCGCAACCTTTAGTTGCGCAACCTCTGGTTGCTTTGCCTCCTGCTATTGTACAACCGCCACCTCCTCTTCAGTTGGCTCCTATTCCTTTGGTGCAGCCTTCTCAAGGGCCGCCGACTTTGCTACCTGTTTCGTCTCCAACTCCTACTACTTTGTCTCCGGTATTGTCTACTCCTTCTAATACTACTCCTATGCATACTTTGTCTCATCCTGTTTTTCCTCCCGTTCTTATGTCAACTTCTCCTTCTGTTCGACAGAGAATGACTGATACTGTTGCTGGTCTCTTTTCTCCTCTTTTTGGGTCATTGGGTATGACCCCTATTTCAGAGCGTAAACAATTGCGTAGCCAATTGCCTGGTCCCGATGAGCGGACAGTGTTGGATCATTTAGTACGTAAATGGGTTACTAATCCTTTAAGGTATGATCTAGAGTCTGTTATGGATGTCTTCCGTCAATGGGAAGCACCGAAGCAGAGGTATGTTTTTGATAAGATGTGTACTTTCCTTCGTGAAGAATGGGAATATGGCGATTTGGGACAGACTCCGTGTGAGTTGTTCCGTGTACAGTCCGAGTTTGCGACAGGAACTATAGTGGGTCTCGACGTTGGAAGAGCAGTTGCGACATTGCTGTCGTTTAGGAGTGAGTCTCCTTCTCAGTCGTTGTTTGAGCCTGATCCTTCTGTTAGGAGAAAAGTGCGACAATATCCGATGAGAGAGGTTCCCCCAGTCTGGAGAACAGGAGATGTTGCCGCTAATCCACCTATTCCGCCACATTTTCAGAGTGTTTGGGTACATGTTCCATGGAAGCGAGCTGAAGTTTTGGCCCTTAAGCAGACTTTGCCTGATCCACGTAAAAATCCTGCAGGGTACTACAAGGAATTATCATAGACTGCAGACTCATGTGTTATGAATTTAGCCGACATAGATATGTTGTTTGGAAATGTAGTTCCTCAGCCTTTATGGGGATTGATTCGTCATACGAATCATGCGCAGGAGTTAGGTGATACATGGGCTAATATTGGTGCCTCAGACGGCCGACAAGTTGGTGGTGCCAAACCTGAGCCTTTAGTTGCAGAACTTCCTGGTAGGATTATTAATTACATGAAGACGTTGATGCCTGCTATGCGAGTGAACTGGGACAAATTGTCTGCATGTAAGCAGAAGAAAGACGAAAGTAAGTCTGATTTCTTCACTAGGTTTGAAGAGACGTTTATCGACCATAGTGGTCAGGACATGAGTACGGAAGGTGAGAACGGTTGTTCATTGATAAGTTTGTGCATAATTTTCTTCCAGATTTGTGCACTAAGTTGAAGGATTTTGAGAGTTCTTGGGCTGTTTCTTCGTCGGCGCAGATATTGGCTACTGCACAGTACTATGAGAATAGAGATAAGGACGAGAAAGATAGAGCCGACAAGAAGTCTAAAGATTTGAAGATGAAGGTTCTTTTGCAGCAAGCGTATCCACCTCGTAATAATCAGCGTGATTATCAGCAACCTCAGCAGTATCAGAGAAACTCGCAAAGGTTCGAGTCTTCTCAACAGCGTTTTCCTGTAGGCCCTAATCAGTGTGCCTATTGCAAAGAAGAGGGTCATTTCAAGAATAGTTGTCCGGTTCTGTTACAGCGCACAAATGGTGCTTCTGGTGTGAGAGGTCGAGGTGTTCAGCAAGCTCCTAGAAGTAGAGGACGTGGTGTGTTCCCCCAGAATGCGCGTTCCTTGCTTCCACAGAATTCAGTGAATTGTTTTGATCATCAGAATGTTGCGTCTGGTACGACGACTCAGTACTATGCTGACGATTACTATGTCGAAGGTGAGAATATCGACGGTAATGATTGCTGGGACAGCCATAGACAAAGAGAGGGAGTTGTTTCAGTTCCAGTAGATCAGAGTGTACCTTATGTTGAAGTGATTACATCAGGTGTGTCAGAGCCTTTTCTGTTGGATACTGGTGCTGCGAAGAGTTCTATTATGCACTCTAAACTCCCTGGCGCACCTTTGTCTGGCTTGACGAATGTTTCAGTAGGTTTTTCTGGCGCCCCAGTTAGTAATCCGATTTCTAGTCCTTTGTCTCTTTCTGTTGGACCTTGTGAATTTGAAGCACCCCTTATTCTAACGACAGTTTGTGGTGAGAACTTGTTGGGATTGGATTTGTTGAAGAGATTATATGCGACGCTACATTGTTCTCCTTCAGGAGTTCAGATTACATTGGGTAAGAGAGTGATCTCTCCGATGTATTTATCTAAAGATCGACTTCTAGTAGAATTGTCTTCTCTCCCTGATTCTCTTTGGGCTACTGGTCCTAATGATGTGGGTCTCCTGGAGATCCCGCCATATGTTGTGACGCTGAAAGCGAATGCTAGATTGCCACGTATTCCCCAATATCGGATTTCCAGTGATGGTGAACGAGAGCTTTTGGCGATCATCTATGATCTGATTGAGAAAGGTGTGATTGAAGAAACGAGAGGTAATGTGTGCAATAGTCCGGTTTTGCCTGTTTTGAAACGTACTGATTCTTCGCACCCGCATGTATATAGGTTTGTGATCGATATACGCGAGGTGAATAGGATCGTAGTTCCGCAATTCCCTGTTGTACCAGATATCACTGCTTTACTGACTCTGATTCCAGCTTCTGCTACCTTGTTTTCGGTGATTGACTTGAAGAATGCTTTCTTCAGCATCCCGATTGCCGAGGAGAGTAGAGATATTTTTGGCTTCTCTTTAGGAGGCCGAAGTTTCCGGTTCAAGCGCGCTCCTCAAGGCTATTGTGAGAGTCCATCAATCTATAGTCAGGCTTTGAAAACACAGCTTGATACGATTGTCTTACCTGATGGTGCTGCTCTTATTCAGTATGTTGACGATTTGTTAGTTGCTGCTGACAATGAATTCAAGCGATTGCGAAAATGAGTGTGCCAACCACACAAAGAGAAGTATGTGCTTTCTTGGGTATTACGTCGTACTGTAGACAGTGGATTCCAAATTTTTTGCTTCTTGGAAAACCTTTGATAGCTCTTACTGTCAAGGATACTCCGAATCCTATTCCTTGGTCTGACGAATGTCAGAAGAGTTTTTCTGAATTGCGTGATGCGTTGTGTTCGGCTCCTGTGTTGGATACTCCCGACTACAGTAAGCCTTTTACACTCTATGTTCACGAGAGAGAGGGATGTACATTGTCAGTTTTGACACAGCAGTTTGGCGATAAGCAACGTCCATGTGCGTATTTTTCATCGACTTTGGATCCGGTAGCTAGAGCGTTGCCGAGTTGTTTGAGAGCTACAGCGGCAGCTGCTGTCTCTATTCGACAGTCTGCTGGTTTGTTGATGGATAATACTTTGATTGTGATGGTTCCACATGCAGTGGATACCTTGTTGAACAGGACAAAGACACAGCACTTAACTAGTGCTCGGTTGTCAGGTTACGAGTTGACACTCTTAGCGAGTCATGTGCATATAAAGAGATGCAACACGTTGAATCCAGCTACGTTGTTGCCGATGATTTCAGTTGAGACAGATGTTTTTGAACAGCATGATTGCTTCCTTAGGACAGAGGAGGAAACGAAAGGGAGAATAGATCTTAGGGACACTCCTCTTCCAAAGTGTGATGGTACTTTATGGGTTGATGGTTCGTGCTTCAAGCTTCCGAATGGTGATACGACTGCGGCATATGCTGTTACAACTTTGCATACGATTGTTGAAGCTGCACGTATTCCACATAATTCAGCGCAAGCAGCAGAGTTGATTGCATTGTCAAGAGCATGCGTGTTGTCGAAAGGGAAACGAGTGAGTGTGTATACCGATAGCCAGTATGCGTTTGGTGTGGCTCATAGTTTTGGACGTTTGTGTAAAGAGCGTGGGTTCCTGACTTCGCATGGAACTAAGATTCAGCATGGTCAGTTGGTGACTGAACTTCTTGAGTCACTTACTTTGCCGTTGCAGGTTGCGATCGTGAAATGCAGTGCGCATAAGAAAGTTACTGATGATGTTGGTCGTGGTAATGTGTTTGCAGATGTGATGAGTCGAATGTATGTTGCGGGTCCGGCGAGATGGGTTCCGGATAGAAGTATGTGTGAAGATACGATAGAGAGCGTGAAGTCTATTCAAGCTGAAGCTACAGAGAAAGAGTTGAATGAATGGAGAGAAAGTAAGGGTAAATTGGACTCGAATGGTTGTTGGGTTGAGTTGTCAGAACATCAGCGATGGTTGTTACCTGATGCGTACGTGCTTGCAGTGACTACGATGGCGCATGGAATGGCTCATATCATTGTGAAAGGGATTTGTAAGTTGTTGGCTCCAGTATGGCAAAATGCTGGAATTCCTAAGTGTGCAGAGAATGTGGTAAAAAATTGTATGGTTTGTCTGATGTACAATCCTGGTAAGGGAACTCCAACTCCAGCTGGTCATTTTGCGCCTCCGACGTATCTGTTCGAGGTTTTGCAGCTAGATTTCATCCACATGGAGAGGTGCAACAACTTAAAATATGTGCTCGTTGTTGTTTGTGCCTTTTCAAGATGGGTAGAAGCATACCCCCTGAAAGATAATACTGCCTTGTCCACAGCTAAAGCCCTTGTTAAGGAATTCTTCCCTAGGTTTGGATTTCCGAGAATGGTGTGGAGTGACAATGGGAGTGAATTTGTGGGTCAAGTGATGAAGAGAGTGTGTGATGGTTTAGGAATACGGCAGAAATATCACGCTGCAAATCATCCCCAATCAGCTGGTCTGGTAGAATGCTATAATGGCACCCTTAAGCTAAAACTAGCCAAGATTCAGGCGAGCTCTGGTCTACAATGGCCCGATGCTTTGCCGTTAGCACTTTTGTCAACAAGGATGACTGTACATTCACGAATGGGACTTAGTCCGTACGAAGTGGTTTTTGGTCTCCCGGCAAATATATGGGGAGTGCCGCGGCCAACCAAATTTAGTGAGATAGAGCACCCTGTATTGCTTGATTATCTTTACGAATTGATGGCTAAATTGTGTGTTTTGCACCAACAGGTTCATGATACAATGCCACAAGCATCTGAAGATCCAGGACATGCTATCGAACCTGGCTCCTGGATTCTAATAAAGAACTTCCAGCAGACCAAGAACGAGCAGCCTTGCTGGATTGGACCCTACTTGGTGCTACTGTCGACGCGATCAGCAGTGCGAGTGCGCGGTAAAAAGAACTGGATCCACCGCGTACATTGTAAGAGGGCCCCTTTGCCTCTGCCGTACGACCGGTGGGTCCAGAATGGTATTCCAGACTCTGAAACTGAAACCGTGCCTCGTTTTCTACCTTTTAGTGATGCACGTTTAATTGGGGCAAACTCTGAGCGTGAAAGCGACGATCTTCTGCAAGAAGCTGTGCACTTCCGAACCTGAACTTTTGTTTCGTGATCAGACATTGCCTGGTAAAGGCTGTTATAATTTGCGACCAAGAGTCGTTGGACTAATAAAGAGATAAATTCTTTCCTTTGCTATTTTTGAAACTGAATTCTCTCCTCCGAGAAACTGTTTTGACCGATTTTTTGTTTTTAGAACCGCCATCCGGGTTCAGCTGTAGGGTCGCGGTGCAAAGACTTGGAAGTGCAAGCCGAAGACACTAGGTCGACGGTTCTGGTTGGTCTTAGGGCGTTCCCTGGACTGACAGACGCATTCCTTAGCATGGAAAACCCAACCGCCGCGAACATAACGGTTAGAGGATGGAGTTTTTCGAGATGGAGAGACCTGTTGAAAGAATGAGCTTTAAGAGCAAAATGTGTAAAGTTATGAGCAGGAAATGTTTCTTAATATTATGTCTTTTTATGTTACTTAGCCTGATGATGTTTCTGATGGGATATATTATATTCTCTTTTCAAGTGACGTTTGCACCCACTACACAACATATGCCTTCTTCTACTGTTTCCTCGCATTCTTTTCACCCTCTGCCTGAACATGAGTCCATTAGGAGAATGGAATTCGTTAATAATTCCTTTGTTCAGCTTCTGCACCAACACCAGCTAGTAGTAAACACGACTAATTGTTGGGTGTGTGGTCTTATGCCCCATACTACCGATAAAGGTATTCCTTACCTGGTCTTGCCGTTTAGCTACAATGGTTCTGTGTGGGCATACAGAACGATGTTCATTTATGCTCATGAAGTCTACCCCTTACGTTCTGTGAGAGATAATCCAAAGAATAGTGCTCTAGTCAAGGGTATAATAGATATGATTAGAGGAATAGATTCCTATGAGACTATCCCGAAAGATGAGACGCTAGCGTATATTGGATGGAACGTGACTGGATATGGAATTAGTCTGAGTGAGAACCAGCGAGCAAAAAGATCCTCTCCGATTTGGATTGTACCCCATCAGGGTCATTACTGTCTGCAAGGTAATGGCAAGAATCCGAGAGCTCAGTTAGGGAAGCGTGTTTGCACTGAGACGTATGTTTTTGCGTCCCAGACTTCCCCATCGTTTTTAGCAGCTAAGGATACCTATTTTGTCTGTTACGTAGAGCGTATACATGGTTTCCCCCTGATTTCTCAGGCACATGTTTTGTCTCGTTCCTGTTGCCTCCTACGTATACAGCTGCAGCAGATTACCACAAGACGAGAGTTGTTAGAGGTGTCTTCAGTCAGGAAGATACTGCAGGACAAGAATTAGGATACTGCAGGACAAGAATTAGGAGATTTCTTGAAGGGTTTTCTGCCTTTGTGGGGACCTATGGTTAACAGCAGGAACATACGACAACTGACGAGAGTGGTTGAGTTCACCATAGTTGAGACTGCCGGTGCCCTTAGTAACTTGACTGCTGAGCTCCAGTCGGATCGCCTTATGACTCTTCAGAACAGAGTTGCGTTAGATGTCATACTTGCTGATAGAGGAGGGGTATGCAAATTGATTCAATGGAGCTGCTGCGTTTTCATTGAAAAACACGAGCGGAACGGCACGCAGGACGTTAGTTTCATCTTGTATTAAGAGGCTGAACACAAAGAGAAACTGAAAATACTGGCCCGTAATGCGCTATACAAACAAGTGAATTTGTGCTACAAGTATTTAATGGTGTACAGCGCCTACGACTTCTGGCTGATTACCACGTGCCACTTGACCCTAACTATAACGGAATTTAAATGTTGCAGCTGTGGTCCATGTAGACATCGACAGCGCTTTAATACACAAGGGTGCTCAGGAGGAAGGAAGTGCTACTCCCCCACCTAGAAGGCAGGTTTCCATTTAAGAAATTTTGGGAATACAGCTAATAATATTTTCCTGATGAAGGCGGCTATATGCTAACTGTCCGTCGAAACGCGTTGAGAAACTAAGGGAGAAGTACAATACCAATTGACTGAGAAGTATTGTAATTGTTGCTGAATATACCTCATGTGTACCTCCTTAACTTTAGGAAAAGGATTTGATGAATTATTGAATATGATTTGTTCCTTTTTTATATTTTCTGTGTTCCCTATGTTTTTTATACTGTTTTATATACTTTTTTAAATGTGTTTTTTTAACTGCTTTTTTATATATATGAATAAACTGTACACACACTAAATGTATTTGTTTTTGCAGAGTTTGTGCCACTGATTGCATTGCTCCTGGTGATAGGTCTTTATGTATGAATAATTGATGTCTATTTGGTCTGTATGAATTGGTGCTCACATTAAGGTGCCCAAAGGGAAATTCGTTTTTTGACATAACGTTTTCATTCCAGACAATGCTCCAACAGTGTACCAAGCCATTTCCAAGCTGCATAAGATCTCCGAGTCTGTACACGTGGACGAAGGAGATTGGTCGTTGATGGGATGGTTTTGGGGATTGTCATCCACCTGGGGATGGAAGATTCTGATGGTCATTGGGATGATCTTAGCTATCCTTTTCCTGTTCGGTCATTGCGTACAGTGTGCTCCTGATATGTGTGGCCATTGTGCTACTTCGTGTGCAAGGAGACCTGTCCAGAGAGAGTTGCTAAGTAATAGGATGATGCTACAGCACCATCTTGATGATCTGATGAATATAGACCTGGATTCAGACTGACGTGAGTTTGGGTTTATTGCCTATGTAAGGGCAAAAGGAGGGTCTGAGGTTCCGTGATTCTGAACCCATTCAATAAAAGTCGTCGTATTGAGACAATTTTGGTATCAGCGGACCGCAAATGACGAGTGCGGCATGTTCGTCATGATCGATTGATGGATACACAGTGTTTTCAGGGATTTCGTTCGAACCTTTGGGTTCCATTTTGTGTACGGCAGCCATTTTGTGGTTGCCCTCACATAGGCCGATGACTACGGCCGAGCGAGTCTTTGGGACACGTACACCTTTAGCTGACTTTTGTGTGACCTGAACGAGCTGACTCCCTTGCCCGAAGCTAACCTTGTTGAGCCAGTTCGTTGTTAGGCAGCTGGTCAGATAGGGATCAAAGAGCAGGACATTGCTGAGTTTATGGTACACGCACACACCCTTCTATCTTACTTCTCATCTGTTTCTGTTCCTTCCTTTATTGCCTATTTATGGTTTGGGTTGAGGTCTTTTTATTATGGGTCCATTTGGCCTGTCCGAGCAAGAATGTTGGTTTTTGCCTTGTCATTGATGGTGGGCTGGACAACTGAAAGTGGGCTTGTCGTCATGCGATACCTTTTGCAATGTCACTTCGTGATTGGACAGTTCGTAAATAATTGATGTTACCAGGAATGTGATTTTTGGCATAAAAGACAATGTCTCGCTCTACTAATTTGTGCAGTCTCTAGCGAACCACCCGTGTCGTGCTTTGTAGACCTCTGTTCCTGGTCACTTGCAGCCAATAAATGTGGTCTTTGACGTCACCAAGAAGTATCCCGTGTCTCTGTATGCCAAGACAGGTGAACTCGAAGACATTGGGCATTTCCCCTGACGCCGCTGGGTTCTAAAACCCGGTTCTTCAATGGGACTAGTCTACATCGAAACAAATCAGTTTAATTAGGGGTTTACCAACATTGGATCTGATCAGGAGCTTGACAGAGTGACAAACTCACTGCATATCAGCCTGGGACCACCATGCAAAGCATTGAAGTCCTAGGCAAGAAAATAAATGAATGCCCCCTTTGTGGTGGATATACCCTTCCAATCAATCAGGGCCACCCCATCTTTAGTAGCTTGTATAAATCAAACAACGTTTTTTTTTAATGCTCCTTAAACCTTTTGTGGGCAATAAAAATATGGTGAATGCTTGGAAAACGTTTCCGCCTTCAGAACAACCACTGCAATGGTGGTTGCATTAAAGGATATAGAGATCCCCATCAAGTAGGTGGGGATGTCTAAATTTGGTAGATGGTCTTCCTTACAGGAGTGCTTGAAGTTTGTTCCGAAGTGTGGCTATTATATGTGGGAATACTGCCACATGACAGAGAACCCACTTTGAAAGGGTCTGCAGCAACAAGTGGAACTCTGGGAGGACAAAGGATATATATATGTGGAGGGAGTCAATCAAAGATCTTACCTGCCTAATGTATCCGGGTCCGTCTCTCTCTGTTCGCCAGCAAGGAGCGTGGATGTTCGGAGAGTGTGCTTGGTGGGAGGATATATATAGGGGGGGAACAATTGCATATAAGACACTTTGCTGTTGTTTCCTAAAGCACCTGATTTGATGTGAGGGCGTACCTGTGTAGAAGTTCAAAGCTGAACGAAACATGTCGGATTGGATTGCCGTTTGTCTCACAAATAAGGAACAAAAGCCTCGTTGTGGTGTGCGGCTGATCTTTCCTCTGCAAGGGGGATTGTTGAAATAATACATAACGACGTGGCTCTGTCGCAGCGACGCACCTCCCGAAAGCGCGCAAGTGCCTGCCCGAATTTGAGCCCCCTCGTTGAATCGCGCAAGCGGAAAGGGCAGACAGGTGACGCCGAAGACTGTCTTCGGTAGGGTTCCCGGCACAACTTGAAAATGGTTGCATCTGGGGAACAACGGACTTGAGATTCTAAAACAGAAAACCCCAAGGGAGGGTACAAAATGAGGTAAAATAGCTTAAGTGAACAACAAGTACCATAAGACCTTGCAACCCATTGTGGACGCCCACTAGGGGGCAAACAATTGCATATAAGACACTTTGCTGTTGTTTCCTAAAGCACCTGATTTGATGTGAGAGGCGTACCTGTGAAGAAGTTCAAAGCTGAACGAAACATGTCGGATTGGATTGCCGTTTGTCTCACAAATAAAGAACAAAAGCCTCGTTGTGGTGTGCGGCTGATCTTTCCTCTGCAGGGGGGATTGTTGAAATAATACATAACGACGTGGCTCTGTCGCAGCGACGCACCTCCCGAAAGCGCGGGAGTGCCTGCCCGAATTTGAGCCCCCCTCATTGGATCGCGCAAGCAAAAAGGGCAGACAGGTGACGCCGAAGACTGTCTTCCGTAGGGTTCCCGGCACAACTTGAAAATGGTTGCATCTGGGGCACAACAGACTTGAGATTCAAAAACAGAAAAACCCAATGGAGGGTACAAAATGAGGTAAAATAGCTTAAGTGAACAACAAGTACCATAAGACCTTGCAACCCATTGTGGGCGCCCACTAGGGGGCGAACAATTGCATATAAGACACTTTGCTGTTGTTTCCTAAAGCACCTGATTTGATGTGAGAGGCGTACCTGTGAAGAAGTTCAAAGCTGAACGAAACATGACGGATTGGATTGCCGTTTGTCTTTCAAATAAAGAACAAAAGCCTTGTTGTGGTGTGCGGCTGATCTTTCCTCTGCAAGGGGGATTGTTGAAATAATACATAACGATGTGGCTCTGTCGCAGCGACGCACCTCCCGAAAGCGCGCCAGTGCCTGCCCAAATTTGAGCCCCCCTCGTTGGATCGCGCAAGCGGAAAGGGCAGACAGGTGACGCCAAAGACTGTCTTTGGTAGGGTTCCCGACACAACTTGAAAATGGTTGCATCTGGGGCACAACGGACTTGAGATTCAAAAACAGAAAAACCCAATGGAGGGTACAAAATGAGTTAAAATAGCTTAAGTGAACAACAAGTACCATAGGACCTAGCAACCCATTGTAGACGCCCACTAGGGGGCGAATAATTGCATATAAGACACTTTGCTGTTGTTTCCTAAAGCACCTGATTTGATGTGAGAGGCGTACCTGTGAAGAAGTTCAAAGCTGAACGAAACATGTCGGATTGGATTGCCATTTGTCTCACAAATAAAGAACAAAAGCTTCGTTGTGGTGTGCGGCTGATCTTTCCTCTGCAAGGGGGATTGTTGAAATAATACATAACGACGTGGCTCTGTCGCAGGGACGCACCTCCCGAAAGCGCACCAGTGCCTGCCCGAATGTGAGCCCCCCTCGTTGGATCGCGCAAGCGGAAAAGGCAGACAGGTGACGCCGAAGATTGTCTTCGGTAGGGTTCCCGGCACAACTTGAAAATGGTTGCATCTGGGGCAGAACGGACTTGAGATTCAAAAACAGAAAAACCCAATGGAGGGTACAAAATGAGGTAAAATAGCTTAAGTGAACAACAAGTACCATAAGACCTTGCAACCCATTCTGGACGCCCACTAGGGGACGAACAATTGCATATAAGACACTTTGCTGTTGTTTCGTAAAGAACCTGATTTGATGTGAGAGGCGTTCCTGTGAAGAAGTGCAAAGCTGAACGAAACATGTCGGATTGGATTGCTGTTTGTCTCACAAATAAAGAACAAAAGCCTCGTTGTGGTGTGCGGCTGATCTTTCTTCTGCAAGGGTTATTGTTGAAATAATACATAACGACGTGGCTCTGTCGCAGCGACGCACCTCCCGAAAGCGCGCCAGTGCCTGCCCTGATTTGAGCCCCCCTCGTTGGATCGCGCAAGCGGAAAGGGCAGACAGGTGACACCAAAGACTGTCTTCGGTAGGGTTCCCGGCACAACTTGAAAATGGTTGCATCTGGGGCACAACGGACTTGAGATTCAAAAACAGAAAAACCCAATGGAGGGTACAAAATGAGGTAAAATAGCTTAAGTGAACAACAAGTACCATAATACCTTGCAAGCCATTGTGGACGCCCACTAGGGGGCGGACAATTGCATATAAGACACTTTGCAGTTGTTTCCTAAAGCACCTGATTTGATGTGAGAGGCGTACCTGTGAAGAAGTTCAAAGCTGAACGAAACATGTCGGATTGGATTGCCATTTGTCTCACAAATAAAGAACAAAAGCCTCGTTGTGGTGTGCAGCTGATCTTTCCTCTGCAAGGGGGATTATTGAAATAATATATATATGTATATATATATATATATATATATATATATATATATATATATATATATATATATATATATATATATATATTACTTACCTGTTGCTTCAATAAAGGCTCCATACTGGATTCCCAGTGTGGCCTCTTCCTTTCTCTTCGAGGGAGGTTCTTGCTGTATTTTCTGCGTCTGCCAGAGGCGCGTCAAGAGGTCCCGCTCCTTCAAGTGACTGGCAGCCCTTCTGGTTCCTGCTTCTGCAGTTTCTCCTTGTCCAAGGTATTGAACCGTTGCCAGCCCACCTCGGAGTGCGTGTTCTCGCATGGGCCGCCACCAGTGGTGGTTTGTGACTGCACATGGAGTTCGTCTTATTACAGGCATCTCACGACCTGGCAGAACTCGCTCATTTGGGGTCGGAGCGGATGCGGTACGTAAGGAGCCTTAAAGGAGTGTAGCTTGGTACACAGCACTTCGCCTTGCAAGACGCTTGTCCACAAGGATTCACCAAATAACCCCTCACAACACCGTCCCAGCAGTGAAGAATCTTGGGACTTGTAGTGCCTACAGCGCTGCTCGTGGTGTGTGATCACATGTTTGGGGGATGGCGCTTTATCTCACCAATGAGAGGACTGCAAGAGTAATTTAAACGAGGGTGAGACTGTGTTCCTTCTCAGCAGTGGCATCTGAGGAAGGCCCTACCGGCCGAAATGCATTATGCTTACCTGTTGCTTCAATAAAGGCTCCATACTGGATTTCCCGTGTGGCCTCTTCCTTTCTCTTCGAGGGAGGCTCTTGCTGTATTTTCCGCGTCTGCCAGAGGCGCGTCAAGAGGTCCCGCTCCTTCAAGTGACTGGCAGCCCTTCTGGTTCCTGCTTCTGCAGTTTCTCCTTGTCCGAGGTATTGGACCGTTGCCAGCCCACCTCGGAGTGCGTGTTCTCGCATGGGCCGCCGCCAGTGGTGGTTTGTGACTGCACATGGAGTTTGTCTTATTACAGGCATCTCACGACCTGGCAGAACTCGCTCATTTGGGGTCGGAGCGGATGCGGGACGTAAGGAGCCTTAAAGGAGTGTAGCTTGGTACACAGCACTTCGCCTTGCAAGACGCTTGTCCACAAGGATTCACCAAATAACCCCTCACAACACCGTCCCAGCAGTGAAGAATCTTGGGACTTGTAGTGCCTAGAGCGCTGCTCATGGTGTGTGATCACATGTTTGGGGGATGGCGCTTTATCTCACCAATGAGAGGACTGCAAGAGTAATTTAAACGAGGGTGAGACTGTGTTCCTTCTCAGCAGCGGCATCTGGGGAAGGCCCTACCGGCCGAAATGCATTATGCTTACCTGTTGCTTCAATAAAGGCTCCATACTGGATTCCCCGTGTGGCCTCTTCCTTTCTCTTCGAGGGAGGTTCTTGCTGTATTTTCCGCGTCTGCCAGAGGCGCGTCAAGAGGTCCCGCTCCTTCAAGTGACTGGCAGCCCTTCTGGTTCCTGCTTCTGCAGTTTCTCCTTGTCCGAGGTATTGGACCGTTGCCAGCCCACCTCGGAGTGCGTGTTCTCGCATGGGCCGCCGCCAGTGGTGGTTTGTGACTGCACATGGAGTTTGTCTTATTACAGGCATCTCACGACCTGGCAGAACTCGCTCATTTGGGGTCGGAGCGGATGCGGGACGTAAGGAGCCTTAAAGGAGTGTAGCTTGGTACACAGCACTTCGCTTTGCAAGACGCTTGTCCACAAGGATTCAACAAATAACCCCTCACAACACCGTCCCAGCATTGAAGAATCTTGGGACTTGTAGTGCCTACAGCGCTGCTCGTGGTGTGTGATCACATGTTTGGGGGATGGCGCTTTATCTCACCAATGAGAGGACTGCAAGAGTAATTTAAACGAGGGTGAGACTGTGTTCCTTCTCAGCAGCGGCATCTGAGGAAGGCCCTACCGGCCGAAATGCATTATGCTTACCTGTTGCTTCAATAAAGGCTCCATACTGGATTCCCCGTGTGGCCTCTTCCTTTCTCTTCGAGGGAGGTTCTTGCTGTATTTTCCGCATCTGCCAGAGGCGCGTCAAGAGGTCCCGCTCCTTCAAGTGACTGGCAGCCCTTCTGGTTCCTGCTTCTGCAGTTTCTCCTTGTCCGAGGTATTGGACCGTTGCCAGCCCACCTCGGAGTGCGTGTTCTCGCATGGGCCGCCGCCAGTGGTGGTTTGTGACTGGACATGGAGTTTGTCTTATTACAGGCATCTCAGGACCTGGCAGAACTCGCTCATTTGGGGTCGGAGCGGATGCGGGACGTAAGGAGCCTTAAAGGAGTGTAGCTTGGTACACAGCACTTCGCCTTGCAAGACGCTTGTCCACAAGGATTCACCAAATAACCCCTCACAACACCGTCCCAGCAGTGAAGAATCTTGGGACTTGTAGTGCCTACAGCGCTGCTCGTGGTGTGTGATCACATGTTTGGGGGATGGCGCTTTATCTCACCAATGAGAGGACTGCAAGAGTAATTTAAACGAGGGTGAGACTGTGTTCCTTCTCAGCAGCGGCATCTGAGGAAGGCCCTACCGGCCGAAATGCATTATGCTTACCTGTTGCTTCAATAAAGGCTCAATACTGGATTCCCCGTGTGGCCTCTTCCTTTCTCTTCGAGGGAGGTTCTTGCTGTATTTTCCGCATCTGCCAGAGGCGCGTCAAGAGGTCCCGCTCCTTCAAGTGACTGGCAGCCCTTCTGGTTCCTGCTTCTGCAGTTTCTCCTTGTCCGAGGTATTGGACCGTTGCCAGCCCACCTCGGAGTGCGTGTTCTCGCATGGGCCGCCGCCAGTGGTGGTTTGTGACTGGACATGGAGTTTGTCTTATTACAGGCATCTCAGGACCTGGCAGAACTCGCTCATTTGGGGTCGGAGCGGATGCGGGACGTAAGGAGCCTTAAAGGAGTGTAGCTTGGTACACAGCACTTCGCCTTGCAAGACGCTTGTCCACAAGGATTCACCAAATAACCCCTCACAACACCGTCCCAGCAGTGAAGAATCTTGGGACTTGTAGTGCCTACAGCGCTGCTCGTGGTGTGTGATCACATGTTTGGGGGATGGCGCTTTATCTCACCAATGAGAGGACTGCAAGAGTAATTTAAACGAGGGTGAGACTGTGTTCCTTCTCAGCAGCGGCATCTGAGGAAGGCCCTACCAGCCGAAATGCATTATGCTTACCTGTTGCTTCAATAAAGGCTCCATACTGGATTCCCCGTGTGGCCTCTTCCTTTCTCTTCGAGGGAGGTTCTTGCTGTATTTTCCGCGTCTGCCAGAGGCGCGTCAAGAGGTCCCGCTCCTTCAAGTGACTGGCAGCCCTTTTGGTTCCTGCTTCTGCAGTTTCTCCTTGTCCGAGGTATTGGACCGTTGCCAGCCCACCTCGGAGTGCGTGTTCTCGCATGGGCCGCCGCCAGTGGTGGTTTGTGACTGCACATGGAGTTTGTCTTATTACAGGCATCTCACGACCTGGCAGAACTCGCTCATTTGGGGTCGGAGCGGATGCGGGACGTAAGGAGCCTTAAAGGAGTGTAGCTTGGTACACAGCACTTCGCCTTGCAAGACGCTTGTCCACAAGGATTCACCAAATAACCCCTCACAACACCGTCCCAGCAGTGAAGAATCTTGGGACTTGTAGTGCCTACAGCGCTGCTCGTGGTGTGTGATCACATGTTTGGGGGATGGCGCTTTATCTCACCAATGAGAGGACTGCAAGAGTAATTTAAACGAGGGTGAGACTGTGTTCCTTCTCAGCAGCGGCATCTGAGGAAGGCCCTACCGGCCGAAATGCATTATGCTTACCTGTTGCTTCAATTAAGGCTCCATACTGGATTCCCCGTGTGGCCTCTTCCTTTCTCTTCGAGGGAGGTTCTTGCTATATATATATATATATATATATATATATATATATATATATATATATATATATATATATATTCTACTGGCGGTAGCCATTAGATAGTTATAGATAGTACCTAGTTTCCATAGGAAAAGCATTTTTTCTTGTCCCAATAACTTTGACGCCGGTTGACGAATCTTAGCAAAATTTTCAAAACTAGTGGGCGTTCCGGTCAGCTCCTATCCTCAAAGTTTATGGGTGATTTGGTAAGCGGGGGTGAGATAAAAGGGGGGTCCAAAACATGTTTTCTCCATGTTATTTTCCATAGGAAACTTTAGACACAGTACAGCCCGGACGGCAAATTACACCAAATTTGGCTAAAACGTTGCCCTTTTTTCAGAAAGAACTCTTTTTGTTAAATGGTGTAAATCCGTTCAGTAGTTCCTGAGAAATAAAAAAAAAGAGGTAGGAAAATGAATTTCCCATAGGAAACATTAGACACGACTACAGCTCGAACTGCTGAATGGAATTACACCAAATTTGGCAAAAAGGTAGTGCTTGGTTCAAAACGCTCCCTTTTAAAAAAATGGTGTAAATCCATCAGTAGTTGCTGAGAAAATCAAAAAATAAAAGTTTCAATATTTAGAGATGCGGTGGATCCGCAGACCCTTTTGACCACAAGATTTATTCTAATTGGCTGTCAACACTCCAATCCAGGAAGTGTTGGCAGCCATCTTGTGAAAAAGAAAAGGGGGCAGGCTAGAAACACCCTGACCCACTAGGCCTGCTCAGGGGGACCCACAAGGACCCCCAGGGCAGAAAAGGATTTTTTTTTAAAAATCGGCGAGATTTGCACAACCCAGCGCAAATTTCAGCCGAAATGTTTTTAAAAACGTAGCACGGGCTCCCGCACTTCATTATTATTTAGCCCCTCAGTGGGCAAAGTCCCAGGGGCATGCAGTATTGTAATTGTTGGGGCCCAGGGAGGCCCCTGCCGCCCGAAGACTGCAACCCCCCCAGGGCTTTCCTTAAATATTTGTGGGGCACATGGCCCCCGCAGCCTTGGGGACCGCCACCCCCAGGGGCTAGTTATTTTTAATGTGTGGGGGGCCTACAAGGCCCCCCAAGCCCTGGGGATCATTGGGGAATTAATTCCCCTTCAATCCTGAGGGCCTCTGGGGGCAAACTAGCCTACCAGGTACCTCCAGTAAGCCCCAAAGGTCTGAGTTGTAGAGATGTGGTCCAGGCCACGCCCCTTTTTACACCTCTCTGCAACGCAGCTCTTTGGCACTTACTGGAGGTACCTGGTGGGCTAGTTAGACCCCAGGGACCCTCAGGATTCAAGGGGACTTATTCCCCCAAATACAACGCACCAGGGGGCGCGTTTGCAAAGTGGTGGAGAAAGGGGATATGGCCTTTGTCTACCTCTCACCAATCCCACAGTGTGGGGCTTACTGCTGTCAGAACAAAGCATCCACCTAGACCCTCCCGAGCACCCCCTCATAAGTACAATATCCCGATCACCCTTCAGAGCCCTAGTGCCCCCGTCACCAAAACAGTCTAGACAGAGCTGCGCTGCATGCTTCACAACTGCAGATCTGCAGTAAAACACAAACTTGAAATCTCCGATACCATCACCCTTCATAATATTGACATGCTCTTCCTCACAGAGACCTGGTTCAAAGATACATCTCACTCTATATTTGATCTCCTATTACCCACAGGCTACTCTTTATTTAGGAATGACAGAACTGACAACACGGGGGGAGGTGTTGCAGTCATCTTTAGAAACACCCTCCAACTCAAGGCCTCTCCTAACAGCTCCTCCAAAACCTTTGAATGCCTTTCTCTTGAGCTTCAATTGCAACACCGTTCACCCCTCAGATTTTATGTCATTTACCGCCCGCCTCGTAGTGGCCCTTCGTTTATGGATGAACTCACCGACTTCATCAGCGACCAATACTCGCGAAGTGACAATCAGACCTTCGTGGGTGACTTCAATCTCCACTGGGGAGTACCGCAAGACTCCTATGCGAACTCACTGGCCACTTTCCTCTCTGCAAACGATCTTATCCAACACTGCACTGAATCAACCCATTCTAAGGGCGCAATCCTGGACCTTGTTATTTCTAAAGCAGGCATGCTCTCTACCACTACCCCAATTCATGTAGATTGGTCTGACCACCTCATCATCCCATTCTCTCTTCAACTTTCACACTCTATAACTCTTGGCCAACCCAAGAGGGCCATCTCATGGTTCCGGGATGCCAAAAATATTGATGTCGGTTCCCTCTGTGAATCAGCTTTGTCATCACTTCCAAGGCTCGACCCGAACCTAGATGTTAACGAACTCACCTCCCAAAGCCTCATAGTTCTTGCAGCTGAAATTAATAACGTCGCTCCACTCAAAAGCAAAAGGTTAAGGCCCACTCCTTCAGCACCTTGGTTCAACAAATCCCTTTATGAGGAAAGGAAGCAGCTAAGATTCCTGGAGAAACAATGGAGGCAAGTGCCCTCCTCCGACAATTTGGCCATGCTTCGCTCAGCAAGATCCAAGTACCACAAGCACATCTTCCTTGGGAAAGCGACACACTTCAAAACCCTCCTTGACTCCGCCAAAAATAGACCCAAAAAACTATTCAATCTCATCAAAATGCCTAATTGCTCTCCCCCAACCTCCAAGGTGGATGACTCTACAAAGAGAGCAGCGGATTTTGCTACTTTCTTCGATGAAAAAGTGAGATCACTTGTGGATCAGGTCGCTCATCCTACCCCTCCAGAGGAGCGCAAATCCTTAGCCATTTGGCAGAGCTTTGACCCCATATCTGAAGATGCCCTTCTCAAGTGTATACGAGAAACGAAGCCATCCAACCATTCTCTTGACCCTATCCCCAGTGCCATTGCCATTGAATTCTATACCCATTCCCTCTCCTATTGGACCACCCTGATCAACCTCTCCCTCTGGCAAGGCTCCCTTCGCGCTACCATCAATGCGGTTTCGTTTAATGGATCAGCGCATTAACGCGCTGGGACGCTTATTGCGCACTCTGGTTGCCTGATATTTATCGCGCTGACTGTTCATAATATAAACGCGATGCCCTAAAGCGATCAGGCTGATACTACGGGGGTCTACCTATTCGACCAGCGGATTGACACGCTGGCAAGTCCACTCTCAAAATGCTTAGCTTTCACGATGATGCCATTTATTTTAACTTAGTCTGTCATTATCGGACCGATGGAGTCCAGTACAGGTGGGGCGTCCCACACACTTACTAACGTAGATTCTGAAGGACATACTGAGTAATCTGCCTCCCTGTGAACTCATTTTAATTCTGATTTTCTGCTCTAAAAATGTTACTTGTGAATTGTTTTTAGAGCGGTGCTCCTCATACCTGCGCTGTAGCCAGGTGGGGTGAAGCCTCTCAACCACCATATCTGGGTGAGTCTGCTAATTGGCAATGTTTGTCCTTATACATGTGAATGTGTATCCGTCACAGTATATAATTCATGGGAATATGACATCTTCATGTTCTTTTTCTATTTGTGTGTCTTTCTGTGTGGATCTAATACCGTGCGATGCAACAGTATACGGTTGAGTATGTACCTGAAGCTCAGGTGATATTATTCTTAATTTTTCTATCTAAGCAGCAGTGTTTTATACACGGTCCTGAAGAATGCATTTTGAAACTATGTTCGACACAATGCAGAAACATGTTGACCACTATTAAGTACGGTGATTATTAAAAACCCGCACTTACACTAGCTTTTTAAACTTTAGGGATTGGGAGACACTAATAAATGTTGTTTGTCCACCTGATCACCTAATTTTATTGTACTTTCCCCCACTGGAGGGGATTTCAAGAGAAGGGGAGAGGCACTAGGACACTATTTACCACTCAAAAAGGTGGAAGGTCCAGTAACAGCTTAGTGTCCGTACAGAGTACTGGAGAGGCAAGCCAAACAGGGGGGTTGCTGTACTGTTCCTAAAGGGAAGAGAGAAAGGAAAGTTCTTGCTGGCGTGACCAAGGTAGGGGTAAGGACAGGGTACAATTAATCCCCTAGGGCATCCATTATGTTGGATATATTTGCCTCACACACCCCGAAGAGTGTCATGCTTCATCATCGGCGGCTGCTCCTCGTCGGGGAGGCGGTGCAACCCCCGACGGGCACACCTCAGAGAGGGGCTCTTTGGCGGAGATCTTTTTTCCAACTGCCTTTAGGTGAAGTGGGGGTGTGTGGGCAGGGAGGTGTGTACCTATGGTAAGGTGGCTAAAATGTAACAGGGGGTACCGGAATGGACTTTATTCTGGGGGTCCCCTAGCTACGGTTAAAAAGTGAAGCTAGTTCCCTAGGGGTCAACCTGTTATGTTATGTTGCCCTAGAAGATACTAGTGGTGCATGTGGTCAACATGTTTCTCGCTATTGGTATATTTACCGCGATTCTTCAGGACCAAAAAGTGAGGACAACACCATGCTAGTGTCATATGTGTTGTAGAATTACCTTAGTGGATCCTCCTATGCCTATGTCTAATGTACATATCCTAGAGGCCACATGAGTGTTCGGCAGGGCTGAACTACAGCGCTGAACCCAGGGTGTGGCAGCAGTCTGCTGTGTCCGGGTGTATTGACCTACCCATCCCCGCCGAGCTCGAGTAGAAGCTCGAGCTCGGCGGGGATGGGTAGGTCAATACACCCGGACACAGCAGACTGCTGCCACACCCTGGGTTCAGCGCTGTAGTTCAGCCCTGCCGAACACTCATGTGGCCTCTAGGATATGTACATTAGACATAGGCATAGGAGGATCCACTAAGGTAATTCTACAACACGTATGACACTAGCATGGTGTTGTCCTCACTTTTTGGTCCTGAAGAATCGCGGTAAATATACCAATAGCGAGAAACATGTTGACCACATGCACCACTAGTATCTTCTAGGGCAACATAACATAACAGGTTGACCCCTAGGGAACTAGCTTCACTTTTTAACCGTAGCTAGGGGACCCCCAGAATAAAGTCCATTCCGGTACCCACTGTTACATTTTAGCCACCTTACCATAGGTACACACCTCCCTGCCCACACACCCCCACTTCACCTAAAGGCAGTTGGAAAAAAGATCTCCGCCAAAGAGCCCCTCTCTGAGGTGTGCCCGTCGGGGGTTGCACCGCCTCCCCGACGAGGAGCAGCCGCCGATGATGAAGCATGACACTCTTCGGGGTGTGTGAGGCAAATATATCCAACATAATGGATGCCCTAGGGGATTAATTGTACCCTGTCCTTACCCCTACCTTGGTCACGCCAGCAAGAACTTTCCTTTCTCTCTTCCCTTTAGGAACAGTACAGCAACCCCCCTGTTTGGCTTGACTTTCCCCCACTGAACACTCCTACCACCTTAACACTGCTTTTTTCAGTAGCCACGTCAATCTTTGTACTCAACACACCACCCCTTATCACATATATCGGTCACGGTAACATCTGACCGGCCGTTTTGTCTCCTGGGTAAGGAGAACCCAAATGATGAGAAAGAGGGCGGTACAGTGTGGCTTCTGATGGGAACTATTTCTCCATATGCTCTTGAGCCTCTACTTGGCCTGCATTCACTAACATGGATGACTTTCTCAGTGGTGTCTTTTGTGTAGTATTGGTGTTGTGATCCACTCTGTTTTGACTCCTTCTTGTGACCCCCAGGTATATTTTGTTGTGAGAATAAGGCTCCCTTCCTGCCTCCTTCAAAACTGGGCAGGTCACCCCTCTTCTTAAAAAACCCACTGCTGATGCGAATGACCTCAACAACTTCCGCCCCATCACTAACCTTCCCTTTCTGGCGAAGATCACAGAAAGATGTGTAGCAAAACAACTCTCCCGTCATATCAAGGACAATGATCTTCTTGACAACTGTCAGTCCGGCTTCATCCAAAACTGCAGCACTGAAACAGCCCTACTGCAAGTGGTTGATGACGCGTTGAGGATACGCGATTCAGGGGGGTCCTGTCTTCTAATTCTCCTTGACCTTTCCGCAGCCTTTGACACTGTCAATCACAACACCCTCCTCAATATTCTTCAACAGAGAATGGGCATGGAGGGCACTGTGCTTAAATGGTTTGCATCCTTCCTTTCTGGCAGATCCCAAATGATCAAAATAGCGAACAGTCTTTCACCTCCTGTGGCGGTAGGTCAAGGTGTTCCCCAAGGCTCGATACTTGCTCCCACACTGTTCAATCTCTATTTAGAACCACTGGGAAATCTCCTAAGTAAATCCGGGATTCACTATCATCTCTATGCTGACGACACTCAACTCTACCTCAAGATTGCCTCTACTCACGATCTCTCCATCCTAAGCTCCACTCTCGACTCCATTCAAAACTGGATGTCAACTCATCAACTGATTCTGAATCCCTCCAAAACTGAATTCCTCCTCTTCTCCTCCTCACTCTCTCCTCCCCCGGTTCAATCATGGATGGATCAGATGAATCTACTAAACAATAAACCCACCACTGTCGACAGCGCCAAATCCCTTGGTGTCATACTAGACAAAAACCTCAATCTAATTCCCCACATCAATTCCATTGCAAAATCTGCTCGATACCAACTGCGCCTTCTTTGGGGAATCCGTCGCTTCTTCCCGGAGCGGGACCTTATAATCCTGGTGCAAGCACTGGTCCTCTCCAGACTCGACTACTGCAATTCTCTTCTTACTGGCCTCCCCAAATCCCACTTGTCCCCACTTAAGTCTGTTTTCCACTCAGCAGCTCGTTTCATTTATGGGGCCAAAAGAAGCGATCACATCACACCGATGTTATCTACCCTCCGCTGGCTTCCCTTTGAGGCTAGAGCTATCTACAAGACCGCTTGTATCAACCACAAAGCCCTGCACTCCTCTTCTCCTCGCTACCTGGCGAATAAACTGAAACTCTCTGGAGGTTCTAGACCTTTACGCAATGCGGAGAATCTACTGCTTGAACCTCCCACTTTCAAGAAGGAAAGAACGATGGCCCAATCCTTTTCAGGCAACGCAGTGAGAATCTGGTACTCATTCCCGCCTCAGCTCCGGACCACCGCCTCCTCCCAGGCCTTTAAAAGGGACCTCAAAGCTCTCCTCCTCCAGAGACACCTCCAAAAGTAATTCACGTCCTCTCTTTTATCTGAAGGAAGACCTCCCACTACTAAAAATTTCTACTTCTCATGTCCATGGAAGTGCCTTCCCAGTGTGTTCTTGAGGTTAGAGTGTTTGCCTTTTATTGCAGTATTATCCATGTACTTGTGTTTGGTACCCTCTTGCAACTTGCACTCACCACTTTGCCCCTGTAACATACGGTTTGCTTCCTCTCACATGTTTTATACCTTTGATACTTGCACAAGTGCCACCTTTGCCTACGTAACGTTTGTTCTTGTGCATGAGTGTCTAGCATATATTGCAGTATTATACCGCAAGTTATACTCTTATTTTCTCTTGTAGCCTGCACACTTGTCACTTTTTCCTCCTGTGCACTTTTTACTACCTCATGTATTTTTGGCAGCTCACATTTTTACTACCTCATGTATTTTGTTTGCTCACAAGTGTCACTATTACCTTGTCTACCTCATGTATTTTTGGTTGCTCACAATTTTTACTACCTCATGTATTTTTGTTTGCTCACAATTATCACTTTACCGTATGTAACGTAACGTATGCTTTTGCAATCTGTTGTTCGTGTAATGTTCTCAGTTTGTATCATTTCTGTTCCTTTTGTGAAGCGCTCTGACGCCTTTGGGTAAAGTCCGCGCTATATAAAATTGCATAAATAAATAAATAAATAAATAAAAGGTAGGCTAGTTGGCCCCTAGAGGACCCCCAGCAGTGAAGGGGACTTCAATCCCCATCCAAGAGCGTGCCAGGGAGCGCGTTTGTAGAATGGTGGGCAAAGTGGGCGTGGCCTGGTACGAGTACTTACCAATGCTGCTGTGTGGGACTGACTGGAGGTAATAGTTTGGAAAGTTGGCCCCAAATGATGTCCTTGGGGGCCAACTACCCCTCTTGTTATCTCCAGTAAGTCCCACACAGTGGAATTGCTAAGACGTCTTCGGAAGCCATGGCCCCCTTTCTCTACCACTCTGCAAAAGTGCCTCGTAGCAGACTACGGGATGGGGGATGAAGTCCAATTTAGTCCTGAGGGAGTTTGGGCGCCAGGAATCCCTCCTGGTACCTCCTGTAAGTCCTACACAGCGGAATTACTGCGCATTGGTTGGACACCCAGCACCATTTCTCCACCACTCTGCAAGAGCGACTACTAGTTAAAGTAGCATACTTATGCACCTCTGACCTAGAGGTAGTTTTAATTCCCCTGCCCTATTATGTACTAGGGCCTTACAGAGGAGGTCCTACTAATCACAGGGGTACCCCAATGCGTAGTGTTCCCTAGTGTATGTAGGTGTTTTCACTGTATTCTAAGTGTCTTTTAGCAAAGCTCTGGCTCTAGGCCTGGTTAGTCAGAGTCAGTTACCACCAGCACCCGTCTGAAAAAGTTGTGGGCACAGGACTGCCATTCTCAAAACCATAGACACTCCAACACCAATAACTACATACCCACTCAATGATTCTTAGGTCTACACACATATCCACTCACTCACCCGTACAGTCACTCATACTTAGGGTCACTCAGCACAGGACTATTATATGCACTCATACACCTATATAGACACCTACACACCGCCACTCATCCATAGAGGTACTCACACACCTAGTCAGTCATGCAAATAATTAATCACACTCCCATTTACTCACCTATACAGTTATACACACACCAGCTCACTTACTCATACAAATACTAGCACATTCTTACGCTCTCATACAATCACTGATACCGGCACACACTCATCCATACAGCCACTCTCACAATCACACACTCTCACTTATAGCCATTTAAATACTTTAACACACATATATACTGCCTTTCACATATGTAGTTACTCACACATGTACCACTGAGATATACATTCACTCACTAACACACCCATACACACACTCACCCACCCATACAGTCCATCACAGATGCACTCTTGAAACCATGCACCCAGTGAATCACTCACTCACACATCTATGCACACACACCCCAACTACACAAACACTCAGGCACCCATACAGATACTCAGACAACCAATCAATAACTCATATAGACACTCATTTAGCTATTCACAAACCCATGCAGCCGCTTACACACCAACAGACAGACAATTACAGAAATTCACACAGTTTAGTCACTAACCCATGCATTCAGTAAGATACGTTTAATCACTCACTTATAGACTCAGTCACGCACCTACTAAATCATCCATTGAGACACTTATACACCCACTCATTCTTCAATACATCTTCCCCTATATCTATTAAACATATTTAAACTTTACAGAAACACAAAGTCACTGGATGATGTCATCAGTGATGTCATTTTGAGATGTCATCAGTGATGTCACTGACCATGTCATGAGTGATGTTATATGTGATGTCCACAGCAATGCATTGCGGGGGCATGAGTTATAGTTAGCTGAACTAACTATAATGGGGGAATTTCACTGGTTTTATACGAGTGAAATGTCCAACTAACTACAACGCCCCTGAAACCTATGTTTTTTTTCAGTGAATTTCTAAGGTTTTTTTAAATGCTCATTTCTAACTATAACATGCCTGAAACCTATGGTTTTTTCAGTGAATATATATTACCTACTGGCGGTCGCCAGTAGGTAGTTATAGTTAGAATCTAGTTTCCATAGGAAAATCATTTTTTGATTTGCTAATAACTTTGGCGTTGTTCGACGAATCTTTGCAAAATTCTCCCAAAAAAGTCTAGCGAGGTCAGCTCTTATCCTGAAAGTTTGGCGGTGATTCGTAAAGCGGGGCCTGATGAAAAAGGGGGTCCCAAAATGCGTTTTTCCCATTTTAATTTCCTTAGGAAATTTTGCGACGAGCTACAGCCCGAACTGCTGAACGGAATTACCCCAAATTTGGCAAAAGGGTAGTGCTTGGGTCAGAAAGCAACCTTTTTAGTTTTTTTAAATGATGTAAATCCGCTCAGTAGTTGCTGAGAAATTAGAACAATAAAAGTTTCGATATCTGGTCCCGAGCACGAGCTTCACTCTGATTGGCTGCCAACACTCCAAACCAGGAAGTGTTGGCAGCCATCCTGTGACTCGGTTGAAGTGAGTCACCAGAAAACAGAGAAACAAAGATATTAAACAAGAGAAGGGTGCAGGGTAGAAACACCCTGACCCCCTAGGCCTGCTCAGGGGTTCACAGAAGTCCCCAATGGCCAAAACAAGCGTAAAAAAAATTCTGCACAATTCATGCTAGGTTCGCGGGTTCTCGTGTTTTATTTTAATGAGGTCTCTGGGTGGACTAGGTCCCGGGGGCATTTCTTAAAAAATATTAGCGGGGTTTGCTGAGGGCCCTGTAGCCCCGGGGCTTCACTCATGTTGGGAGATAGGTTGCGTGGCCCCCGTCCTGGAGCCCTCCATGTTCTTATAACTTTAGCGTTGGTTGACTAATCTTAACGAAATTTACCAAAAAGTTTCTCTTTTTTGATCAGCTCTTATCTTGAAAGTTTGGGGGTGATTGGTCAAGGAAGGCTGAGAAAAAAGTGGGATCCCAAAACATGTTTTCTCAATGCATTTTCCATAGTAATCTTTAGACAAGGCTACAGGTCAAACTGCTTTTGTTTAAATGGTGTAAATCCGTTCAGTAGTTTTTGAGAAAAATCTAATTTGAGAGATATCGATATTTGGGAATTCTCACATGTGATTGGTTGAGGGGTTACGAGCACGAGCTTGCGGTTCACTGGCTGTGAACGGTTGAAACTAGGAAGTGTTGCTAGTCATTTTGTGATTCAGTCCATCAGCTCGCATCACTCCGTCTACAGGCCATCGGGCCGTAGTTCTACCTCTGTGAGGCAACACTGAAAATATACTGCAGTTCTGTCTGTGTGAGATACCCCTTTCATGGCCCCTCTCCCCACATCGCCAGTAAGTATGGGCGTAAAATCCATTTAGTTTGTGGAATTTGCGGATTTTTGGAAAATTCGCGTTCTGCGAATCGCGCAAATTTGCCTTAAAATCTGCAATTCGCTAGCTGGTGGATTTTTTTGCTTGGTCGTGCTTCAAAAATACAATATCGCTCGCGCGACGTTGACTTACTGTGGTTCTGAGTTCCCCGAGTTGTTTTTCTTCCCGGTTTGTGTGTGTTGCGCCATTTTGGATCTTGCTGCGTGATCGCGCGAGAGTTTTTCGACCGCGAGTACGTCATCAAGGCCCGCCATCTTGCGCAGCGAGATTTTGACAATGCGAGTACGTCATAAGGGCCCGCTATCACGTATCGCGGGAGTAAACAATTGCGAACACGTAGATGCGGCTCGCAGCTGACTTCCGGCGGGAGATTTGAACAGCTCGCTTTCCGAACTTGCAAGAATTGCAATTCTGCACAAGAAATCCACCGCAGGCAGCATAAAACTTCTGAAAATGATGATTTTGATCAGAATAACTCCTCAGATTGACATTTGGCTGCACTTTTTTGTGCAAGGAGTCCTTTTTTGGGGGGGTGGGAGGAAGGAAGTGCCCCAGTGTCTCCAACTTCCTGTTCCTGTCCAGCAGGCTCATCCCAGTGCTTTGTCCATGTCCTGGTCACTTTTCATTTGGATCTGGAGCTGGAAGGATTGCTTTTTGTGGCCGCTGCTGGATATTTGTATTTGAGGACTTTTTGGACTTTGGAGTTTGGATCACTTTTGGATTTGAGATTTTACAAGTAAGTTGGTGTTGTTTGTTTGGGGCATTGCAGTTGCTGCAACTACAATTTATAAACTTTTTCACAACTTAAAAACAATATATTATGGGTAGCCACAGTATCCAGTAGGCCCAGGGTTAGTCATGGGTGCATGATACAACTGTTTCTGTGAGTTTTGTTGAACTTAAATCTCATTTATGTCATGGAATTTTAGCTCACTGTTATATGTGGATTTTTTTTTAAATTTTGGGGTGCCTGTAAAGCCACACTAGCCAGTAGGCCCAGGGGTAGTGAGTGATGCATGGACCAAGTCTTTCTGTGGGGTGTCTTGAATTTAAGCATCATTAAGGGCATGGATGGCATTGGATTGTGGTGTTTTTTGTGCGTTTTTTGACTTTTTGGTGTGTTGTTGGGGCCTGGCCATGTGGGTGGGGTCCATTTTGAGGCCTGGTACAAGCAGGGTCTGGCCATGTGGTGAGGGTCAAGGCTCAAGGGGCCATTTTGAAGCCAGGCAGTGTGCTCAGACCTGCACCCAGTTTGCCTTGCTTTCATCCATTATCCCCAGGGGTACTCAGTGGTGCATGTGCCAAGTCTTTCTGTGGGGTGTATTGAATTTAAACATCATTGAGGGCATGGATGGCATTGGATTAGGGTGTTTTTTGTGTTTTTACGACTTTTTGGGGTGTTGTTGGGGCCTGGCCATGTGGGTGGGGGCCATTTTGAGGCCTGGTACAGGCAGGGCTTGGCCATGTGGTGGGGGTCAAGGCTCAAGGGGCCATTTTGAAGCCAGGCAGTGTGCTCAGGCCTGCACCCAGTTTGCCTTGCTTTCATCCAATATGCCCGGGGGGGGGGGGGGGGGGGGTACTCAGTGGTGCATGGACCAAGTCTTTCTGAGTGGTCTCTCTTCTAATAATTTAAACATCCATTTTGGATTAGAATAATAAATACAATGCCTAGTTGCAAATATTAATTGAAGCGCAACATATGCAACATTTATTTAACTGATGTTCCTCTGGCTTCCTTTCCTTTTAGGTGCACAAGAGAATCACATCAGTCATCGTTCATCATCATCCGTGCCAGGAAGAAGTCCTGCAGCGGTGTGTGCAGCACAACGTCACTTGTGGCCACAGACAACTCTGCAACTCTGCAACTCGTGCAACTGCGGCCAGCTGTTCTGACATCTGAAGAAGATGGGCCCAAAGAAAGGTGGCAGTAGCTCCTCTAGCGAAAAAGTTGCCAGTGCTGCCAGTAAGAAGGATTAGAAGAAGCAAGTGGTGCCATTTACCAAGGAGACTGGTGTGCCCACAGACACTTTTTGGGGGAAAAAAATAAACTACGCCTGCAGCAGCAGCGGTGTCCGCCGGGGACCAAGCTGGGAGTAGCACCTCCGCTTCATTGGGCTCAGTGCCACCACGCTGAGTTAGGTCCAAGACCATGAGTGCTGCAGAGGCAGCCACTTTAATTGCTCAATCACCATCGACCAGTGATGGCTCAACGCAAGAAAGTAGCATCCAATCAACGCAGGGTGTAACTCATCTGACGAGTGTTCAAGAACCACAGCCGCAACAACAACCACAGGTGCACCTAGTACAAGCGCAAGTACATGCGCAAGTACATGCGCAAGGAGAGGCGCAAGGAGAGGCGCAAGGAGAGGTGCAAGGAGAGGCTCAAGGAGAGGCGCATGGAGAGGCGCAAGGAGAGGTACATGGAGAGGCTCAACTAGAGGCGCATGGAGCGGCACAACTGCCCACAATGCTTGTTCCTCCAGAAGTAGGAGCACATCAGGAAATCGAGATTCAAGCAGAGGTATCATCCGAGGAAGCCACTCCTCCTGATGATGATCCATTGTCTTTCAGATCCCCAGCAAGAAAAAGGTCAAGGAGGGCTACTACTACAAGTTCTTCTTCAAGCCCCCTTCCTTCTGATGATCTTGATGTTGAATGGAACCCTCCAATGCAGTCTGAGAGTGAGGCACGCCATGAGCCGACAAAGGTAGCTGAGCCTAAAAGGAAGGTTCCCGCAAGGCTTTCACTTATGACTAATGATGACGACGAGCAAGAAGTGGTGTACTCTGCTGCTGATGAACAGTCTGATGACGACCCAATCATCACAGTCGTCACTCCAGCCCCAGCGGGCATGCAGCAGACAGACATTTTTACACTATCCCGAATTGCTGCTGAGCAGGATGTGGGCGGCGTGGCACTGGTACCACCACCAACGCAGTTAACTACTACACCAACACGACCTACAGCTTCCATATTTTCTCGTCAGAAGGGCCGGCAGGGACCTCCATCCAGCTCGACCTCCATTACCTCAAGTAGTGGTGCTGTAAGTGCACAACAGAGTCAAATTCAGCCACGCCCATCCTCCACTTCATCTGGCATTGAAAGTAGCACCTCCACCACCAGCAGACATCTCCAGTCCCAGTTTGGGACTTCTTTAGTGTTAGCAAAAAGGCAGAAAACATGGTCGTTTGTTCGATTTGTAAAACTGTAGTTAGTCGGTGTAAGTTTGGTACCAACTATGGTACCGGAGGCCAGAGAGGTCATCTCCAAAACACCACACTATCATTTGGGAGGCGCACCTAAGGAAGATCCAGGAATACAAAAGTACAACAAATCCAAATGTATCCATTCATATTGCATCTGATGATGACAAGGGTCTGATCGTGCAGGGGGAAGTGAAGAAGTGACAGACATTTTTTCTGGTATATCCAGAACCCCTGGCAGCAGCACTGCAGTGGTAGCGCCCACACCCTCTACCCCAGCAACAAGTATGAGCCACACTAAGAGTCTGGGAGAGACACCAATGCGAAAAAGTTAATCAATGAGCCTAACTGGTGTGAAGAAGTCTGCATCATCATCATCATCACGTAAAACCGTCCAGACCACCATTAAAAGCATGTTTTGGTCGGAGACGCCATTTGAACGCAACCACCCAAAGGCACGTCTGTATAACGCAAAGCTTGCTAAAATGCTAGCGCTGGACCTTCTCCCTTTTTCTTTTCTGGAATGGGTGGGTTTTCTAGAATTTGTGGCAACAGTCTGCCCTAGAAGAAAGGTTCCTAGCCGGTCCTATTTTGCCAGAGTTGCGGTTCCAGCACTACATGAAGATGTGCTGGAAGTGATTGGGTCAGCTTTGCAGAAGAGTGCTGTTCACACTATCCACCTGACAACAGACATGTGGACCAGTTGCCAAGCCATGGATTACATGTGCATCACTGCACACTGGGTCTCTTTTGCAGGGGTTAGAGATAAGATATCTGCAGGTGTTGACAGTGGCACAATTTTTCAAGCTACTCAGAAACATGCAACAGAAGCCATGTTTGCCATGGAGAAATCTCATACTGCAGTAAACATTTTGGATGAGTTTAAGAGTAAAGTCTCTAAATGGCTGGTGCCAAGAAGTCGCGTGATTGGTTATGTTTCCACGGATAATGGCAGTAATATAGTTAAGGCCATGAATGATGGTGGCTACTTCAGAGTGCTGTGTTTGGCGCACTACATTAACATTATTGTTCAAGATTTCTTGAAAAGAGAAAACACAGTCAGCAAGTTACTGACCACCTGCCGAAGAATCTGCACACATTTCAGGCATTCTTTTAAGGCCCGGAAGGAGATTAGGATCATTCAACATAGCCGTGGAGTGCCAGTCAAAGGACTCATCCAGGAGGTGGCAACACGTTGGAACTCAACCTTCTACATGCTTAAATGTCTGTTTGAGCAGTACTTGGTAATCAATGAGTATGTCAATAGCATTAATATTCGGCCTGCTGCTATGAAAGACATGAGGCTAGAGCCGGAGGAATGGGACCTAGTTAAAAGCCTGTCAGACATGCTTCGTCCTTTTGAGGTCTTTACCCGTGAAGTCAGCAGGGAGGACTGTAGTTTGGGCAAAGCTATCCCATTGTTGTTCATGCTAGAGCAACAACTGAAGGCGGTGTCTTCATCGTTCTGAGCTGATGTTCACAAACAAGACGCATATCGGTTGGCAGAGAGCTTATTAAGCCGCCTACTTGTCAATGAAAGGCTTAAAAAAATACATTCAGAACAACATTACATTTGTGCCACTATTCTGGATCCATGGTACAAAAAGGCACTGACCAGCAAAGTATTCATTCCTTTTGATGAAGATGTTTCAAAGTACAAACATTGGCTAGCTGTGTCAGCCACTCGGTTCGAAAAAGAGCAGCAGGAAATTGAAGGAAACACCACAAGTACTACCGAAGCAGCAGGCCATCCGGCGTCAAGGTCCACTTCTGTGGCCGATGCCAGTCACTTTCCCTCACAGCCGTTACCGACAGCAGCAACAGTATCCTCGTCATCATCACCTGCACCAGGCCCTGCCATAATATTGTCGGAAGCGGATTGAATAACTCAGCAAGGGTTTGCTGACTCCAGTGTTGATGCAAAGGAAACACATGGTACGCAAAGTGGAGCACCACCCAGGGAGGCCCTTGAGTGGATGGTGCATGCCTATCTGGATGACCCAACATAGGTCTACATTGATCGTGACCCATTGGTGTATTGGTATGGGAAAAGGCCTTACTGGCCACTGTTCAGCAGGCAGGCTATAAATTATTTGTCTTGCCCATCGCAAGCATGTCTTCGGAACGAGTTTTCAGTGCTGCTGGTGCCATTGTCACTTCAAAAAGGTCCAGTCTCTCGCCCAAAAATGTGGAGAGGTTAACAATGATCAAGATGAATCAGCACTTCATACCACCAGATTACAAAATACGTGAATCCACGCAGGAAGAAGAGAACACCGACTTAGGTGACGGAAGCTCTTCTCTGTTAGCTGACCTACTCCACGTTCAATTCACAGAGTTTGAGGACGAGCTCTACTTCCCTGACAACTAGGCTTGAAAAACTTACTTTTTGTTTTCTTCCGTCCTTTTTGACTTTTATTTCTGTGTGTATTTCTTTGATTTCCAACTTTTAGCACAACAAAACTTTAATCACAACAAATCCATCAGTAGCACTGTCTTTGTCTTATTTTCCATATTGAAAGTGCCGCTGTCTGCATTCCTGAAGTTCACAACTCAGTCATGCTCCTCTATCCTCCTCCTCCAGACTCCCCCTATCCATTTCCCTCAAGGTAGATGGCCGGATTACGCAGAATCTAGAAACTGTCGCTTCAGTCCGTACACGAGTCCCCTCAAAAGAAGTGGGACTGGAATGACTCACTATGCTGGCTGCACCTTCTGAAATTGACACGAGAGGCTGTCCTGGGGCCCTTCACTTAAGAATAAGATGATGACAAGTGGAACAGGTAATGAATGATGAGATGGCATGCAGTGGTGGACAAGACTGGCTGTCTGGCTCGGATGAAAGCAATTGTTGTTTGTTTGTTGTGCATGAAGTAAATCCTATGTATGTGTTCTGTTATTATTATTTAATCTTTTACACACTAAATGCAACTCCAGTGTACTCTGTTACCTTGTTTAATACAAATTGTACTTCTACTGCAGAGGCCAGCCACTACGATGCATTTTTCAATATGGAAAATGTTTTTGGACTCAGTGTGTAGACAACATTGAGTTTGCCAATAACATACTATGATGATGATGGGTCTTGATGATTAAAGTTACATATTATCTTTATTCTTTACACAGTCACTCACTGGGATGGATGGATCATCATCATTGTCGGTTTACGGAAGAAATATGGCTTTTTTGTGAGTGGCAAACAACAGGTAAACAAGTCAACAACAACCACAGCAGACCTACATGTCTGTCTAGTCGTGGTATGGGAGTGGTCGAGCTAGTGTAGTGTATGCCAGAGACCAGACAGCAGTTCATGTAAAATTGTGGCTATGTGGCTCGCTGCATAAAAAAATTAGATATGTTTTGTCTGTCTGTGTCAAAGAGGTATGCTACATCATCAGGTTGGTTCACTCAGTGGTACATGCCTTCACCGTCTGCATGGCTCTGGCCTGCTGTGTGCAATTACTATCCTTGAAAAGGACACTCAGAGTACGCACTTTAGAAATGATGCCTGTATGTAATACTGTCGCCTCTGAAACTGTTATTTTTGCACCATACCTTATATTTTTTCTCAGTGCTGTTTTAATATCCCTTCCTGTTTTCCCATCAACAATTGCAGGCCGCCTTTTACCTTGTGTCATGGGTACATCAATCCGCATCCGCCAGGCAGGCACGCCAGGCAAAATACTGAATTACTGACTAACCCGGTATTATCCTGACACCGTCGGATTACGATATTGTAACGCGGTACAAAACGCGCCTGATCCTGGGCTGCTGAACCTAATACAGGTTACACTTCTTTTCCGGTCACACACGAGTGTCCGGGCAATTAGAGGCTAATAACGTTAAGGCATTATTCAAATGTCCTGATGATGGTCCCTATGATTAATAGGGGGACCGAAACGCCGTCGACCTGTCTAGCACCTTATACAAAACGTGATTACTATGTAATGTAATGGTGCTGTGTTGATCTTTCTGTACAACTGTATTCTATACAGAAAACGTTTGTTTGCCTTAAAAGCCCTTCTTTGTTCGTAACCTACCTTTTGTACTTGATCCGTTAGTGTTGGGCACAGGCTTGTGTACCACACTGGTGATTAGTTGAAGGTATTCCAATTGTACAGATTATTTGTTTATTGAGTAAACTTAAAAGACCTCTGTCCGGCTGGATACGTCGCTCAAAATATAGAACTGATTCTGTCTATATTTATTGTCTCATATTCGTAAATGCATGGGACCGCTGTTGTTTGAAAAAGTAAGTTCCCCGAGGTCCCCTGCTGACTGATTTGGGGTCCCTTGTTGTTGTTAATAGAGCCATAACATGCAACACTTTTTGGCACAACTGAAGAATGCTTGCTTTTTAACGTGCAACATATTTCAAATTACAGACAGAACCACCTGCTCCTCATCACAACCAGGAGGACTTGAACTTCCAACAAGGTGAGGGCTCCCGAGTCCCACACAGTTACTATTAATAATTAGATGTGTTAAGTTGAAGTATATACTAGGGAAGGGTGTTTAAACTTTAACGTCATCTATCACCACTGCTCGCTGGGAATACTGCGCTATTAAAAATAAAGAAATTGTTTTTTTATTTCTTATTTGAAAATAAAACTTTAAAACTAAAAAACACTGTGTGGTTTTTGTTCACGAGTGATTGAGTGGAAGGGTTAGCAGTTGCACTACTGCAGTTTGCAAAGATACTTCCGTGATTCTGATAGGTCGGGACTCGGTAGTCTTCTTCTGTTCTTCTGGGTCGTATAATCATTGGTCAGACACGCTAGATAGCCGGTCAGGGGATTGGGGGTTCAACTTCTGTTCTGACTGAGGTATGTGGAAAGTCAAACTGCACCTATCATCAACAATGTCCTATTTCTCTTGTCCATACTTCTGTATGTACAGAATAGTCCCTGAAACACTAGCGGTATGGTATGTGCTACTATCAAATCAAAAAGCAAACTACTAGCTTATTCTTGGTAGACATTGACATTTTGTTGTTGGAAAATGTCAAAGCACTAACATTAAGAAGACTGGAATAGACAGCAAGGGCAACCCAGAGGACTGCACTCAGTGCCTCTAGAGCTATTGCTGGATCAGAGTTTTGTTTAACACCGTTTGCCGAATGGGCAAGCTTAGCTACCTACACAGACCGACTCATAATAATAGTAAATAGTAGTAGCACAGAGAGTGATGGTAGAGGCAGGATAAGAATGTAGAAACAGTCTACAAGAAGATCAAAGACTATTTTTTAAATAATAGAATTAGGAAACAGTTTGGAATGAATAGGAGCTGTAAAAGTTAGGGAAGTATAATTATTAATATCAACAACAGAAACACTTACTGGGGCCAGCAGAAGAGCCTGCAGAGGACCGATTCTGCCCACCTTGTTCCGCCGGAGTCTCAGGTGTGGTCTTCTTGCCCCTGGGAGGTGCTGATGATCATGAAATAAACACAAACATGGATGATTGATTTTTTGAAATATTTGATTTCTTTGACCACAATCTAAAATTATCTCGCGGAAACAAATTACCAACAATTGCACTACATGTATTGATTGACCTATCTGATCTGGTCAATTAGGATAGATAGTACAGTATTGCTGGATTTGCAGGCCGTCTACTTGGAAAGTTATGTAAATCACTAACTAAACCAACAACAAAAAAGTTCTACAACGACTGCCAGCACTCAGCAGTACGCGACGTGACAGACAAAGTCCGTCATCATGATTGCAGACCACTAAAAAATGTCCTACTAATAAATAACAAGTCATAATATACTCAACCTATCAATCCACCACTATCTCTTCTTAGTGGCAGCAGGAGTACAAAGGAAAGACTAGACTTGAGTGTCTAGTCTCTCTAGCATTACACAGTTCTGCTCAAATGAGCACAAAGTTGCAAACAAGTAAGCATAGTAGCAACGCCACTGAGCAGGCGAGCAGCACCTGCAATCACAGAAGCTATTTAAACATTAATTTACCTGCAATGTAATCAAATCTGCAGCATTCTTGTTCTTTGGGAAAAACATATATTAGCAATATAACACAGAGCAGAAGAAAACATAGTAGTTATTAAATAGCTACTCACCAAGGCCAGGGATCTCTACACCTAGCAGGTGGAGCAGGTCCTGCTCCCGGTCAAGGAGGTCAGCCCACCGGTGCGTCGCCTGATGGTAGGTGCGCCGGACCCCCGACTCCCTACGCATGGCCCGGCACACCTTATCCCACAGCTGGAGACGCTCCCAGAGGCCATACCCTGCTCTGGGCCTGCCCCCTGCTGCCACGGTCTTCGGGATGTGGCGCTGAACATAAAAGATCAGTGCCCCCACCTCAACCATGCTGAAAATCTCCCGGCCCACTACATCTTCGCCCCTTAATTGCCCGCAAGGGAGCCGGGTACGGGGTGCAGGACCCTTCCCCTTGCTATTCTTTCCAGCTCCCTTTGTCATGGTCCTGGATAGGAAAATTAACTAAAAAAAAGGAAAGAATATGGAAAAAGTAAATAAAATAAAAGAGGTAAAAAAAATAGTTTTTGAAGTAACGAAAAGTTGAAAAAAACACAAAATATTGATGTAAAAAAATAGAGGGATAATGAGTAAAAAAGATCAAAAAAAGTTCAAAGAAACTAAGGATTGCAAAGATTAGGGGAGGATTGAAAAAGCATGCCCATAACCATAGCAATGAATGAAAAACAAGATGGACGCACCCACTGAGGACCGCGTGGGTACGTTTGCGCAATATTTCCCCCGCAAGCACGCAAAAACGCATACGACCACGTAATCACGCCCCGCGCACAACGCGAGAACGCAACTAGCGCCCGGAAACGGAAATACGCAAAGCAAACAAAATGTTCATGCCCATGTATGACCACATGGGTAACTTCGCGGTCGGCACGCTGAAAGCGGCCCGCGAACACGCAAAGCACCCCATGAACACGCAAAAACAACCCACGAATTTGCACAAATTTGCGGATTAGGCGGAACGCAAATTCGCTTTCGCACGAATTTGCGTACCGCAAATTTGCAAATTTAGCCCATACTTAATCACCAGCTCGCGGCTCGCTCCCCACATCACAGGAAACCAGGACCTCGGTATGTTGTGGTGTACCAAAAACATGCCTCAGTGCACAGAAAACCCTATCTGGCTAGCTATAGTATGTAATTTGTTTTCCGTACTACTGAGGGATAAAAAATTGATTTCCCATACATAAGGAGTATCGGACCATATTATGTTAGCATGATGCATCTATATGTACCCTCTTTGCTTGATATATATATATATATATATATATTGCTTTTGCAGGGAGGACAGCATTTATTCACTCCTTGCGTGTCCACTGCTAACAGAGTAGGCAGAGAACCATACAGACACCATTTTCTTACTTATGCTCAAACAGGGGCTGTGATCACCTGTTAATCTCTGGCAGTTGTCAAGCCCCAGTTCATCTGAATTACTGGGAACAGCTGAATGTAGGCGATTTACTCGACTGTCCTGAGACTCAAGGTCGCATCTGGCTTTGGGTGCGATAAGCGCATTCCTGGAGGCGCCGTGCCTACACTCCCGGGCACCAAGACAAAAGAGTCACCCCTCCTGACCTTCCCAATAATAAATAGTTAAGCTTTGAAATAATCATGTGTGCCTTATTTGGTCCTTCCCTGGAGCTCGAAGGCCAACTGGTGTTTCTCCTTTTACAGTGATTATATGTGTTGGACCGGAAAGTTTATAACCCCATGTTTCAATACATGCCAACAGTCTGCTCCGCACACCTGATGGGTCAGGGTTGGAGAGGCTCCTCCATAGAGTATTTTGCTTAGTAAATGATTGAACTTTCTTCACTGCCAACTGACTGATTATTTGGTAAATGGGATTGGGGCTATTGGTAGGTATAGCCCTTTATGTTATTTTTATAGTACTTCAGCTGGCGACTCTAGTGGGACTCCTTGATAGGGTCGTCCTCCCAGTAACCGGGTACAAAGGACAAAGAAAGGGGAGCTCTGGTCGAGCGGGTGGACGGACCGAATTTATTTTACTTACTCCGCTCTCGTGATCAGAGTGCCCCAGCTGCTAGTGAACCTTCGCCGGAGTCCTACGGGCGTAACTCAGGAGCTGACTGTGTTGGTCTTCAGGAGTTTGCAGTGGAGAATATGCAATTGTACCAGGTGAGTGGATTGTTTTTGGTGTCTTTTGGAACGCGCTGTTGAGCAGTGCTTTTGAAGCAGTTAACTGTGTAGGATTTGGTGGTCGGTGTACCACAGAGAATCTTGGGGGTCTGACGGGGCAGCATTGTGGCTGCACGGGTAGATGCTCCACGGACTTGTTTTGTGAACAATAGAGACGCCGATCGGACGCCTTGGTGTGGATCGTGTGGTGCACACCCAGCCGAACTGGTCTCGGAAAGGCCTGTGGTTGAACCTGGGTAGCCTTGGGGACATATCTGAAGCGGTGCTAAGGAAGAGGACTTAGTCAGAATAGTCCCAAGGGTGAACCAGGAAGACTGCAGGATGGTCTGTAGGACAGACTGTGGTTATACCTGTCCGATAGTCTCTTTGTAGTCTTTGGACTGCTTGATTTTGGTATCTGTTGGTCTATAATCTGAATTGATTTATTCTCCACGAACAGGAGTCGACGGGCTCTGTTCTTTGTTTGAAAAAAAAAAAGACATGTTGTTTTGAATATCTTTATATGTACATATATTTTTGCTCTGTGTATGTTTGAATAAGAGTGAAGGTGAATATGTTGTAAATGTTTGAACATGGCCATGTTTGAAAGTACGTTTTTATGATAGAATGAGGAATACGTGACAACGATCACTATGCCGTGTATTAGCAAAATTAGTTGTTTTGGATGTTGTCGCCGCCCTAATAATATGCGCTTGGCTGAAAGTCAACCTGTCCCGCCTGAGGGCAGTCCGAGTTATGATTTGTATGTAAAGCATGGTATTACACCTATCCTGTTTAATACACTATGGCATAAATATACAAAGGATAATGTAGAGTTGCAATGGCCCTTAACCGGGTCTTTTGATGAGAAAAAGATCAATTTTCTGCAGGATCGATTGTTTTGTAAACGTAGTCGACAGTCAATGTATGATTCCCTAAACCTATGGCAGAAGGAAGCAAAGCGTAGACGTATACGGGAGGAGAAAGTATGCAGAATGAAGGGAGGTCAGACGATTACGCAGAAAGCCATTGCTTATGATAAAGCCCAAACCGAACAGGAAATTGATTGTGCAGACAGGCAATTTAGATTGCAAGTGGAAAAGACCTATGTGGCTACGACTGGAGCGGAGGATGAGATGGAGGATTCATTGGATACTCGTCCACCTCCCCTTTATGCTCCACAACGTATATATCCCGTTGTCCCCCCAAGTCCAGTACAGGTCTCTTCAGCCTCTGCCCCTTTTGTTTCCTCCTCCCCTGTCTTTCCGGGAACTTCCTCTGTTTTATCTCCCTCTGTGTCTGAGACGGCTACTTTATGGTATGTTACATTGCCATCTTCTGTTATGTCCACAGCTGTTTTGTCTTCCCCTACCCTAGCGTGGGTTTCCCAGTCCGCGAGCACAACCCCATCCCTAGCTGTTTCAACTCCAGCTCGTGCGCCGGGGGATTTGGACACACAAAAGTTGTTTACTCGTTCGAATCTAGGACTAAATGAGAAACAGATGGTTGAAAATCAGTCATCCCAGTGGATGCGACATCCTATTTATACTATAACTGATATACGGAGCACGCTCCGAGACTTTGAGCCTGTTATGCAGCAACATGCCCTGAAACACATGGCCACATGTCTTATTACTTTATTGGAACATTGTTTTGCAGGAGGGATGGCCCCCCAAGCGATGTATGGTATTCGGGACAGGGCTCATAAGTCTGAACTTAGACAAGAGGAAGTGTACAAAAATGTTGAGGTTTTATTAAGTTATCGAGGGCGGATGCACCAACGATGTTCCTCATGGGACTCTCAGCTCTCTATGCGAGAAGTCCATCCTATCTTTCACCCTGAAATACCGGAATTAAAAAATGATCAGGATGTAGTGACTAGACCTAGTGTAGAGGCACGAGTGCAGGAACAATATGTTTAAACCCCCTGGAAGAGGAGTTAAGTCCTCTCGCTAAAATCACAACTACCTGACCCCCGTAAGAATCCCATGGCTTATTATAAAGAACTCACAGAAGCGGCTTCCTCAGACGTTATGACCCTAGCTGACATAAAGCTATTTTTTGCTTTGCTAGTCCCTGTTGATGTATGGCGTCAGGTGCATGATAAGGACCATGTTCAGGAGTTAGGCGGAACATGGGTACAGATAAACGATTGGGATAAGGAACGTAAGCCTGGTGATAAACCAAAACCCGAACTATTGGCGTTACCTGGCTGTATTATTACTTACATGCATTCCTTAATTCCGCCTCGTAAGGTGGATTGGGATAAATTGACAGCATGTAAGCAGAAGAAAGACGAAAGCGTTTCTGATTTCTTCACTAGATTTGAAGGTGTATTCATTGACTTTAGTAGACAGGATTTATCATTGGAAGGTGGTATACGATTATTTGTTAATCGTTTTGTCACCAATTTGTTACCGGAGGTTTCTGTGCGGGTACAAGCTGCTGAAAGTACCTGGACCACGTCTACGCCCTACGTAATATTGTGTATGGCCCAATATTACGAACATAGAGAAAATGAGAGTAAGGATAAGCTGAAAAAGAAAACTAAATATCTTAAGACCCGGGTGTTGTTGTAACAAGTCGTTCGAGGACGAGGCAGAGAGAGAGGTGGTAGAGGGTTCATCCCGGGGGGGCAGGAACCGGATAAAGCGGAGGGCCGGCTGTTGTTTTGGGACCAAACCAGTGTGCTTACTGTAAGGAGGAAGGGTATTGGCAATTTTAGTGTCCATTGTTGCTGGCTCAGAATGGGGCTATGAGAGGAAGAGGTCGAGGTGGTGTGGATTGCAGTGATATGCGACGAGAGGAGGCGACGCACGTTGGATCAGAATATAATTATTTCCATGATCTGAGAGGTAGGCAGTACTATAATGAGGACTTTGCAATGGATGCAACCGAAGGGTATGCCTATACATAGGACAGCCAAGGACAGAGTGGGTGCCAGGTGCAGGACCCGTTGATCAGCAAGGTCCTTATGAAAAAGCGCATTTGATGGGGACATCTGAAAAGTTTTTAGTTGATACGGGTGCAATGAATAGTTCTATTTCTCGTTCTCTGGTCCCAGGGGCGGCTCTGTCCGGGCACAATAATGTTTCGGTGGGATTCTCGGGGTTTCCGGTGGTAAGCTCCATTTCCAAACTTTTTCCATTCATAATTGGTCCAGTTACGGTAGACTCCCCGTTTCTCTTGACTTCCAATTGTAGTGAAAATTTATTGGGCTTGGATTTGTTGAAGAAATTACATGCAAAAATTCATTGTTCACCTGATGGTATTTATTTGACTATCAATCCCCTTGGCAAGCATACTTTGCAGTGTTTCACCAAAAGTGAACCCCTCCCTCCTGAGTTTGCTGCTATCCCAGAGACGCTGTGGGCTACTGGAGACACAGATATAGGATTATTAAGGATTCCACCCGTTTCTATTAATTTAAAGCAAAATGCTCGCCTTCCACGTATTCCTCAGTACAAAATTTCTCCGGCAGGTGAGAAAGCTTTGCTCTCCATCATACAAGATTTGATCAAAAAGGGTGTGGTAGAAGACACAGCTGCTAATATATGCAACAGCCCCATTTTACTCATCCTAAAAAAGGCCCCTGTTGGAAGTGATCCTGACTATGTTGATCATGTGCGTGAAATTAATAAAATAGTGGTGCCCTAACACCCTGTGGTTTCTGACATCACTACTATTCTCACTATGATTCCTCCCACTGCCAAATATTTCTCCGTGATCGATTTGAAGAATGCTTTCTTTAGCATTCCGATACATCCTGATAGCGGTCATATTTTCGGCTTCTCATTATCTGGTCGCAGCTTCCAGTTTTGTCGTGCCCCTCAGGGATACACAGAGAGTCCTAGTATTTATAGTCAAGCTTTGAAGACATTGTTGGATGATTTGGTCCTGCCCCCTGGTAATGTGCTTTTGCAAAATGTTGATGATCAGTTAGTGGCCTCTGACACTGAGGAAGGTTGTAAGGATGCCACTGTACAATTATTGTCTCATTTGGTGGTTAATGGCAATAAAGTATCTCTTTCCAAATTCCAATATTGTCGACAGGAGGTGATCTACCTGGGTCATCTACTGTCGAAAGAGGGTTGGAGACTAACCCCCGAGCGTGTGACTACCGTTTTTAATATGCCTGTACCTCGTACTCATCGTGATGTTTGTGCATTTCTCAGCATAACTTCCTACTGTCGCCAATGGATCCCTAATTTTTCCCTTCTCACTAAACCTCTCCTGTATTTAACCACTAAATATGTGCATGAACCTTTACCCTGGGCTGATGCTTGCCAAGATGCTTTTCACTCTTTGAAATCTGCGCTTTGCTCTGCACCCGTTCTTGGTACCCCTGACTACCAAAAACCTTTTGTGCTTTATGTACATGAGGTGGACGGTTGCTCGCTTTCTGTGTTAACACAAGGATTTGGTGGTAAGCAGAGACCTTGTGCTTATTTCTCGGCGGTGTTCGATAACGTCGCCAGAGCACTCCCTAGCTGTTTAAGGGCTACTGCTGCGGTCGCAGTGGCTATTCGACAGTCGGAAGGGCTCGTTCTAAACACTGATCTCACAGTGATGGTACCGCATGCTGTGGATACATTATTGAACAAAACAAAGACGCAGCACCTTACAAGTGCGCGTCTTACAGGTTACGATTTGACTTTGTTTGCTCCCCACATTACAATTAAATGATGTGCCACTCTGAACCCTGCTACGTTACTACCCCTCCCTTCGAACGAAAAGAACAATGATGTTCATAATTGTATATTTCGGACGGAGGAAGAGATGAAGGGACGGGTAGACCTGACAGACAATCCTCTATCTGATCCTCATGGGGAGTTGTATGTCGATAGCTCTTGTTTCAAATTACCAGATGGCACGACAACTGCTGCATATGCGATAACTACTCTTCACACTGTAGTTGAGGCTTCTCAAGTACCCTATCAATCAGCACAGGCAGCTGAGTTAGTGGCATAGCTTCGGGCCTGTGAGCTAAGTGAAGGATTGAGAGTAAATATTTACACCGACAGCCAGTACGCCTTCGGCGTGGCTCATAGTTTTGGCCGACTTTGGGCCGAAAGAGATTTTCTTACTTCCCATGGTCTGTGAATACAGCATGGCCCCTTGATTTTGCGATTGCTGACAGCATTGACGTTACCAGAGATGGTGGCTGCAGTTAAATGCAGTGCACACAAGGCAGTGGTTGATGCAGTGGGTGAAGGTAATGCCTTTGCTGATCAAGTAGCTAAGGAAACTGCGAAGTCCAAATTGACCTCAATGTTTGTGACTAGCTCTGCTAGGTGGGTGGATGAAACAGAGATGTTTAATAACACCATGGAGAGTGTCCGAGAAATACAGAAAGAAGCTACCCCTATTGAGCCGGCTCACTGGAAAGAGAAAGTGGGGAAATTAGATGCAGATGATTGTTGGATTGATTTGACAGAAAAACAACGGTGGTTGTTGCCCAATGCATTAGTGAATCCGGTGGTAACAATGGCACATGGTTCAGCTCATATTGGGGCAAAAAGTATTTGTGCATTATTAGATCCTGTATGGTACAATCCCAATATTCCAAAGACCGCTGCTCATTTGGTGCAATATTGCATGGTTTGCTTACGACATAATCCTGGGGGCAGGGAGCCTGTTCTGAGTGGAAACTTTGCACCACCAGCTTTGCCTTTTGAGGTGCTCCAAATGGATTATATCCAGCTGGAGCACATAAATAATTTGAAGTATGTCCTGGTCGTGGTGTGCGCTTTCAGTAAATGGGTGGAAGCCTACCTGACCAAAGAAAATGCTGCTTTGGCAATGGCAAAGGTGTTGGTAAAGGAATACTTCCCACGCTAGGGATTGCCTCGGGTGATCTGGAGTGATAACGGGGGACACTTTAATGCAGAATTCATCAGTCAGATTTGTAATGGAATACAGATTAAACAGAAATTCCATGCGGCTCAACACCCCCAGTCCTCTAGGTTGGTCGAGAAGTATAATGGAATACTGAAGCTCAAATTAGCAAAAATTCAAGAAAGTACCTGATTGAAGTGGCCAGATACTCTGCCACTGGCATTAATGTCAATACGGGTTACCCCACATTCTCCTTCTGGTTTATCTCCATATGAGGTCATTTTTGGGCACCCTGCTAATGTTTGGGGCGTCCCGAGACCCAGAAAGTTTTGTGAAATAGAGTATCCTATGTTGACAGACTATATTTTCGCTTTGACTAAAGATCTCCGTTCCATTCATCAACAGGTCTCAGCAGTTTTGCAGCCCCTGCCGGAGGGTCCCGGACATCGCCTGGAGCCAGGACAGTGGGTTCTGGTCCGTAATTACCAGTGATAATCCAGCTTGGATCCCCGTTGGTCTGAACCGTTTCAAATCTTGTTGGCCACGCGGACGGCGGTAAAGGTGAACGGCAAGCGACACTGGATCCATGTGTCTCATCTGAAAAAACTACCTCTCCCGCTTCCATATAATCAGTGAATCGAGGAAGGGGTTCTGACACAGGAAAGTGAGCGACTTCCTTGTTTTGTCCATTTTTCTGATGCCCAGGTAATTGGAGAAGGGCAAGGAGAAGGTGTCTCGGGCTCTGAAGGGGCTCTGTCATCAGTACAAGTGATTGTCCTAGATTCGGTTGCCCCTACAGTCAAACGAGAGGCTTGCAGTACCCCTGTTGCACCGGATTCATGATCCTCTGTTTTGTTCTCTGATCAGGAAGTGCCTGGCCATGCTCGATACAACCTTCGGCCCAGAAGATAACGCAGTGCCCCTGGTGAATAAGGTAGGAGGTAGGGAGAGACTTGAGTGATAGTGTACAGACCTATTTCACGAATGTCTGTTGGATATGCTTCTGGGGTACTGAGCGAGACACTGGACTGAACGCGCTGAGAGCCTTGAACATTTGCTTGCTCTGCTCAGGAAGAAAGACTGAATTTCTTGTTTTTAGAGGCCCAAGTAGTGTTTTTTTCAAGGGTTGTATGAGAACATAACTTCAACGTGAGAAGTTTGCTTTGGTCTTATTTGAGATGAACGATAGGAGCCTGCCTGTGAGGCTCTAAACGGACACAGGAAAGAAGCACCCTCTGGCAGGTTGGACTGCATCGCCCAAGTTTATATTTGGACTTTTAGTTAGTATGTATCCCTTTGCTCGTTTCGTTCCTGAAGAGGAACGTCCTTTTGTACCGCGTTATTTCCCTGCATATATGCCTGTCTTTTCTAGTTGGACTCAACGTGTCAAAATTGCATTTATAGTTATTATAGTGATATTGCTAATCACATTAATGGGAGTTTTTATATATTTAGAATTTTGTCACCCTATGCATACTGTTTTAGGAACAACTGCCCCACCTCCGGAACATGTGTTTTATACTTCAGCCCCACATAAGGAAAGGCATCGTCAGACTTATGAGAAAAATGTATTTGTTGAAATGCTTAATCAAACACACTGTGCCACCAATACTACAAATTGTTGGGTTTGTGGCCTTATGCCATCTGTTATGCACAAGCATGACTTGTCTCATCTGGGAAGTTGTGAGGCTTGGTTTAAATAACATTCAATGATGTATATGCATTATACTGTGGACACGTAAAGGTTTTCGGAAAAAGACTATGAAATGATTTTAGCATATATTGAGGTTCATCAAGGATTCGACCCCGGCGGGAATAATGGAGAGGGAACCTTAGATCCGAATGCATGTATGAATATGTATACAACGCATGAAAATACCACTTGGTTGATAAATTAGATTTTTTAGAGACCATAATGTTACTGAAGATAGGGCTATTCCAGTGCCAGAAAGCCGATGTACTTACACTTATTAGTTGTGTACTTTTAGTAGCCCTCCATTGTTAACCCCTCCTAATGTATATTTTGTCTGTGGAAAAAATGCCTATAATTGGCTTCCACGAGATTGGGCTGGACGTTGCTACCTGTCTTTCCTGTACCCTCCAGTCTATATTGCCCCTTCTAATTATCACAAGGATCACCGCTTAGATAAATGAAGTCTGCCCGTTAAGAGAAATAAAAGAATGATAGATACTACGATATAGATCAGACAGATACTCCTGAACAGCATTTTACCGACATTGTATAAGGAGTGTTTCCCATCTGGGGGCCTATAATCACCAGCAAAGTAGTATGCCATTTGTCCAGAGTAGTTAAAAGGGTAATTAACACCACTGCAGGAATATTGACTAATCTGATCATAGAGCTACAAGCGACCAGACTCGTTTCGCTTCAAAATCGTATGGTTTTAGACGTTATCTTGGCAGATCGAGGAGGAGCATGCCGTGTGATCGGCAGTTCTTGCTGTGTTTATATCCCTGACTCCGCCCCCCTCCGTTCATTTGGCTATCCAGAAGCTACATCGTTTGGCTTCTGAAATACATGTAGAGACTGGTACGTGGTCCCTCTCTGGTTGGTTCTGGGGTCTGTTGTCTACTTGGGGATGGAAAATGTTGATAGTGCTGGCAGGTATAGCCGGTATCATATTCACGTGTTGCCTTTGAGTACAATGTGGACCTGCATGTTGCTCTTATTGTGCAACTAAACTCACCTTCTCCTTGGACGGTCCATCCCCAGCAGCAGTAAAGGCTCAGTTAGTTCAGCAGGAGCTCAAAGATTTAATGCGGATTGATGAAGGAATATTTGAAGATTGAGCTGTTTTAGTTAGCTACATCATGCTAAAAAGGCTGTTCTGAGGGATAAAAAATAGATATCCCATACATAAGGAGTATCAGACCATAATATGTTAGCATGATGCATCAATATATACCTTCTTTACTTCACTCCTTGCGTATCCACTGCTAACAGAGTAGGCTGAGAACCATACAGAAGCCATTTTCGGAGTTCTGCTCGAACAGGGGCTGTGATCACGTGTTAAACTCCGGCAGTTGTCAAGCCCCAGTTCATCTGAATTACTGGGAGCAGCTAAACGTAGGCTGTTTACTCGACTGTCCTGAGACTCAAGGTCGCATCTGGCTTTGCGTGCGATGAGCGCATTCCTGAAGGCGCCGTGCCAACACTCCCGGGCACCAAGACGAAAGGGAGTCACCCCTCCTGACCTTCCCAGTAATAAATAGTTAGGCTTTGAACTAATCATGTGTGCCATATATGGTCCTTCCCGGGAGCTCGAGGGCCAACTGGTGTTTTCCTTTTACAGTGATTATATGTGTTGGACCGAAAAGTATATAACCTCATTTTTGAATACAAGCCAACAGTCTGCTCTTCGCACCTGATGGGTGAGGGTTGGAGAGGCTCCTCTATAGAGTATCTTGCTTAATAAATGATTGAACTTTCTTCACTGCCAACTGACTGATTATTTGGTAAATGGGATTGGGGCTATTGGTAGGTATAGCCCTTAATGTTTTTTTTTATAGTACTTCACTACAGCAGAGCTACCAATGATTAGATATCCTAAAACAATGGGACTCAGGTCCTCTCAGAATTCATGGGAATAAGACACTCTTTCGGTTAGACACTCATACCTGTTCAGAATGTGAGTAATCAGAGACTTTGTATAGTTTAAAATGTTTATTTCAATTAACTAGCTCTGTAATGTAGTACACTTGCTAAGGTGAGCAAAGAAATGCATGTAAACAACACAATCAGCATAGTTACAATTGCATAAAGTACGAATGGGGAAAGGATATTATAATGTCAGTGGATTAAGGCAAATAGCGCTTACACCCTTCGTATGCTACGAGCTATGTTTATTATATCACAGTGGAAGACCTCTGGTAGATTCGTTCTCTGTACTACAGTGGAGCTAAATATGATTAGATATCCTAGAACAATGCAACTAAGGTTCTCTTAGAATTCGTGGGAACAAGACAGTCTTTTGCTTAGACATTGATACCTGTTCACAACGTGAGTAACTAGAGACTTTCTATAGTTTAAAATGTTTATTTTAACTAACAAGCTCCGTAAAATAGCAGTATAGGTGCTAAGGTGAGCTAAGACATGCATTTAAACAATACAATCAGCATAGTGACAATTGCATAAAGTACGAATGGGGAAAGCATATTATAATGTCAGTGGATTAAGCCAAATAGGGCTTAACACCCTCCCCATGCTACGAGCTATGTTTATTGTATCAGTGGAAGACCTCTGGCTCATTCGCTCTCCGTACTACAGCGGAGCTACCAATGATTAGATATCCTAGAACAATGCAACTCAGGTCCTCTCAGAATTTGTGGGAACAAGACATTCCTTCGCTTCACACTGATACCTGTTCACAGTGTGAGAACAAGAGACTTAGTATAGTTTAAAAATTTTTATTCAACTAACAAGCTCTATAATGTAGTATACGTGCTAAGGTGAGAAAAGAAATGCATGAAGGATTTGACCGCAACGGGAATAATGGACAGGGAACCTTAGATCCGAATGCATGTATAAATATGTATACAACGCATGAAAATACAACTTGGTTGAAAAATTAGATTTTGGATTTTGCTGAGTTCAATTTCACTCAGTATTTTCGAAATTTTCTAGACTTTAATGTTACTGAAGATAGGGCTATTCCAGTGCCTATACTAAATAGTACCTCTGCATTCTGTGTTCAGGGAGTAGGGTACATATCAGTAGGAGAAAGCCGATGTAATTACACTTATCAGTTGCATACTTTTAGTAGCCCTCCATTGTTAACCCCTCCTAATGTATATTTTGTCTGAGGAGAAAATGCCTATACTTGGCTTCCATTAGGTTGGGCTGGACGTTGCTACCTGTCTTTCCTGTACCCTCCAGTCTATATTGCCCCTTCTAATTATCACAAGGATCACCGCTTAGATAAACGAAGTATGCCTGTTAAGAGAAATAAAAGAATGATAGATACTACCGATATAAATCAGATAGATACTCCTGAACTGCATTTTACCGACATTGTAAAAGGAGTGTTTCCCATCTGGGGGCCTATAATCACCAGCAAAGAAGTACGCCGGTTGTCCAGAGTAGTTAAAGGGGTAATTAACACCGCTGCAGGAATATTGACTAATCTGACCGTAGAGCTACAAGCGACCAGACTCATTTCGCTTTAAAATCGGATGGTTGTAGACGTTATCTTGGCAGATCGAGGAGGAGCAGGCTGTGTGATCGGCAGTTCTTGCTGTGTTTATATCCCTGACTCTGCCCCCTCCGTTCATTTGGCTATCCAGAACCTACATCGTTTGACTTCCGAAATACATGTAGAGACTGGTACGTGGTCCCTCTCTCCCTGTTTCGCCAACGTATGCTAGTCCGCATGGGCACAGAATAATATATATCAAGTTACTGCTTCTGCAGTTGCTCAATGTTTTGGATGTCATTGTGTACTTGTTATAGACTAATGTTTTTGTGACAATACAATTGTCACATACTGAGCAATTGCTACATTTGTAGTTGCCAACTGCTCTAGTGCCATCCATAGTCAGTTGGTTACTTTGGTTTCCGTCTCTATAGGTATGTACCAAATTTTGGCGAATGTTTTCATTACGCCTGAAGGCAAAAATAGGTTTAGGAATTTTTGTCTCTCTCCCATCATTTAAAATACTCCAGATGGAATGAATGACATTTTTTAGATTGTTACTAATGTTAGAAAATGTCATTCATTCCAGCTGGAATATTTTAAATGATGGGAGAGAGACAAAAAATCCTAAACCTATTTTTGCCTTCAGGCGTAATGAAAAAAGCAATTGCTCAGTATGTGACAATTGTATGGTCACAAAAACATTAGTCTATAACAAGTACACAATGACATCCAAAACATTGAGCAACTGCAGAAGCAGTAACTTGATATATATTACTCTGTGCCCATGCGGACTAGCATACGTTGGCGAAACAGGGAGAGAAATAAGGTTACGCCTACTAGAACTTCGGTCTGCTCTTAAAACTGGTAAAATAAATGCCCCAATGGTTGAGCATTTTATGAAACTGAAACACAAACACACAGTTTTCGTGGTTCGTGATAGAAAAGATCACCGCCTCCAAAAGAGGTGGTAACATGGAAAGAAAACCCAGGAACCGAGAACAGTGGTATAGTTCTACCCTGGATACTGTAAACAAAGGCCTCAACACCAAAGAAGATTGGATGAGAATTGTGATCTAATGAGAATATTTTAGAGATTTGATAGATCAGTACAAGATGGATAATCAGAGAACTACAGCAAGAAAGAAGTGAATAGGGGTTGCTGTTCCTTTCATTACCAGTAAACACTTACTAGCATAATATTTATAGACCATCTGTACTAGAGCACAGTATTAAAATAAACTCTACTTGCATACTAATATCGATAAGCGATTTATACATCGCTTTCCTGTCCTGACAAATATTAATTCGAATAACGAATATAGGTCATGTATATCTAAGTTATGCAGTAAGGTAAGCTAATTCATGCTTTTCTTGGGAATGCTGATAGTGTTGTTAATTTCTAATCCATGAGGACGGGAATAATGATAACGCAAGACTCTGCAATGAAACATTAGAGTTGCGGTTATATTGAGAATGTGGCAAGTCGGGACCCACAATATATTTTGTTTAAAGGACTCACGAATAAATAGCAGTGAATGGTAAACCTCATGAGAACCTAGTACATTTTTGAGAGGTAGCGATTTTAAATTAGTTAGTGAGTACGTTCATACACAAGTGCAGCACAATAAAGTTTTTACAAATTGAAAGGAGTGTCCAGGGGGCTTCCCGAACAAGCAATGACGTATGGAACGGTACGCCTTTAAAAAGCGACCTTGTACACGAGGCTGTTTATTTAACGCGAACCGCGATCAAGCAGACGCGAGTGAGGCACTCTGGGGACGCACGTTTGGTAATTTAACAAGGTACGTAGAATAAGGGGTGCTATGCTAGATACATCAAGCACGTACATTTGTTAACTTAATCCAAATACAAATTAGGGTTGAAATAACCGAGTGAAATTTTGGGCGCCAGGTTCAAGCACTAACTGACAGGGTGGGGAATGTGTACTATCCCAGCGAGTTAGCACGGAGCCGAATGAATAATAAACACCGGCTCGGTCAAGAAATAGAATGGTGTCTCCCAGAGCCGTAACAACTGATGCAACCAGCGAGTTAGCACGGAGCCGAATGAGCAATAATTACCGGCTCGGTTAGTTAATAGAATTGTGTCTATCACAGATGTAACAACTGCAGTGTTAATATAAGGGAGCAACATAATCACGATCAAATTACAATGTAACTGTAAGATTGGCAACTTGCCCGTAATTGAACTGAAACTACCACTTCCTTGGGAAAATAAGGGCATAGAGAATGCTTAGTGCTCGTTTAGTAGTAAAAAAAGACAATAAAGAAAAAAACTGGTGGTCCTCACATCCCTTTTATGTTGATTTAGTATGCAGCCACGAATGCAAGATACCCGGGTGCAAAGGGCCAATATCACGAGAAAGAACTTCCCTAACAGGTGAGCTCTCAAGTAAAGTTTTGAATAAAATATCAGCCAATACTAGTACTGATATCACCAGAAAGACTATTTCTCTTTTAGAATCTAAGGAAGAAAACGGCAGGGTGAAACAACATACTGAGCATCATTAACATGATAACAGAAATAACGAACCCTACAAGAGTATAAATGAATTTTGAGGTAATTATTTCCTGATAGATGTAACAAACAATTTGGATATTCTCTTTGAGGATCAGCCACTAAAAAGATCCTTTCTTTAAAATAGGAGTAGAACGAGGAAGTTGAAATATTGTGGAAGACCCCGTTCGAGGCCTATTAACGAATTTTTAATGGTAAACACTCAGAGACATAATGAGTTGAATAAACACTATCATTTTGATAACCATGATGGACGGTATATTAAAAGTCTGCATTTGCCCATATTTAATGACAGGGTGGGAGATCGAAATCCATGAAGAAAACGACCCCAAATAGGATGATATTTGAATAAATTTGAACAAATTCGAGTCACCCAAATGCTTTCGCATAGGTGAGTCGTGCAAAAAAATAAGTAACACCGTTCTGAATGAATGAATGAGAGAGATATAGGGTGAAAACGTTGGTAAATCCTGAACTATGTTGGGGAAGTGCTCTAAACAACAGAAAACTTCATGAGTGGAGGTTTATTACTGTTTAGTATAATTATATTATGAATGAATCCAATATGTTAATTGCATGAATGTTATCAATAAAGGATCACTAGCTAGAGTCCGTGCATTTTCAACATGAAAAGATAAACATCTCAATGCTGTGAAAGGGTTTTGAAAAGGCATGTAGCAGTGTTAACGAAATTGTCAGAATGAGCATTGGCGAAATTTATTAACTTTGCTAGCAACATGGATCAAGGAATATAGAAAAGAGATCTTGATGTATTGTTTTTTAAATCATGACATAAAAGTTTTTATATTAATTGTTTTGCTAAAAATAATGTTCTGTGTGCATTAGGTGAAAATTTGATTGAGGAGAAAGCTATATATTCTGTCCTGAGGAAGAAGGCTATAAACAACTAAAGCTTCTGAAACGCGTCGACGCTTTACAAAAGGGTTAAATTTGAAGTTGTCAACAAGTAGTCGGGTATAAGGAAAAGAAATCTTCCCGTGTTGTCAACTAAGTATCCAAATTGACCACACTAAAGACAAAGTGTATTGTTGTGCTTATATTTCTCCCCGTCCACATTAGGTGGTTTTTTTAACATTTTGTTGTATTGTATTTTAACTGAATTTGATTATTGATCTATGTTTTTATTGAAAATAAATACGTATATTTTTATAACGAATAGGTTTTTCTTGTGTTGAGTACTTCCCAAACAAGTTGTAAATGTATATTTGAGTAAGAGCGTTTGACTGATTGTGGTGATCACTTGTCTTTGAGAATGCTTAAACTCCCCAAAAGGAATAAATTCTTTTTTACTTGACAGTTTTCTGCTCTTAAACACAGCGTACAGATGAGTACTCAGTGCACAGCAAAAATAGTGAAAGGCAGACAGTTCCCATGTGAAGCAGCGAAAACAGTAGTGTTTTTGAGAACTAGTGCATTTAGACCTGTGTGGAAAAAGCGGTTAAATGTCTGTGAAGCAAGGTACAAACTCATGCTAACTTAGCAACGTTCGTTGGCATCTCGAAACCCCCACAACACCCTTTCCTGTGAGGTGTCCAACACACAGTGAGCAAAGTAGAACACAGAGTCCAAAAAGTCTGAGCCAAGAAGAGAAGATATCCAATATAGGAAAATGAAGTAGGCGAAGAATGTCAACAGTGTTGAAACAGAAACATTTAAAAATATCATGGTGAGAGAGAAAAAGTCATGTGGCACAGCCAAATGAATCCATCAGTGTGTAAGAGCAGTAAGTTGGAACAGCTTCCAATACGAAATCATTATTTTAGTCTGAAAAAGTAGACGCCATCCAATTGAGCAATTCGAAGGAGCAAACGTGCTCATTGATTATCGGTGCTTCCAGCACCATAGCAGGGCAACTTGCTTGGTACTCAATGTAACTCCTTTGCAGGAAATCATGTGCAGCCGTACATACATCCCACTGAGCAAGTACACCAAGTGCAGCAGCATATGCCATGAAACCAATACCGGAACATTCACGCTCATGATTCACCAAAGGGTTCATCAGTAAAGGAAAATCCGGTTCAGGCAATGCTGTGCCTGTGAGGCATAGATCTAACACCCATTGGAAGGGACAGGACATGCATGAGAATACTGGCTGGATGCAAGTATACCAGGGATAGCGGAAAGACAAATTGTAAACCACGCTGAGTGTCCAGCGGCAAAGTACAATAATAGTCAAGCATGCAGTTGCAAAGTAGCTGTAGTAGGGCTGGGTTGTGAACGAGCACAAGTGGAGCATCCATTTCTGAGCATGCAGATCAAAAAAGAAAAGTCCGGCAGCCAAAGCTAGTCAAAGTGACAACCTGACGAAAACACTTGAGAAAATAGAATGAAGGAAAGCAGGTATCACACCAAAAATAGTTTGGAAACATGTTACAAGGCCGGATTTCACAAGCTAAGAAAAAAATGTGCAAGCCCTATTGTATGCGAAGCATTGAAAATAGAATGGATTAGTTCACCAAAATGTGGTGGGAGATCAGTGTTTAAAAGATTATGAACTTCTGTTGTCGTGTTGGCCACCTGCAGGACATAAGTCTCAAGGTCAGAAGTGAAAGAAACAAATTTCTGGGACAATAAGGCTCTTATTCGACTCAGCTGTCGAACTCTGCCTTCAAGGTCGGAATGGAAGGCCAAATCGAGGTATCGAAACTCCCCTGTGAGTGAGGAAACAGCACGTTTTTACAGCAAACTATATGTTGTGACACAGTCACAATGTATGGAATGCCTTTTAAGATGCTGCTGCATTTTTCATTATTCAAGAGTAAATAACTGCCATTACACAACATTGTTTCGCGTGTTGTTGATATTATAGAGGATGATGTATCTGTGTTATATCATGGTCAGAACCAATTGCAACACACGGCTATGCCTTTTGAAACTGGTGCATCGGCTTGCAGCTGTGCGTCAGCGAGCCATCGGTGCATGCAGCTCTCCTACTGTGAGCCATCCGGTTGGCTCATAGGTGTGTCTCTGCTCTCACTCTGTGAGCTGATATATATATTCACTGAAAAAAACATAGGTTTTACAGACGTTATAGTTAGAAATTAGCATTTAAAAAACCTTAGAAATTCACTGGAAAAAAACATAGGTTTTAGGCACGTTATAGTTAGAAATTAGCATTTAAAAAACCTTAGAAATTCACAGAAAAAATCATAGGTTTCAGGTTCATTATAGTTAGTTGGACATTTTACTCATGCAAAACCATAGAAATTCCCCTGTTATAGTTAGTTCAGCTAACTATAACTCGTGCCCCCGCAATGCACTGCAGATGATGTCACATATTACATCATTCATGACATGGTCAGTGACATCACTGATGACATCTCAAATGACATTACTGATGACATCATCCACGTCAAAATCTGATGCACCTCCTCACACTCTAATATAATCTTTGACACACCCACTATAAAATACAGACTACCATTTTCGAAACCTTAGACACACCAATACCAGTTACTACATACCCACTCACTGATTTTTAGTCTACACACACTTTCACTCATTCACCCATACTATCACTCATACATACAGTCACTTATTAATACAACACCATCATATACACTTATACACCTATGCAGACACTTTTATACCCCCACTCATCCATGTCAGTCATGCAATGGATCAATCACACTCCAATTTCCTTATCTATACAGTTATACACACACCGCCTCACTTATTCAAACATATACTAACACATACTCTCTTATACAATCACTGATACAAGTACACACTCATTCATACAGCCACTCTCACAGTCACTGACTCTGACATTTAGGCATTTATATACTCCAAGTCTTACATACACTGCCTTTTACATATGTAGTTACTTGGACATGTACCACTGATACATCCAGTCTCTCACCAACACACCCATACACACACTCACCCATACACCCAATGAATCAACTACCTACACATCTATGCACAGAGTCACCCACCTCCCACCCAGCCACACAGACACTCAGTCTCCCATACAAATACTCAGGCAACCAATCAATAACCCATAAAGACACTCATATAGCTAATGACCAACACATGCATCAGCTTACACAACAACAGACATACTGATACACACATTCAGACAGTTTAGTGACTAACCCATACATTCAGTAATACACATTTAAGCACTCACTCATAGAGTCAGTCACGCACATACTAAGTCCTCCATCCAGACACTTATGTACCCATTGATTCTTCAATATACCTTGGCATATATACAAAACATATTTAAACTTTAAAGAAACACACAGTCACTGGATGATGTCATCAGTGATATCATAAGTGATGTCATTTGAGATGGCATCAGTGATAACATCAGTGATATCACTGACCATGTCATGAATGATGTAATATGTGATGTCATCAGCAGTGCATTACGGGGGCGCGAGTTATAGGTAGCTGAACTAACTATAATGGGGGAATTTCTATGGTTTTGTACGAGTGAATTGCCCAAGTAACTATAACATCTCTGGAACCTATGTTTTTTTCAGTGAAAAATATATATATATATATTTATATTCACAAAAAAAAACATAGGTTTCAGATATGTTATAATGTTATAGTTAGGAATTAGCATTTAAAAAACCTTTGAAATTCACTAAAAAAACATAGGTTTCAGACATGTTATAGTTAGGAATTAGCATTTAAAAAACCTTAGGAATTCACTGAAAAAACCATAGCTTTCAGGACTGTTATAGTTAGCTGGAAGTTTCACTCGTACAAAACCATTGAAATTCCTCCGTTATAGTTAGTTCTGCTAACTATAACTCGCGCGCACGCAATCCACCGCTGATGATGTCACATATTACATCATTCATGACATGGTCAGTGACATCACTGATGACATCTCAAATGACATCACTGATGACATCACTGATTACATCATCCTGTGAATGTCGTTGGGTTCATTATTTAAATATGTATTATATATATAGCAATTGCATTGAAGAATGAGTGGATATATAAATATAAATATCTGGATGGAGGATTTAGTAGCAGTGTGATTGACTGTTTACTTGACTAATGTATAGTGTCTCACTAAATATATTGGATAGTGGCTAAACTGTGTGAATATCTGTATCACTTTGTCAGTTGTTGTGTAAACTGCTGCACCAGTTGGTTACTAGCTATGTAACGTGAATGAAAATAGAAACTTAGAAACTTTTCTGGGGAAAACCAGGCAATGGATTCCTATGGAAGGAAATACACATTACTGGTAAGTACGGTTAGAATTACTTTTCAGGGTCAGTGCTGGGCTAAAAGATGCAGCACTGGGTTTTCTCCTATAACAGGTGAGTAAATAGGAATTCGTTGTTCGGATGATTTTAAATGAATATATTAAAGTTCCAAAGCTCCACACTTAAAAGAAATTTCAAAGTGAAACCAGTCAATGTTAGGCTATGGAAGGAAATTCAAGTTACTGGTAAGTATGGTTAGAATTACTTTTCAGGCTAAGTACTGGGCTCAAAGATGCAGCAATGAGGTTTATCCTGATAACAGGTGAGTAAATCGGATTTCGTAGTTCTGCTGATTTTATAGGAATATTTTAAAGTTCCAAAACTCCACACTTAAAAGAATTTCCAAGTGAAACCAGTCAATGTTACCCTATGGAAGGAAATTCACTTACCAGGTAAGTAGTGTTATTGTTACTTTTTCTTACTCAGTGGTGGATCCTGGATCCAGCACTGGTGCATCTCCCGTAAACAGTTGAAAGAATGCATTTAAGTCATACAGGCAATTTTTTAGGAATATTTTTAGTTTGTGAAAATAGACAGAAACTTTCCAGGTGAAAACCAGACAATGGATTCCTATGGAAGGAAATACAAGTTACTGGTAAGTACGATTAGAATAACTTTTCAGGGTCAGTGCTGGGCTAAAAGATGCCGCACTGGGTTCTCTCTTGATAATAGGTGAGTATATCGGAATTCGTTGTTCGGATGAATTTAGGTGAATATTTAAAAGTTCCAAAACTCCACACTTAAAACAATTTCCAAGTAAAACTGGTCAATGTTAGCCTATGTAAGGAAATGCAAGTTACTGATAAGTATGGTTAGAATTATTTTTTAGGATCAGTACTGGAGGCAAAGATGCAGCACTGAGGTCTCTCCTGATAACAGGTGAGTAAATTGGAATTTGTAGTACATCCAGTAATCGCCAAAAAGCTGCGTAGCAGAGAGATGTAAAAAGTTGCACGGCCTGCACCACCTCTCTCCAACACAGCACAATGGCGCGTCCTGGAAGCACCTTGAGGGCTACTTGTCCCCCATGGTCCCTCAGGTTTGAAGAGGAATTTTTCCCCAACTTAAAACGTGCCATAGGATGTGTTTGCTCACATCACGTCAGGCCCCTCCCTTCACCACTGTGTAAAAGCACCCTGTCACCATTCTAATTTGAGTGATTACGCCCCCTTCAATCCTAAGGGTCCCTAGGGTCAAACTAGCCCACTGGGTACCTCCAGTAAGCGCCACAGAGCTGCATTGCAGCGAGGTGTAAAAAGGGGCATGGCCTCTGAAGACCTGTCTGCAACGCAGCTCCCTGGCGCATACTGGAGATACCCGTTGGGCTATTTGGCCCTCAGGGACCCTCGGTATTGAAAGAGAATTAATTTCCCAATTTAAAATGCGCCACAGGGCGCGTTTGCACAGTGGTGAAAGAAGGGGGCGTGGCCTGAGGTGATATGTCTGCAAACATACCCTGTAGTGTGTTTTAAGTTAGAGAATTAATTCCTCCTCAATTCTGTGAGTCCATGGGGGCCAACTAGTCCACCAGGTACCTCCAGAATGCGCCAGGAGGCTGCGTTGCAAAGAGGTGTTCAGAGGCCACACCCCTTTTTACATCACTCTACAACTCAGCTCTGTGGCGCTTACTGGAGGTACCTGGTGGGCTAGTTTGCCCCCAGGGACCCTCAGTATTGACAAGGAATTAATTCCCCAACTTAAACTGCACCACAGGGCGTGTTTTCACACATGTGAACTCAGACCCTGCCCACTCCCTTCACCACTGAGCAAATGCGCCCTGTTGTGCGTTTTAAGTTGGGGGATTAAGTCCTTTTGAAACCTGAGGGTCCCTGGGGTCCAACTAGTCTACCAGGTACCTCCAGTAAGCGCCACAAGGCTGTGCTGCAAAGAAGTGTAAAAAACATAGGTTTCAGATATGTTATAATGTTATAGTTAGGAATTAGCATTTAAAAAACCTTAGGAATTCACTGAAAAAAACCATAGGTTTCAGGGCTGTTATAGTTAGCTGGACATTTCACTAGTACAAAACCATTAACCCCTTCCATGCTCATGACGAGCTCAGCTCGTCATGAGGTAGCCTGGAGCTGTGCTCATGACGAGCTGAGCTCGTCATGACACCAGCAAAATGGCAATTCCCAGCACAGGAGGGGAATTGCCTTAGCAGCCATAGTGTTAAAATTCTTCTGCTATTATAGTTAGTTCTGCTACCTATAACTCGCGCGCACGCAATCCACTGCTGATGATGTCACATATTACATCATTCATGACATGGTCAGTGACATCACTGATGACATCTCAAATGACATCACTGATGACATCACTGATTACATCATCCAGTGAATGTCGTTGGGTTCATTATTTGAATATGTATTATATATATAGCAATTGCATTGAAGATTGAGTGGATATATAAATATAAATATCTGGATGGAGGATTTCGTAGCAGTGTGATTGACTGTTTACTTGACTAATGTATAGTGTCTCACTAAATATATTGGATAGTGACTAAACTGTGTGAATATCTATATCACTTTGTCAGTTGTTGTGTAAACTGCTGCACCAGTTGGTTACTAGCTATGTGAAAGTCTATATTAGTCATTGATTAGTTACTGGGTATTTGTATGGGAAAGTAAATGTGTGTGTGGTTCGGTGGGATGTGTGTGACTGCCCAAAGATGTGTGAATAGTTGATTCAGTAATTATATGAGGTTAAGACTACATAGTATAACAGTTGTTTGGGTGAGTGAATATATTTATGGATGTGGTGATGAGAAAATATAGCTCTCAATGGTACATGTCCAACAAATTAGAAAAATAAAAAGCAGTGTATGTGACAGTTGTATATAAATAAGTATGCTTAAGATTCAGTGATTGTATGAGTGACTGTATGGATAGCTGTATACTTGTAATAGTGATTTTATAACACACTAAGTATGAGTTACTATCTATATGAATAAATGAAGTGCTGTTTGTATAAGTGTTCAGCTGACTAAATGTAAGTATGATCCATTGTTTGCATGAGTGAGGAGGATGACTGCATAAGTGAATAGGATGTGTGCTAGTGGGTAAAGTCGATATAGGTGTATAAGTATATTTGATAGTGTTCTATTGATGATTGACAGCATGTATGAGTGAATCTATAGGTAAGTGATTAGATGTCAGTGTGTAGATCTAGGAATCAATGAGTGGGTTTTTAGAAACTTGTATTGGTGTGCCAATGGATTTAAATATGGTACTCTGTATTTTTCAGTGAATAATGAAAGGTTATACTAGTGTATTATGAGGTGTATCTGATTGTCATGTGGATGATGTCATCAGTGATGTCATCAGTATTGTCATTTGAGATGTCATCAGTGATGTCATCAGTGATGTCACTGACCATGTCATGAATGATGTAATATGTGACGTCATTAACAGTGGATTGCGTGTGCGCGTGTTATAGTTAGCAGAACTAACTATAATGGAGGAATTTCATTGGTTTTGTACGAGTGAAATGTCCAGCTAACTATAAAAGCCCTGAAACCTATGTTGTTTTCAGTGAATTTGAAAAGTTTTTTAAATGCTAATTCCTATCTATAACATATCTGAAACCTATGGTTTTTCCAGTGAATTTCAAAGGTTTTGTAAATGACAAGTTTTCAATGTATTAATTGTTATATTTATTTGCTTGATACTGATTTACTACATTTTTTAAAATATTTATTTTTAGATATTTTATTTTTTAAATTACATTATAATTATATTTTACATTACATTACAAAATATACTTTCTCGGAATGAATTACTTTAGTTTAAATACTTTGCAAATAGGCAATAGACTTTTAAGTACAGCAGTTACAGTTGTTCCAATGGGCAACTCAATTTCAAACACAATGCAACACTAAGCTCAAAGTGAATTTCTAGTTAAATGCAATTAGTTACTTTATGGATTACTTTTCTAACCACGGGACTGGATCCTAGATTCAGTCCTTGGACATCTCCTGTAAACAGTTGAGTAAAAACGTTTTGGTTACAGTAGTTATTTTTTTTTTCACAACAAATTTGTATTGATTTAATTAGGCAGAGTAATAAATGTGGCTCCCCACAGTCAGGAGAACGCCACCAAGCATCTTGGTACAGTTTACATCACAGGACCAGTGTCCAATCAAGAATAATAGAGAACACAAATGAAAGGAACTTCCACACCCGCCCCTACCCCCCCAACTCCCATTACCCAACCTCCCTGCTACCCCCCGTTATCCCTCCCTAACCCTGTGCACGTGTGTATAGAGAGCTTCAGTGCTTAGTCGTGGTATGGCAGGCATGAACAGTAGTGATTTTTAAGGAATATTATTGTATTGTAAAAGTTGACATAGAATCACCAATGTTATCCTATGGGAGGAAATTCACTTAGCAGGTAAGTAGTGTTATTGTTACTTTTACTTACTCAGTGGTGGATCCTGGATCCAGAACTGGTACATCTCCTGTAAATATTTGAAAAATGCGTTTAAATCATGCAGGCGATTTTTAAGGAATTATTTTAGTTTGTGAAAATAGACACTTAGAAACTTTTCTGGTGAAAACCAGGCAATGGATTCCTATGGAAGGAAATACAAGTTACTGGTAAGTACGGTTCGAATTACTTTTCAGGGTCAGTGCTGGGCTAAAAGATGCAGCACTGGGTTTTCTCCTGATAACAGGTGAGTAAATCGGAATTCGTTGTTCGGATGATTTTAAATGAATATATTAAAGTTCCAAAGCTCTAAAATTAAAAGAAATTTCAAAGTGAAACCAGTCAATGTTAGGCTATGGAAGGAAATTCAAGTTACTGGTAAGTATGGTTAGAATTACTTTTCAGGCTCAGTACTGGGCTCAAAGATGCAGCACTGAGGTTTATCCTGATAACAGGTGAGTAAATCGGAATTCGTAGTTCTGCTGATTTTATAGGAATATTTTAAAGTTCCAAAACTCCACACTTAAAAGAATTTCCAAGTGAAACCAGTCAATGTTACCCTATGGAAGGAAATTCACTTACCAGCTAAGTAGTGTTATCGTTACTTTTTCTTACTCAGTGGTGGATCCAGGATCCAGCACTGGTGCATCTCCTGTAAACAGTTGAAAGAATGCATTTAAGTCATACAGGCACTTTTTTAGGAATATTTTTAGTTTGTGAAAATAGACAGAAACTTTCCATGTGAAAACCAGACAATGGATTCCTATGGAAGGAAATACAAGTTACTGGTAAGTACGGTAGAATAACTTTTCAGGGTCAGTGCTGGGCTAAAAGATGCAGCACTGGGTTCTCTCTTGATAATAGGTGAGTAAATCGGAATTTGTTGTTCGGATGATTTTAGGTGAATATTTAAAAGTTCCAAAACTCCACACTTAAAACAATTTCCAAGTAAAACCGGTCAATGTTAGCCTATGTAAGGAAATTCAAGTTACTGATAAGTATGGTTAGAATTATTTTTTAGGATCAGTACTGGAGGCAAAGATGCAGCACTGAGGTCTCTCCTGATAACAGGTGAGTAAATTGGAATTTGTAGTACATCCAGTAAGCGCCAAAAAGCTGCATAGCAGAGAGATGTAAAAAGTTGCACGGCCTGCACCACCTCTCTCCAACGCAGCACAATGGCGCGTCCTGGAAGCACCTGGTGGGCTACTTGGCCCCCATGGTCCCTCAGGTTTGAAGAGGAATTTTTCCCCAACTTAAAACGTGCCACAGGACGTGTTTGCTCACATCACGTCAGGCCCCTCCCTTCACCACTGTGTAAAAGCACCCTGTCACCATTCTAATTTGAGTGATTAAGTCCCCTTCAATTCTAGGGTTCCCTAGGGTGAAACTAGCCCACTGGGTACCTCCAGTAAGTGCCACAGAGCTGCATTGCAGCGAGGTGTAAAAAGGGGCATGGCCTCTGAAGACCTGTCTGCAACGCAGCTCCCTGGCGCATACTGGAGATACCTGTTGGGCTATTTGGCCCTCAGGGACCCTCGGTATTGAAAGATAATTAATTTCCCAACTTAAAACGCGCCACAGGGCGCGTTTGCACAGTGGTGAAGGAAGGGGGTGTGGCCTACGGTGATATGTCAGTATACATACCCTGTAGTGTGTTTTAAGTTAGAGAATTAATTCCTCCTCAATTCTGTGGGTCCATGGGGGCCAACTAGTCCACAAGGTACCTCCAGAATGCGCCAGGAGGCTGCGTTGCAAAGAGGTGTTCAGAGGCCACACCCCTTTTTACATCACTCTGCAACTGAGCTCCGTGGCGCTTACTGGAGGTACCTGGTGGGCTAGTTTGCCCCCAGGGACCCTCAGTATTGACAAGGAATTAATTCCCCAACTTAAACTGCACCACAGGGCGTGTTTTCACACATGTGAACTCAACCCTGCCCCCTACCCTTCACCACTGAGCAAATGCGCCCTGTGGTGCGCTTTAAGTTGGGGGATTAAGTCCTTTTGAAACCTGAGGTTCCCTGGGGTCCAACTAGTCCACCAGGTACCTCCAGTAAGCGCCACAAGGCTGTGTTGCAAAGAGGTGTAAAAAAGGGCGTGGCTTGGAGCACCTCTCTGCAACGCAGCCCTGTGGCGCTTACTGGAGGTACCTGGTGGGCTAGTTGGCCTCCAGGGACCCCCAGTAATGAAGGGGAATTAATTGCCCAATTTAAAACGCGCCACAGGGCACGTTTGCAGAGTATGTTTGTGAGGGGGCGGGGCTTTTTTTAAAAAAAATTTGAAAGGGGGGCTGTGTGGCCCCCTTCCTTTTACTTTTTTTGGGCACTTGGGACCCCATCCCCCAGGGCCTGACCCCCAAATATAAATTTTAAGAATTTTTTTACGGGAAGGGGGCCGCGTGGCCCCCTCCCGTGGCCAATTCCGGGCTGCGGGGACCCCATCCCCTGGGGCCTGGCCAATGAATTTAATATTTTTATGAAGACCCCCCTTCTCAGGCCACTTCAAGGCCCCGGGGACACAATCCCCCGGGGCCTGCCATTGTTTAAAAAAAAAAATTGTTAATGGGGAGGGGGGCGCATGGCCCCCTCCCGGGCCACTGGTAGCCCCGGGGACCCCATTCCCCGGGGCTGGCCCTCACCGTTGGGGACTGCAGGGGGTCCCCAATCCTTCCGCGGTCCTGCCGGCTCCCCGCCTCCTGCCACAGCCACAGCCACAGATATTTATATGTACTTTTAAATGTCATTTTCTCAGGAACTACTGAACAGATTTACACCATTTAAGCAAATAGCACGAGTCTGAACTAAGGACTACCTCTTTGGAAAATTTGGTGTAATTCCATTTAGCAGTTCGGGCTGTAGCTGCGGCTAAAGGTCCTATGGGAAATTGCATGGGAAAACGCGTTCTGGGACCCCCCTTTTTTCCCGGCCCCCGCTACACAAATCATCCTGCAACTTTCAGGATAGGAGCGGACCGGAGCGGGCCAAAAGTTTTTAAAATTTTGGGAAGATTCATCAATCGGCGCCAAAGTTATTGGGAATAGAATGTTGCGGATTTCCTTTGGATAAAAGGTCCTAAATATAACTACCTACTGGCAACCCCAGTAGGTAATTAGCGATCTAACTAGGAGTGCACTTTTGACATGAAGATAAATACATATCTCTGTAGCAGACACCACTGAGTTATCTTCCCAGAGTGAAATACGTAACCTGAGAGTTCTACATAAGATGTGGCTGACGGAGCGCAACTCTCCAAGTTAACTTAGTGGGACGGGAATTCGTGAATTACGCAGAATGTGCTCATATAGCAGAGAAGACACTTAAATTTTTTGCTAGGACTGGATTGCTTCTTTGCTTATTTACGGAAAACATAATTTGTACAACACATTTAAATTTAGCTACCTTGAAGTGGTGAATGAAGGTATTATTTCCTGAAGATTGGCATTCATTGTATTAAACGTAGGAAATTTGTCGCCACGTTCAGGTTTGGAAGCTGTAAGCCTGTGTATTCTGCAGAGCTATGCAGTAGTCCCGAGAGGACAGGCACCCATGTTGAAACCACATGGGGCTGCATTGGAATGGGTGGGGTAGAGCTGAGGAGCAGGTACTGGTCTAAAGATCCCTGCATGTTCTGATGTGTTGCGAGAAAGGACACCTTTTTTAGAAGCAGTACCTTTCTGGGGGTCTGCGGTGCAGGCCATGGTCCATGTATTCTTAGCCATTTGCAGGAGGTCACAAATTGTGACCTTCCTAATTAATATTCATTAGGCAGGTCATTCGGTGACGCCCTACGAATGCGTATTTAACTATGCAACCTATTAGTTATCTATAATTAGTCTGCATTCAATTTTTCGTACCCTTTCGCAAACCAGTTTGTATAAGTACATGACTTTTTTTTACATCAGGCCCTCAGTGCTCAGTTTTGGTATTATGCATATTGCCTCATATTTGAGTCCACGTGCATGGCTTTCACATTGCACTATCACTTTCCAGCACCATTTACATTTTAATAAATGTTGCTTTATTTCGACTGTGCCACCAATTCTTAACTATTAAGCCTATATAAACTCGCCAGTAATTCTAATCCTTCTACCTGTCCATACAAGATGCAAGTGAGCCCTGGGAAATACAGCATGCAGCTTAATCTTCTCACAGTGGTTGGTATATTAAACTACTGTCCTAATAGTAAGACCCTGCAATGATTGTGTTGATCACGTGGACAACAGCCACGTTAGGTAAAGCAGAAAATGCTTCACGTGCACCCTCCAGCACAGAAAATGGCAAGTCTTTTCTTTTTTATAATATAAATTAACCCAAAGTGTTCTTGATTGTACTAAGGAGTTCATATTTCATGCAAAGGATTGTGGACATGTCGATGATCGACCTTGCCTGCACATGTACCACTTCCTCTCTGTTCACTGTAAGTGTCCCATGTTAAATTGATTTCAAATGCATTACTAATATCTTTAAGTAGGGGTAACTTGTCAGTTTGGGTGCCGGGTCTGCAATCCTACCTCAGCCAGACAGACACCCTTCATGTCTGGAACAGACAGCCAGGTGCTTTTCATGAGCTAATTTGCAGACGCTCAGCAGTCTGAGCCAAGGTTTGCTGGGCTGAATACAGGGACATCATCAGCCCAGCAAAGCCCCATGAAGATTCTCACCCTAACAACGAGGGAGAGCATCACTAAAAGAGTCAACCATGGGATCTTTAGGTTTCAACTCTAAAATACTGAGGGGTGATTGTCTATCTGTAACACCTAACAACTTGTTACAGAGTCCGTGGGATGAGCAGGTCTGAATGTTAACATGAAAGGCAACATTTTTAATTATGCCGATGGTATACAACTCTTCATGATAGATAATACCCTTAATTCTAAGTGTCATTTCCAGGACACCATACTGTTCATCTGGGACTGGATGAACAGCAACCATCTGAAACTAAATTCTGAAGAAACAGAGATAGTAGTCACCAAACATAGGTTTGACTTCTGGAGTCCCTCTTTTTGGTACAATGAGATTGGCTCTTCCCCCTCACCCAATAGGTGGATGAAAAGTTTCGACTTCATTATCGACGAGAAGCTACCTTTAAAACAGCAGATTGGGTCAGTGATATCATCCGGCTTCTTCCAATTACGCAGAATTAAGAAGATTACGAAATTTCTTACTACTGACGCTATGATCCAAGTGATAATTGCCTTAGTCATGTCAAGAATTGATTTCACAAACTCCTTCTACTTAATTCTTCCTAAACATCTTAAGCGTAAGCTCCAGTTGATTCAAAACCAGGCTGCTCGGTTGATCTATCAACTTCCCAAACATTGCCATATCTCTTAAGTGAAACAAAGTCTTCATTGGCTCCCTGTTGCACAGACATCTACATTCAAAGCATATTGTACTATTTTCAAGGCTTTATCTATCCAAAAGTATTGCCCCTGTAGGGATCTTAGATCCACTCATCTACACTATCTAGTGATCCCCCAATTCAAGAGGAGTAGGAGTGATGGAGTCAGGTTCTCAATACCTGCTCCTCATGTCTGAAACTCCCTGACTTTGGAACTTAGGGCCACTTTAACCTATGAACAGTTCAGACAATATTTGAAGACCTGGCTTTTTAAGCAAGCTTAGCAATATGTTTCTGAGTCACGCTGAGACAGTTACCTAGCGCCAAGAGACCGTTTGGTGGATGTGCGGTCTAGAAGAACCTGTATCATAAAATAACCACCCAATCTCGTGATGAGTTAGGGAAGGTCCTCCTCTCATTGGCTACCCTATCAAAAGGCTAGCCAAAGACAGGAAACAACAGGATCTTCTGTTTAATCCTTGTGCATGCATGTGTGCTTGTCAATGGGTGTATGAGTATGTGCACATGTGTGCTTGTGAATAGATAGGTGTGAGTATGTGTGCTTGTGGACAGGTGGAAGTGAGAATGAATTTGTGAACGCCCACTCCTCCTCTAAATAGCAAGCCACCACTATAATGTACCCCGGCTCCTCTGAATGGGCTGGTGTTTTCGCAGACGCAGGTTGTGGTCATGCAGTGGTGTACCTGCCTGCTTTAATGTCCGTGCACACACTGTAAAGGGCTGAAGAGTGCATGTGTATGCAAATAAATATGGACCACAGTTGAGGCCCTTAGCGCAACATGTTTTCCACCATCAGATTCAGCTTCTTCAATGTATCTACTACAGGGATGTTTTAATGATCTTTGAGTCTTTCTTGATCGTGCTATATTCATTGTCCATTTCTTTCGATAACCTCCTTGCTTGATAATGTTTGGACCCAGAATAGTGGACTCACAGCTTAGTTTTCTTGCACAAATGTTTTTGGGGCAGGGCTCCTTTTAAATGTTACAATGTGGAAGGGAAACAAGAGCAATTTGTTATTTTACCTTATATGGGGTGGGGGAGGGCTTCCATCTGCCCAAGATACCTGATAACCGATCGGTTGTGGTAAATATTTAATTTACGATCATAATTTCTATGCAGGTAAGTACTTAATCAATAATAACTCAATCGGAAAGAAGGAGGCAGAGTCCGTGGTGTTAGAGTTCTTAGGGGTTTTATTCCTTAAAAAGGAATGGTCATAGCTTAGCTATCATGTTCCCGCAACCACACAGGGTTCAGGAAGGGATAGAAGAGTGCGCACCACATTTTATTGTCAGTACATAGCTTATATACTTAATTCATTGTCATAGAAAAGCATGTGGTAGGCGTAACAGCTCAGAGAAGACAAGATAACAGTATCCACGTGTTAGCAATACGTAATCAGAAGGCGTGAACTAGAGGTGTGTGCTAGAAACGTCACCAGATAGGTGTCACAGAAGGGGTGGCACTAACAGAAATGTTGCAATGTCAGCAGAAATCGGAAGCTTGGATGCGCGCGCAGCTGCATGACGTGTGATTGACGTGTGACTGGAGGGTGCAGGAAACTTGACATTTACACTGACGGAAAGAGACAGAAGTCTGGCATGTCAGATCAACTTGTACTTCTATCATATCTGATATCTGATGTTTGGGAACCATACTATCTGGAGGGAAAGGTCTCTGGGGCAGAAGCTAATCTATACTGACTGTGAGTGCGTGTATAAGCGCCTGAGTGTCTGCATGAGAAGCGTGGGGGCATGGGCCTTCCATGGGAGCCTGGTAACAGAGGCTATGAATTACTTGCACGGAGACAGGTTGGCCCTTTGCTCTACAGATGAGGGAGATGTTTACTGAAGCTAGCAGGCAGGAATGTATTTTCGAGGAGCGGAACAGATAACTCGAAGGTTATAGTCAGTCTTGGCAGGCAGCAGGCTGAGCTGAGCACGGTGGGCCGCGCTAGAAGTAAGTCAGAGTTCACGGGTACAGAGGCAGCCTGGGCTGAGGATTTCAGAGTCAGAAGCCAGAATCATGGCTCGATGGCAGAAATTCAGGGCCTACTTTGCCAGAGCTGAAAAACGTGTAAGGTACACTACAAAAAGACGTTGGCATAGCATACTTAGGAACGGACTATTCAACCCATTCAGGGTGGGTTTGAAAGAGGACATGTTGACGTTGGACGCAAATGTATTTGCGTCTTCGTAACTGGCACAGGAGGGAAGTTACATGCACTTTAAGCTGGTACATGGAGTCGGTGGGGTACACGCTAGGGAACACAATCTTGACCATAAAATTTATATTTCCTCATTCCCTCCTTGTTCCCTACGGACCCTTCATGATATATCGATCCTCATGAATCGATCAGTTTGTTCTTGTAACATCATTTGCTCTTCTTTCTTTCTTTCACGTTTTGAGAGTAAACTGGAATGTTCAATGCATGATGTGGCACACAGTCCACAAATCGCTGGCCCACACTGTAGGCACAGGCAGCAACTGAATACTAGGACTAGGCCAATGCCTAGGAAGGATAGGATCTTCCATCCCCAAGCGGTTAACGTTGTCCAGAACCAACCGGACCAAGTCCAGTTGCCTGGATTCTGATGAATCAGATTTGCAATTTTATGAAGACGTGTAATAGCTTGATATACAGATGGTGCGTTTTGGGGAATGAAAATACAGCAACTTGACCCGATGACGTTACAGGCTCCACCTCTATCTGCCAAGATGACGTCAATAACAAGACGATTCTGAAGAACAACAACCCGCATGGCGGACTGCTCTTCTGTTAGGTTACCTAAGGCGGAGGCAGTTTCATTCACTACTGCTTCAAGGGTTCTAGTTAATCTGCGTATCAGTTTACTATTTTGGACGGGACCTAAAAAGAAAAAGAATCCTTTATTAAAATCGGTGTATTGTTCCCATGCTGTTTCTGTATAATCGACAAGTGAGATATCTCTTCTGAGTCTATTCTTTGCTAGATTTGTATTTCTGTGATAATCAGGAGGAGCTAGAAAAACAGGTGGCAGAAGGAATGCAATGTAACAGGTACCATCCCAATCTGGAGGTAAGCGTATGTATGCGGTATGACCACAAACAAAATAGGAATGACGGGTAGCTCTAAAAGAAGACTTGCCTTGATCACTGAATTCGACCACAATAGTACATTTACTATGGCCTAAGTATACTGAACCTTTCTTGCTGACACATAATTCACCAGTGACTGGTAGTACTGACATAGCGGACAGGACTGGAGCAGGTTCGGATTCAACTGTAAGGATCATAAGGTTAATTGTGTAATTACCTAATCCATAAACTTCGTTTTCTAGATCAGTTCCTATTCTAATGGGGAGTCCCTTCTTGTCAGGATAACAGGCATTAAGCAGAACTAAGTTCAAGTTTCCCCAAACCCAGCTCCCTTTGAAAACAACAATATCAGGATCTACGGAATTTATTATTCTAAACCAGGCACCGCAGGAGCCATTGTGAGTGAACGGGTACGGAAAGAGGGGCAGAGCTCCCTTGTATTTCTGGTAGGGAGGGAGTCGGCCACATATCCAGCAGTTTGTAGCATTGTTAGTCTGAGGGTGCAGGAAACTTGACATTTACACTGACGGAAAGAGACAGAAGTCTGGCATGTCAGATCAACTTGTACTTCTATCATATCTGATATCTGATGTTTGGGAACCATACTATCTGGAGGGAAAGGTCTCTGGGGCAGAAGCTAATCTATACTGACTGTGAGTGCGTGTATAAGCGCCTGAGTGTCTGCATGAGAAGCGTGGGGGCATGGGCCTTCCATGGGAGCCTGGTAACAGAGGCTATGAATTACTTGCACGGAGACAGGTTGGCCCTTTGCTCTACAGATGAGGGAGATGTTTACTGAAGCTAGCAGGCAGGAATGTATTTTCGAGGAGCGGAACAGATAACTCGAAGGTTATAGTCAGTCTTGGCAGGCAGCAGGCTGAGCTGAGCACGGTGGGCCGCGCTAGAAGTAAGTCAGAGTTCACGGGTACAGAGGCAGCCTGGGCTGAGGATTTCAGAGTCAGAAGCCAGAATCATGGCTCGATGGCAGAAATTCAGGGCCTACTTTGCCAGAGCTGAAAAACGTGTAAGGTACACTACAAAAAGACGTTGGCATAGCATACTTAGGAACGGACTATTCAACCCATTCAGGGTGGGTTTGAAAGAGGACATGTTGACGTTGGACGCAAATGTATTTGCGTCTTCGTAACTGGCACAGGAGGGAAGTTACATGCACTTTAAGCTGGTACATGGAGTCGGTGGGGTACACGCTAGGGAACACAATCTTGACCATAAAATTTATATTTCCTCACGGTAATACACCTTTATAGTGACTTTAGAGGGGTGTATACTATTGATCTGAGGTAGTTCATTCTTTCTGCTGACTTCAGAGGGACACCTAGAAATGACCTGAGGTATTGCACCATTACTTCTGATTTCGGACAGCCTTTAGAAAATGCTGCCATTTTACACCCTTTCTGTCAACTTCAGCAGGACTTCTAATAATGACGTGGGGTATTGCATATTTTTTGTTAACTTAGGAAGGACCTATGTTGGGATGATAAGTCCTCTACATGGTTTACAATACAATTGTGTCCCCTGCACTGAGTGTCCAACTGCAAGTATCCGGTATCCTGTTTGTGGATTTATTTTCTGAAGCCTCAAGCTAATCTAGCATGTTTACGAATTACTAGGCCTGTTCATGAACTTGAGTCCAGTCGTTGACCTATCTTGGAAGTGGAGGGGGCACACTAAGTCAAATCTAAATGGTGACAATGGACTTGAGTTTCTGTCATGGGCTCAAACGTGTAGCACAGAGGTTGAAGCATAGCATGTTTTAGTGATCTGGATGTGACCAGATCTTTTTAATTCGGTCACAGAAGTGGTGGTCTAGTGGCCTATTTGTGTACATTTCTGCTGCTACAGGTGAATGAAGATCCCTGAGCTGAAATCCCAAGTGCATGTGTGAGTGAGTGTATGTGTATGTGTGGTATGCTTGTTACAGAAATTGTGCCTCTCTGAGTCACCTGAGTGAAGTACGCCTGTGGGTTCTATTTTGGAAGCTCCCGGCCTGTTCATATGCAAAAGATGGAAGTGAGGTTACTTTCGCAAGATGGTGGAAGGGCATTATTGGCATTCCTGAGCCTGGAGGGATTGGACCTAGACCCTGAAGCTGGGGAAAAGGAGACACCACGCCTTAGATTAGAAATACGCAGAAGTTCTTTTACTTCAGATAGCTATTGATTAATCTCCCGAAATACTGCCATTTGATGGAGGCTCAGGGATAAAGAGTGCATTTGCAATTCCTGTTGTCAGAGTGTCAAGGGTCCTTTAGAAAAGGACAACCTTTTGTCTCTCTTCCCTAAATCTGGCAGTTGTAACTGTGATAGCTAGCTGCAGAATGCTTTCACCTACCTGTACCTTTGTGTGGTGACTCTGCTGTAAGAAGAATCACACTAGACCAGTGATTCCCAAACATTTTAGAACCAAAGGCCAATTCTCAGAATGACAAACTTTCACAACCTATCTACCTTGAATAGGCATGAGGAGGGTCGTTTTTAATGTAACCAAAGCATATTTTATTCGTACACTCTCATTTCCATTGAAATGCCCACTAGATTTGCACAGACATACAGCTGTATTGATGAAACTACATAGTATATAAATGATAATGTGTGGAAATTGTTTTTCTGTGAGTATTTATCGTTTTTGCATCACCAAATAAATTGTCTTGATTTGTTTTGATCTCATTAAAATCTCTGTTTCCAGCACATTTTAGAATTACAAAAAGAGCTTCATTTTTGCTTTCCTAACTGCTGATTGCATACATTTCATTTACACATATTTACATATTGTTGTGTGTTGCAAAAAAGCCTTCCTACAGCCTTTCCTTTCACACTATATTGTCACATAATTCACTTTAAAAACTCTTGTTTTGCAGTCAGAGAAAGGAAAGGAAATACCAGTCCCCCTGATAAAAGAATTGGCAGCAATTTGTCAGAAGACATAGCTTGACATTTGACCTCTTTCTTTGAATCACATCAAATGTGACAAGATAAACACTGAAATTAAAGGCATCTCTTTTTATTCCTCACACTTTTCAACCCATCAAAGATCAGCTTGTGACACCCACAATTTGGCAAACACTGCTCCACCCAGTCAAGGAGGAGGGAGGACCTTCAATGAAGTGTGGACGCATTCACCACCGATGCCATGTGCACATCAGAGGGCTGCCAAAGGAAAATTGGTGCATTCCTGACTCTGCCTCCAGAATGCAAGGCCTGTGTCTGCTCAAAAGGACTGGAGCTGCTGATTGATGCACCTGTGACTGGTGCATCCAGGTCTATGGTTGGAGTCCCAATATTGAAAAGTAGGAGACCAGAGAAAGGATTACCACAGCCTTCAAATGTGGCTGATTCAAACACTGATAGACTGATTGGCTGCTAGTGCCTACAGACCAAAGGGGTACTGTACATGTGCTGAAAACTACACCAGTAACCCTAAGATAAAGGAAGGGAGGTGGAATGGGGCAGGAGGGGCATTGTCACCCGGAGGCAGTAGTATGGCATCAGAGATTCAGAGTACTGATACTTGTGTGTTGTGCAAGCTTTTACTATGTATTAAACTACTCCACTTTTTACAAAGATAAGCCCTGAGCTGGACAATCATGTTATGGCACTGTCAGGTGTCTGATGAGTACTGCACCTGTTATACCCCCAAACAATACAAAATGTGAGGGGCTGGGAGGTGGTAACAGTCTGTCACATACCCTTCCCACCTGCGTATTAAATTGTGAAATGTGACTTTCCAGTGAGGACAGAGATTAACTTATTAATTTGATACTCCAAAAAGTTATATAGTATGATCTGTGGTGTGATAGTCAACACAGGAAAGCAAGGAAGAAAGTCTTTTGGGGTCAGGGATCCTCACCCACCGGGGTGGATTGCTTCATCATAGGATTCTTTTTAACACTAGGCCGGTAGTGGAATGCCTAGCGAGCTCCTTAACATGGGCCCTTTGGTCAGGCGCTTTTCACTGACCATGTTAAGTGCTCCTGTATCATGATAATAGTGGGTTTAATCTTGCCATAGATCCCCAGTTCCCATAAGCAAAGGACTGAAGTTCCATGGATAGCTATAGGCAATTTTAATTCACTAATCAAACTAAAACTACACCCACTCTTATCAATTACACACACACACACAGTACTGTTGAATGAAGAGCACAAAGAAGGTTCAATAAGCAAGCCAGGAAAAGTCAAATTCACCAGTGTAGGCATCCTGGAGAAAGTGAGACTGAGCTAACATCTCCACGCACAACAAGGAATATGAGGCATATTATCAAGCAGGGCGTTAAAAGGTATCGCCGTTTTAGCAGCAGAAAACTGCTGCTAAAGCGGCGATAATGGGCTTGATAATATGGCCTTGTGAATTCCCATAGAAACCCATGTTCTGGTGTGAACATGGGCTTCTATTGGAATTCTCCAGGGCATATTATCAAGCCCATTATCGCCGCTTTAGCTGCAGTTTTCTGCTGCTAAAACGGCGATACCTTTTAACGCCCTGCTTGATAATATGCCCCCTACTGTTCCCAAGCATCAGAAGAACCTGTGTGGAAATGCTTTATCTTATAATGGAAAACCATACGAATAGTGGGGATTCCACTGACCAAACAAAAAGCACATGAACAAAGTAAACAAATACTGCTAGTCTATTAAATTCAGTCAGGGGAAGTATTACATACACCAAGCTCAATGGATAGAAACAACGTGAATGAGTAGCAAAAATATTCAACTTCCAACAACACACCGGCTCTGATTACACTTTGCATGATACTAGCAGGGTGGTAAATATGTACCTGTAAAAACTGGTACTGTGTAGTAACACCACACTGATATGGTGCAATTATACGTTTATCTAATGGAAAGGGGAGTAACTGTGTAGACCTAGGTCTACAGGGAGGAATTCAACATAGTATTTCCTTTTCCATGTGGATTATCTTTTCGATGTACCACCTAGTCTGAGCTGGTGATTAATGTGAGCCAGGGTGTGGGGGGTGTTTTGCAGGTCGGGAAGAGGAAGATGGATGGTGGGGAAGGTAGGAGAGGGCAGTGGAGACTGTAGCCATAGCTGAGGGTCAGGCTGGAACAGCAAATCCAGTTTGGACTGCAATGGAGCCTGCTCCCAAAGTGATTTTACAGGCTGGATTTTCTGGCTGGTAAAATTGGGTCAGTTGTTCTCTCACTCAGTAAATCTGGGTGTGGGAATAAAGCCCACTCATGATTGAGGGGCACAGAATTACATACAGAATATCCTCTCTGCATAACTCATAATCAAGGCCTCTGACTAAAAGGAAATTCCACATTGTCATTGGTGAGCAAGAAATAGCACCACGTTAATCATAGACCCAGTAGTAGAAGTATAAGATCATGGGTGCAAACATACCTGGAAAATGATAAACCCAAGGATACAAGCTTCTAGAAATCAGGTCCAATGTCACTTCTGGTATTTCTAATAAGGAACCAAACAGGAACATAGAGCACAGGAAGAGTAGCAATTGATCAATAAGGAGAACAAAATAAGGACAACTATTGTGGGAAGAACATGGTGGAGCAACGTTCACGAGACAATTGAAGCAACAAACAGGAGGAGATCAGTTGCTGAAATGGGAGATATTTCAGTCCAATGTCTTGAGAATGAGGGGCTTACGACTGAAAGGTACGCTACCATAATACCTTGGGGAGACTAGGTGATATGCCTTAAACTAAATTGGTTTCAAATAGAACAGAAATAGCAAGGGGCCCAGAGACGTTTTAAGGCAAGGGCAGAGAGGGCTCTGGCCCAGGACGCCCAACTTTCAAGAGGCCCCATTGATAGGATTATGTGAAAGTCCTAGACCAGATAGAATGGCAAATAACCAGTTTGCTTAATTACTTTCTTACGTGATAGATAGTGAGGGTTAAACAAAAATACCAATTAGATTCTGGTTAGATAAAGCAAGCATTTACCATTTGAAAGTGCATAAGTCCAGCCCAACAGCACAAGCTTTTGCCTTTATGCTTTGTGTACCACTTACTGTACAGTAAAGATTGGCATTGTGTTCTACCTCTGTGAATTCATCATTGCCTTGCCACAATTGCCAGACTGTTGCAATGACTGGCTACTGCCACCAGACTAGGAATGCCAGTTTCATGCAGTGCAGTAAAAAAAGCAGCCATCAGCACAGTGGGTCTGTATGGTGCTGACAGACAACCTACACCACACATTGTGTGCAGAAGGCTTGAACGGACCACTAGTTTTTCTTCTTTTTGGGTGCAGGCCAGTGGAGACTACTTGCGCCAAGGTAGTGCCCAAGGCCACGAGGGTAGGCCACATATCAGAGTGCAGTGCAGAGCAACATTACATGCTGCCTTCTTAACTGCACCGCCCATGTGGAACCACTGCTGGGCTAGTATAATCACAGTTTAATGCCAACTAACTAAGAATCCATGTTCCTCGCCCAGCAGGGACTGGAGTACATTAAACAAGAATGCACCCTCCATATGTACAGTCACAGAAGATGAGGCATCAGACCACTGCACCATACAATGCAGGCTTGTTCATACTAATAGTCTTTCTGATTCTCTGGTCCTGTCCAGCCAGAGAGAAAATGTTGCAGGGTTGTGCTCAGATATAGACTGGTCAAGGAAGAGGGTTGTCAATGATCCACCATAGTTACCGAGGTGGTGAATGAGGTTAAAATGTATACTAAATTCAGAGTTGTTCTGAGCAGGGGGCCCAAAATTATGTTTGGCCCAGAACCCCCAAAATCTTATCTTTCATTGATTTCAAGAAATCAAATTGTGATTGTCTCTAAATCAAAGTAGTTGAGCATGCCTGTCATAATGAGTTACCAAAGGGAACTATTAGTTAAGATCATCCACAATTGTAATACAACAACCTATCCGTGGGAGTGGCCTGAGAAACGAAGGAAAGCACTAGGATGAGTGGCATCAGATTGCTTTTTGACGGAGGGACGAAGCGGTACAGTTGCCTGATTGCTGCACTTTACCCACTGCTCGCGGCCCCCGCTTCGCGGGAGCCGCTCGAGGTCAACAACCAAAAGGACTATTTGCCAACCCGAGGAGCCGAGTGGAGTCTTCCCACCCCTGCAGGACTGCGAAGGACCAGCGGGCGCTGCGCCTGTAGACTCGCTGCAGCTGGTCCTCTTCCCGCCCCCCTCCTGCCTGGATTTAATACACGGAGGGCCGAGTGCTCTCTCATATTGCTTTTTGATGGAGGGACGAAGCGGTACTGTTGCCTGATTGCTGCACTTTAACCCACTGCTCGCGGCCCCCGCTTCGCGGGAGCCGCTCGAGGTCAACAACCAGAAGGACTATTTGCCAACCCGAGGAGCCGAGTGGAGTCTTACCACCCCTGCGGGACTGCGAGGACCAGCGGGCGCTGCGCCTGTAGACTCGCCGCACGCTGGTCCTCTTCCCGCCCCCCTCCTGCCTGGATTTAATACACGGAGGGCCGAGTGCTCTCTCATATTGCTTTTTGACGGAGTGAGGAAGCGGTACTGTTGCCTGATTGCTGCACTTTAACCCACTGCTCGCGGCCCCCGTTTCGCGGGAGCCGCTCGAGGTCAACAACCAAAAAGGACTATTTGCCAACCCGAGGAGCTGAGTGGAGTCTTCCCACCCCTGCAGGACTGCGAGGACCAGCGGGCGCTGCGCCTGTAGACTCGCTGCAGCTGGTCCTCTTCCCGCCCCCCCTCCTGCTATATATTAGACAAAGTCTGACGTGCACGCAGGACGCGCGGTGGTCAAAGCGTGGGGCTAAGCCCGGGCAAAGGGTGGGCCCTCTGAGGCCCTCAGAGGCCGAAGAAGGCTGTGCTGTGCCCACCCCTCTTAAAAAGTTTTTTATTTGTTATAAAGTTTACTTGTTGGCCTGTGACTGTTCTATCATGCATTACTGTTTTTAGTGATACCTTTGCGCCCTCCTTAGTCTCATTTGAAATGACGGCCAAAAAGCTTAGGTCTGGAAGAATATTGGTTGGGAGGTCGTGTTCCAAAACAAAATCAAATCCCCTTCGAAACAAGGATAATCATGTTGTACAACTTAAGGGTACCTGTCAGCTATTCAATTTCTGGGAACGGGGGAAAAATAGAGCATCAAATGTTGAACCTACCTATGATGACTCGGTAAAAGCTCCCATTACTCTGATGGGATTGAGTACTGAGGGCTCGGTGCATGAGAATAATATAGAAAAGGGGGCCACTTCTCCAACCACAGTAAGAGAAGGCTTGGTTTCCTTGAACAATCGTGTGTCTCCCATCACACATAATTTTAAGGAACAAAATAATCGTTTCCCTCTTCCACTTCAATCCCCCCCCCGGAAGCTATTTTACAAATGGAGGGGGTGTTAGATCATGTTTCACTCCCTAAAACTAGTGAGCCTCCATCTGAAAAACATGAAGCAAGCTTTTCACCACCTAGAGTAGGGTATAATAATGACCTAGCTTTTTCCGATTTGGATTTGGATCTTTGTAGAAGATATACCGAGGTTGACACTGATAAGGTAAGGGATCCACAAAAAACTCCTATAACACCAGTTCGACCTGTTCTCCATCTCTATAGCAGTACTCCCTCGAATATCTCCCAGTTAAATATCTCAACAAGCTCTAACCTTAATGTAACAAGTATTGACGCTAAGGTTCCTCCCAGGTTGGATAAACCAGTCTCCGACTGCCTATCCTCTCTTGAACACTTGCTCTCTTCCATACTAGTATTATTAGAGAAATTTGTTTAGGGCTCTGACTGTGTATTGGAAACAGTAACCCAAATACTGAGGGTTTTATTACACAATAAATTTGAGAAGAAACCTAGTTCAATTTTAGATGCTGTGGGAGAAGACCCTGTAGAGCAGAAAATCTTTGGGCCAGATAATAGGTCTCCTACCATTTTTCATCTATCTAATGATAGGGAACAATTAGACCTCCCCTTGAAAACCCCCATCTCACATTGTGTAGTTGATATAGTTCCAGTAGTAAAAGTTTTACACGAAATGGGGTCAAACGATGATATAGAACTACCTTTGATAGTAGAGGATCAGTATGAAATGGATCCTAAGGTAGATAAAGAACTATTTCCAATCTTTAATAAACAGTTTAGTGCGGGTGACAAGGTGGTTCAGGAACAAGAAGGCAATAGAAAAAAGGAGAATTCAGGGAAAGTTAAAAAGAATGGGACAAAAAAGAGAAGATTAATTAGAAGAATTGAAAAAAATAGACGGAGAAAAATCCTCTGGAGAGCAAATTTGGAAATGATCTCTAATCAAGATTTACATCAGGCCTCCCTGTTGGTATTAAAGGATGCAAGTGAGGACGGAAAAATAGCTGTGGATACTTCTACTTCCGCAGCACAGAGTTTACAGAGTTCTGATTCTCTACCTTTTATTCCCAGCTCTTCTGGTGGGCCCCCCATGGTTAATGGAGATTTGTTAATCTCAATTCCCCAAAAAAATGAGATCATTTCTATTGGCCCTGTATCCTCAGCTCTTAATCCTTTGACCAGTCCCTACTCCGCTAAAAGGGAAGGAGTAGTGGCTTGTCAAAAACCTCCTGAAATCCCCATGGAGGAGAGCGTTGATACCCTTATTCTTGATTTCTTCCCCCTTTTTGATGCTGATTGTACTCTAAATAGATCATTGCTTCCTGAAATATTTCCAGGAATCGGTAAAGTTGACATTGCTACAAACTGCAGATATAGACTTAGTACGGATTCTGAAGACAGAGGGTAGAAACTTAACGAGGGTAAAGTTCTACTCCAAACTAGTGGTAAATCTAATTTTACAACGGTCTGAGGATTTCCAGAGTAGAGGGATTGGTGTTATGCCTGTTTGGGGGAATTTCCACTCTGTCAGATATCCTAAGTCTTCAAGGCCTTTAGGGTCTACTTTATCCTTCTTGCAGGTAGCACCTGGAAATGTAGAACACTCCGGTGGTTTCGATGATTTGAAAATTCGCTTATCTAAAGATCATCGTTTTGTATCTTACCCTAATCCTGCTATACCCCTCCCTCAGGATAAGGTTGTAGATGAAACCCTCCGCTGGAATTGGTTACCTGGTGTTCTCTCAAAGAAATTGACTATTAAGTACCCGCCTAATCCTCATCTTTAGCGATGATATATTGTTACTATCTTGGAATTGTGCTGGGTTAAAGAATTGTCCCGAAAAAATTCAATTCCTCATGTCCTTAAAAGCCAGTGTGATCTGTCTCCAGGAGACTTGGTGTTCGGAGAAACTTCAAATAGGAAGGGACTATTTTGTTCAAGAAGGTTACGCTGTCCCCTCCAGGAGAGGCCACGCTAGGGGGGAATTGCCTGTCTGTTATCCAATCGTATAAAATGGAATTTTTCCCATTATTTGGATTCTTGTAACCTTTTTCAGGCTGTAACGCTTTTTGGCCAGGACAATGTCGTGGTGTCTAAACCCCTAGTGCTGATTAACGCTTATATTCCCCCTGAAGTTAGTTTTAACGAAACTTTAAAAAAGGTTTTCGTCTATATTCAGAGTCTTAGGGAGAAATCTCCTTCCCCTAATATAATTTTAGTAGGGGATCTGAATTGCAAAATCTCTAACTTAAGCATGAGTCTGTTTCGCGATAAATATAAAGAAGAATCATTACAGATCCCCCAAGCTCTCCTTCCCGAGAAGATTAAAACAAACAAGCGAGGGAAGTTACTTCTTAAAGAACTGTCCGTTATGGATGGGATTATAGCGAACGGAAGGCTCCCTTCTGATTCCCCTGCAAATTTTACTCACAAATCTTATCAGGGAGATTCTATATTAGATTATGTGATAGTTGAGAATTCCACCTTTGCCCTACTAAAGGATCTTAGGGTTTATCAAAACGGTTTTTAGCGACCATAAACTACTCTCTTCCTCTAGGAATATAAATCCTCCCAAATCCGACCAATGGTCACTTAATGGCGACCTGGTAAGTTTTGGAGCGAAATCAGGAAGATGTTATTGGAACACAAAAGCAGAACAAGATCTGGAGAGTGTTCTTGATGCTGCAATTGACGATCTTGCTTTGTGGCATGGTTTTGAAATTGTGTGCTTCCAAGACTTTATGAAACTAGTGACTTTGGTAGCTAAAAAAACAATTAAGAAAAGGTGTTTTGCAATACCCTCTTGTCCCCTACATCTACTTAATATAGAAATAAATAAGTTAGTAAGGGAACAATACTTGTGTAAATCGGCAGAAGGGTCACGCAGAGTAACTTTATTAAAAAGAAGGAGGAAAAGGCTACAAGTGAAATTACGGAAAGAAGAGGAGGACATCATTTGGATAAAACTAAGAGAGGCAGCCTTCAAAGGAGAAATGAGACAGTTTTGGTCCCTCATAGGTGAGGGGTGCGGATCAAGAACTAGACCGCTTCCTATCCCCATTGAAGAACAATCATGGGTGGATTATGTCACAACCCTCTATGCAAATAATGGAGTAACGGTTTCCCCAATAGGTTTTAAAGAGAGTGATCAGCTTTTGGCCCCTTTATCTGAAAAGGACATTGAAACAGCTATAAAGGAAATGCGTTCATCTGGGGCAATGGGGCCGGATGAACTTCCAATCTCTGTTTTAAAGCAAAGCGGCGTGAAATGGAGCAAATTGTTATGCCCTGTGTTTAACACTTGTTTCTCTAGCGGAAAGATTCTTCCCTCGTGGAAAGGGAGTATCTTAGTGCCCCCTTTTAAAAAGGGAGACCGACTATCTCCCCAAAATTATCGCCAAATTGCCCTTTTGGATGCAATCGGCAAAGTGTTTGCAAGATGCCTTTTGAAACAAATTAATGATTGGGTGGACCAAGCAAATGTACTTCCCCTAGAACAGACGGGATTCCGAAATAATCATGGTACCTTGGATAACTTAACTGCTCTCCAAGTAATAACTGATAAATATATCAGGGTCCGAGGAGGGGGGGTCTATCCGGCCTTCACAGATTTCTCCACGGCCTTTGATAAAGTTGACCATCGTTTGCTGTGGAAGAAACTACTTACTTTGGGTATGCCAGCCAGGATGCTAAATCTAGTTCAGGAACTCCACTCTGATACCTGGTGCAGAGTATTGCTGGGTGGAGAGAGAGGCCTATCCCAAGCAATTCCCACAGCTAATGGTCTTAAACAGGGTTGTTTATTGGCTCCTCTGTTGTTTTCTCTTTATGTTTGTGACCTACCCCAGATTTTATCCCTATGCGAAGGAATTGCTCCCACTTTAGGGGACAAACCGGTTGCATGCCTAATGTACGCAGATGATATACTTCTTTTAGACCTTACTCCGAAAGGACTAAATAATCGTCTGCATGCATTGCATCTATTCGCTGAGTGCCACCATTTGAAGATCAACATGTCCAAAAGCAAGGTAATGTGCATTACAGGGAAGAGAAAAACGAAATCTGGAAATTTTAGTTGGTTTTTAGGCAACGAGAAACTAGATATTGTAAAATCATATGTTTTCCTGGGGAAAATAGTATGTAACAACTTGAGTGCCAAGCCTCACATAGACAATAACATTAGGAAGCGGTACTGTTGCCTGATTGCTGCACTGTAACCCACTGCTCGCGGCCCCCGTTTCGCGGGAGCCGCTCGAGGTCAACAACCAAAAGGACTATTTGCCAACCCGAGGAGCTGAGTGGAGTCTTCCCACCCCTGCGGGACTGCGAGGACCAGCGGGCGCTGCGCCTGTAAACTCGCCGCAGCTGGTCCTCTTCCCGCCCCCCCTCCTGCTATATATTAGACAAAGTCTGACGCGCACGCGGGACGCGCGTGGGTCAAAGCGTGGGGCTAAGCCCGGGCAAAGGGTGGGCCCTCTGAGGCCCTCAGAGGCCGAAGAAGGCTGTGCTGTGCCCACCCCTCTTAAAAAGTTTTTTATTTGTTATAAAGTTTACTTGTTGGCCTGTGACTGTTCTATCGTGCATTACTGTTTTTAGTGATACCTTTGCGCCCTCCTTAGTCTCATTTGAAATGACGGCCAAAAAGCTTAGGTCTGGAAGAATATTGGTTGGGAGGTCGTGTTCCAAAACAAAATCGAATCCCCTTCGAAACAAGGATAATCATGTAGTACAACTTAAGGGTACCTGTCAGCTATTCAATTTCTGGGAACGGGGGAAAAATAGAGCATCAAATGTTGAACCTACCTATGATGACTCGGTAAAAGCTCCCATTTCTCTGATGGGATTGAGTACTGAGGGTTCGGTGCATGAGAATAATATAGAAAAGGGGGCCACTTCTCCAACCACAGTAAGAGAAGGCTTGGTTTCCTTGAACAATCGTGTGTCTCCCAACACACATAATTTTAAGGAACAAAATAATCGTTTCCCTCTTCCACTTCAACCCCCCCCCCCCCCGGAAGCTATTTTACAAATGGAGGGGGTGTTAGATCATGTTTCACTCCCTAAAACTAGTGAGCCTCCATCTGAAAAACATGAAGCAAGCTTTTCACCAACTAGAGAAGGGTATAATAATGACCTAGCTTTTTCTGATTTGGATTTGGGTCTTTGTAGAAGATATATCGAGGTTGACACTGATAGGGTAAGGGATCCACAAAAAACTCCTATAACACCAGTTCCACCTGTTCTCCATCTCTATAGCAGTACTCCCTCGAATATCTCCCAGTTAAATATCTCAACGAGCTCTAACCTTTAATGTAACAGGCATTGACGCTAAGGTTCCTCCCAGGTTGGATAAACCAGTCTCCGACTGCCTATCCTCTCTTGAACACTTGCTCTCTTCCATACTAGTATTATTAGAGAAATGTGTTGGGGGCTCTGACTGTGTATTGGAAACAGTAACCCAAATACTGAAGGTTTTATTACACAATAAATTTGAGAAGAAACCTAGTTCAATTTTAGATGCTGTGGGAGAAGACCCTGTAGAGCAGAAAATCTTTGGGCCAGATAATAGGTCTCCTACCATTTTTCATCTATCTAATGATAGGGAACAATTAGACCTCCCCTTGAAAACCCCCATCTCACATTGTGTAGTTGATATAGTTCCAGTAGTAGAAGTTTTACATGAAATGGGGTCAAACGATGATATAGAACTACCTTTGATAGTAGAGGATCAGTATGAAATGGATCCTAAGGTAGATAAAGAACTATTTCCAATCTTTAATAAACAGTTTAGTGCGGGTGACAAGGTGGTTCAGGAACAAGAAGGCAATAGAAAAGAGGAGAATTCAGGGAAAGTTAAAAAGAATGGGACAAAAAAGAGAAGATTATTTAGAAGAATTGAAAAAAATAGACGAAAAAAAATCCTCTGGAGAGCAAATTTGGAAATGATCTCTAATCAAGATTTACATCAGGCCTCCCTGTTGGTATTAAAGGATGCAAGTGAGGATGGAAAAATAGCTGTGGATACTTCTACTTCCGCAGCACAGAGTTTACAGAGTTCTGATTCTCTGCCTTTTATTCCCAGCTCTTCTGGTGGGCCCCCCATGGTTAATGGAGATTTGTTAATCTCAATTCCCCAAAAAAATGAGATCATTTCTATTGGCCCTGTATCCTCAGCTCTTAATCCTTTGACCAGTCCCTACTCCGCTAAAAGGGAAGGAGTAGTGGCTTGTCAAAAACCTCCTGAAATCCCCATGGAGGAGAGCGTTGATACCCTTATTCTTGATTTCTTCCCCCTTTTTGATGCTGATTGTACTCTAAAAAGATCATTGCTTCTTAAATATTTCCAGGAATCGGTAAAGTTGAAATTGCTACAAACTGCAAATATAGACTTAGTACTGATTCTGAAGACAGAGGGTAGAAACTTAACGAGGGTAAAGTTCTACTCCAAATTAGTGGTAAATCTAATTTTACAACGGTCTGAGGATTTCCAGAGTAGAGGGATTGATGTTATGCCTGTTTGGGGGAATTTCCACTCTGTCAGATCTCCTAAGTCTTCAAGGTCTTTAGGGTCTACTTTATCCTTCTTGCAGGTAGCACCTGGAAATGTAGAACACTCCGGTGGTTTCGATGATTTGAAAATTCGCTTATCTAAAGATCATCGTTTTGTATCTTACCCTAATCCTGCTATACCCCTCCCTCAGGATAAGGTTGTAGATGAAACCCTCCGCAGGAATTGGTCACCTGGTGTTCTCTCAAAGAAATTGACTATTAAGTACCCGCCTAATCCTCATCTTTAGCGATGATATATTGTTACTATCTTGGAATTGTGCTGGGTTAAAGAATTGTCCCGAAAAAATTCAATTCCTCATGTCCTTAAAAGCCAGTGTGATCTGTCTCCAAGAGACTTGGTGTTCGGAGAAACTTCAAATAGGAAGGGACTATTTTGTTCAAGAAGGTTACGCTGTCCCCTCCAGGAGAGGCCACGCTAGGGGGGAATTGCCTGTCTGTTATCCAATCGTATAAAATGGAATTTTTCCCATTATTTGGATTCTTGTAACCTTTTTCAGGCTGTAACGCTGTTTGGCCAGGACAATGTCGTGGTGTCTAAACCCCTAGTGCTGATTAACGCTTATATTCCCCCTGAAGTTAGTTTTAACGAAACTTTAAAAAAGGTTTTCGTCTATATTCAGAGTCTTAGGGAGAAATCTCCTTCCCCTAATATAATTTTAGTAGGGGATCTGACTTGCAAAATCTCTAACTTAAGCATGAGTCTGTTTCGCGATAAATATAAAGAAGAATCATTACAGATCCCCCAAGCTCTCCTTCCCGAGAAGATTAAAACAAACAAGCGAGGGAAGTTACTTCTTAAAGAACTGTCCGTTATGGATGGGATTATAGCGAACGGAAGGCTCCCTTCTGATTCCCCTGCAAATTTTACTCACAAATCTTATCAGGGAGATTCTATATTAGATTATGTGATAGTTGAGAATTCCACCTTTGCCCTACTAAAGGATCTTAGGGTTATCAAAACGGTTTTTAGCGACCATAAACTACTCTCTTCCTCTAGGAATATAAATCCTCCCAAATCCGACCAATGGTCACTTAATGGCGACCTGGTAAGTTTTGGAGCGAAATCAGGAAGATGTTATTGGAACAGAAAAGCAGAACAAGATCTGGAGAGTGTTCTTGATGCTGCAATTGACGATCTTGCTTTGTGGCATGGTTTTGAAATTGTGTGCTTCCAAGACTTTATGAAACTAGTGACTTTGGTAGCTAAAAAAACAATTAAGAAAAGGTGTTTTGCAATACCCTCTTGTCCCCTACATCTACTTAATATAGAAATAAATAAGTTAGTAAGGGAACAATACTTGTGTAAATCGGCAGAAGGGTCACGCAGAGTAACTTTATTAAAAAGAAGGAGGAAAAGGCTACAAGTGAAATTACGGAAAGAAGAGGAGGACATCATTTGGATAAAACTAAGAGAGGCAGCCTTCAAAGGAGAAATGAGACAGTTTTGGTCCCTCATAGGTGAGGAGTGCGGATCAAGAACTAGACTGCTTCCTATCCCGATTGAAGAACAATCATGGGTGGATTATGTCACAACCCTCTATGCAAATAATGGAGTAACGGTTTCCCCAATAGGTTTTAAAGAGAGTGATCAGCTTTTGGCCCCTTTATCTGAAAAGGACATTGAAACAGCTATAAAGGAAATGCGTTCATCTGGGGCAATGGGGCCGGATGAACTTCCAATCTCTGTTTTAAAGCAAAGCGGCGTGAAATGGAGCAAATTGTTATGCCCTGTGTTTAACACTTGTTTCTCTAGCGGAAAGATTCTTCCCTCGTGGAAAGGGAGTATCTTAGTGCCCCTTTTTAAAAAGGGAGACCGACTATCTCCCCAAAATTATCGCCAAATTGCCCTTTTGGATGCAATCGGCAAAGTGTTTGCAAGATGCCTTTTGAAACAAATTAATGATTGGGTGGACCAAGCAAATGTACTTCCCCTAGAACAGATGGGATTCCGAAATAATCATGGTACCTTGGATAACTTAACTGCTCTCCAAGTAATAACTGATAAATATATCAGGGTCCGAGGAGGGGGGGTCTATCCGGCCTTCACAGATTTCTCCACGGCCTTCGATAAAGTTGACCATCGTTTGCTGTGGAAGAAACTACTTACTTTGGGTATGCCAGCTAGGATGCTAAATCTAGTTCAGGAACTCCACTCTGATACCTGGTGCAGAGTATTGCTGGGTAGAGAGAGAGGCCTATCCCAAGCAATTCCCACAGCTAATGGTCTTAAACAGGGTTGTTTATTGGCTCCTCTGTTGTTTTCTCTTTATGTTTGTGACCCACCCCAGATTTTATCCCTATGCGAAGGAATTGCTCCCACTTTAGGGGACAAACCGGTTGCATGCCTAATGTACGCAGATGATATACTTCTTTTAGACCTTACTCCGAAAGGACTAAATAATCGTCTGCATGCATTGCATCTATTCGCTGAGTGCCACCATTTGAAGATCAACATGTCCAAAAGCAAGGTAATGTGCATTACAGGGAAGAGAAAAACGAAATCTGGAAATTTTTGTTGGTTTTTAGGCAACAAGAAACTAGATATTGTAAAATCATATGTTTTCCTGGGGAAAATAGTATGTAACAACTTGAGTGCCAAGCCTCACATAGACAATAACATTAGGAAAGCCAAGACTCAGGGAAATGGACTGAGTGCTCTTTATAAGGCTACTGGCAGAAGACATTTTGCCCATCTGTTAGAGGCCTTTCGAGCAAAAATTCCAGCTTCCCTGCTCTACGGCATCGAGCTAATAGATTTGAGTCAATGGGGTTTCCTAGATACTATCGAGGGTAGTCTCTTGCGACATTTATTGTCGGTCAATAATGCTTGTAGAGTGGATTCCCTCAGGCTTGAATTGGGCATACGAAGTAGTTGGGTTCAGGCCCTGGCAGGAGTTATACGTTGGGTCTTCCACTTAGCCAAGGGTAAATCGGCTACTTTAAGATTTCTGATTAAAAAAGAATTACTGGGTCCCATGAAGGAATATTCTTTACTTTTAAAGAACTTTAGAAGGGCTGTCACTTTATTAGAATTGGAGGAATCAACTCTTTTTTCATTAACTCCACATCAGCAAAAGCTGTCATTAAAACGGGCAACCTGGGAGTTAAGTTTTAGGAGGGATAGAGATGTCCTCATCACAAAGAAAGGTGTTACTGAGGTTGTCAACTCTTACTTATTTAAACATATACAACCTTATGCATCCTGGACCCTCCCCCACGGCCTACGCCGCTTCTGGTTCCTTTTGAGACATGATCTTCTCCCTTTAAATAAATTACTAGCTAGATGGCATGGTTGTTCCGACAAATGTAATTTATGTAGCAATGACAACTCAATTCAGGATATTGCCCATATCCTTTTCATATGCCCTGCCCTAATGGTCCACCGTCGAAAGTGGGTGAGACCTATTTGTTTACAGTTAAGCATTTCCTCTGCTAAATCTTTACGTGATGCCACTTTCAACCCTCCCAATGAAATGTTCTGTTTCAGAATTTTTAACTTTTTTAAATGTTTTTTAGAATTATATTAACAGATATGACTCCCATTTTCTGTTTTTTTTTGTATAAATGGAATGTATCTTGTGGATTTTATGTTTTTGCAATTTCTGTTGTTAACTATGTTTTGTTCATATGTGGATCTCAATCGAGTTACAAATCATATTCAAATAAATTGAATTGAATTGAGTGGCATCTAGGGCATGTAACAAAACAATGCACTGTAAGTTAATAATTTAAGCACCCTGTAAATGCAATCAGACCTATTTTTTTGTAAAATATGGCAGTAAATATATTCCACATACATACGAAGACATTAATATACCTCTGCGGAACAAAGTCATGGCATTGGCATCTATTGTAATTGTCACTCCTTCTCCATCACTGATCAACCTCCTCTCTTACTCTCACTCACGTATGCTCACTCTCTAACTCACCCAATTCAACCTCTGTCGCTCATTCACTCACTGAGCCATTCTTACTCTACCCATGTAAGCCTCCCTCACATTTACATTCTCATTCACACTTGGCCTCTCAGACACACTATTTGAGTCACGAGTCACTCACTCGCACCTCCTCAGTTTTACCCTAACTTTCGTGCTAGCTGTTTAATGTTTTTTTCTCAGACAGGTAGCAGACAGGTTTTCTACCTCATTCATTAACTTCTTCTCTTTCTTCCTCAAATTTTCCTCGACATACTCGTTTGCTGTTCATTTCATGTTTGATAAAAACCTACTGAAATCAATTACCATGGCAACTATGGAAATATAACTAGGCAAATTTCAAGATTTAGTGTAGCATACATAGAGCGATTCATGTTCCTGCATCTAGGATCATGCTTGATGGAAGTCCATTTACTGAAAGCAAGAGGCCTGCTCCTGGTCGGTCTCATGTTCCAAACCATTGCAGTTAACACATATCTGCCAATCCAGACTACCATAAGCAACTCTGTCAAGGACAATGCCACAGCTACCCATAGATGGTTATGCGCGGCATCATCATGGAGGGCTACAGTCAATTGGAGGAGGCCTGAACTAGCTATAGGATATGTCACTACATGTACATGTTTAAGAACTTGATCAACTCTGAGATATTGTAAGGAAAAGCAAAGGGTATTAGCAACTCTCAGCAGGCTCCTGTCTTGTGCTCCAGGTGCACGGCCACACTTTCTACATCCTACTCGATACTCAAGACCACTGGAATTATGTGATTTTTGTGCCTGTGACATTTTACGCATACTTACAGATTTACCACATAATCATTCATCTGCTGCCTAATTTGCAGATTTTAACCAAATTAAGGGCCGGTTGTACGACCATTTTTGCGGTTGCAAATGAGAAATTAGCCCGTTTGTGATTGCATAAAAGGGTCCTGGCATGTACAACGCTATTATGTGATTCTGTGACTTGCAAAATAGCATTTGCGACTTTTGCTATTAGGAAGGGGTATCCCTTCAAAATTGCGAGTCACATTGAAATGTACCATGGTATTGCAACCGCATTTAAGGGCGCAAAACACTCCCAGTTTACCACCTACTTCGAGTAGGTGGTAAGCCACTCCCAAACGGGAAGGGGTCCCCAGGGAACCCCTTCCCCTTTGTGAATGGATGTGAAAATATTTTTTAAGAGCAGGTAGTAGTCCCAGGGACCACTGCCTGCCCTTAAAATATAAAACAGAAATGTTTCATTTTCTTTTTTAAATGCAGCCCGTTTTCCTGTAAGGAAAATGGTCTGCATATTTTAAAAAGCCGCTTAATTTAACAAGCATTTACAATGCAATGGTCTCGGCATCATTAAAGGTAGAGCTATTGGCATTGCTCATGACATTTCTTTTTTTTTCTTGAAATCATAAATAAATGGCATTGTCATTTACATTGCCAATACACAGCACTCTGCACTCAACAGCACACACCACTCTGCACCTGCGCTCACTACTCTGCACCTGCACTCACTGCTCTGCACCTGCACTCACTGCTCTGCACCTGCACTCAACAGCGCACACTACTCTGCACCTGCACTCACAGCTCTGCACTCAACAGCACACACCACTCTGCACCTGCACTCACAGCTCTGCACTCAACAGCACACACCACTCTGCACACACCACTCTGCACACACTCACAGCTCTGCACTCAACAGCACTCACCACTCTGCACCTGCACTCACAGCTCTGCACCCAACAGCACACACCACTCTGCACCTGCACTCACAGCTCTGCACTCAACAGCACACACCACTCTGCACACACCACTCTGCACACACCACTCTGCACACACTCACAGCTCTGCACCTGCGCGCACACTGCACTCTCCACTCTGCACGCACTCTGCACCTGCGCGCACTCACAACTCTGCACTCACAGCTCTGCACCCTGCACTCTGCACTCTGCGCTCTGCACTCCCTACTCTGAATTAACGCCTCCCTGCAGGTAATGTACGTTTTCCCCATTTTGTTGCAAACAAAACCCTTCAAATGTCCTAGGAGGCAGCGCACTACAAAAATAATAATGGCGTGATTACAAGTGCACATGCTTCTAAGGCACCCTACCAGCAGTGTGTCGCCCTGTCCGGCCCGGGGAGAGCCCTGCTATCTTATCGAGCCACTCACTCGGTCAGGTCTGTAAGAATGGTCCTGGAGGTGAGATATGCACAGAGACTTTTTAAGGCATGGGCCAAGTGGGCTCTGGCCCAGTGCCCCTGCCTTTTAGGGGCCTCCCTGATAGAGGCAACCCTGTTCTACAGAGTCTGTACGACGCGTCACACTCAACTGTCCGTATCTTAGTATTCACTTTTCTATTTTGGTATTTAAACTAACTAGACACACACCTTACATGTCTAGGGAGAATATGGAATGACAAGATGTAAAATTGACTAGCACAGCTACCATCAGATAAGCCTAACCCGCACGCCCCTAAATAACAACTCTAGGTCCGTGTTTACCATCAGTATAATTCCAGGGCTGAAGGCCTCATGATTGCTGTAAGAATTTGGCTCAAGTTGCAGAAACCAAGTCTTAAAACTTGCATATTGGGGTACCCAGATACAAAGAAGAGACGAAACCCTGTGAACTAATTCATGCCTCAGATCAACAACAAAGTAACGTGACTCAAAATTCCAATTCCATAATATTACGTGTAGCCCCAGTGACCTGCGAACATAATTGCGAAGCTGGGCACAATTTTTTTTTTTAAACGAGACCCTGCTAAAAAACATAAGTCCATTTGACCCAATGCATGGAAGCATTTAGGGTAACTCATTCAGTAACATTTTTACATGTAAAAGAAAAAAAACAAAAGTACTACGGCAGTAAAGAGGCTGGCAATCGACAGATGGTGAAAAATAGACACGTTCTGTCATACATAATGTTTGTTCCGTTCGTACTGGTGATTGAGACCTTGGTGTTGCATCTAAGGCCATGGCTCCGGAGGTTTGTTTTCTAGACTTAACTCGCTGAGCAAACCGCACTCATCCTGTGCCTCGAATCCCTTAATAATAAATGTAAAGCACATGAAAGAGTTTTCTGCATCTAAGTATGTGACTGGTGCACAGCACACTCTGAACTTACCCAGGGGATGGAACTTCAAACTCGCGTTCACCGCTGCGCCTCCGGGCTCGGACCCTGATCCGGAGCAGGCCAGGTCAGACCCGACCCTGGCTCTGGGGGGGGCTTCTCTGCGTCCTGGGGCTGAGGTGTGTTCTCCACGGCGTTGCGATTGCTGGAGTGTCGAGCTAAGTAGACGAGAGAGATGGGAGCTCCGTGGGGAGAGAGTGGGGGGAGGTGAGCAGCAGAAACGGGGGGCGAGGAGAGACGAAGGGGGGCAGGGGGATGCGACGAGAGACGAAGGAGAGCTGCGGGCAGAGGGAAGGTGGGGGGGAAGAGAGACAGAAACTAAACAGCAGAGAAATCTAGAACAAGAAAAACGGCACTCACCAGCTGTTTGGGGAGGCGGCGGCGGCGGCGGTCGGGCAGAAATGGCTGCCTCAAACCTTCCGAAATTTTTCGGATTCGGGGGCGTGTTTTGCTGTCCTGAGTGACGGACGACGTCACGAGCTAAAGAACAGCAAAACTTACGCCCCCGAATCCGAAAAAGACGGGGCTTGTTTGGAGTGACTCACTTCTCTTCCAATGGCTGGCCTCTGTTTAGGAAGCCAGCCAATGGAAGCGAACTGAGCTGAGAGGCGGGTCTAAACTGCCCTACTAAGAGTCATTAAATCTTCGCAGCTTAACGGTCCCGAGACCTAAAAAGCAGTCACAGACATGGTGGTTTGCTGACCCTAGTATGACACCATCCCTGGTAGGGCTAGCCGTACCTAATGGGGTCGCAAATTGCACCTGCCTCATGCGTATTAATGAGGCATGCAATTTGAGACGCCATTAGAAATCACAAACAGTGTCTGAGACACTGTTGCACATTCCAATTTGCAAGTCGCAAATTGCGAGTCACAAAATGACTCAAGTTGCGACTTGCAAATTGGTAGGGTCGTACAATTGGCCCAAAGTGTTCTTTATAGCTGAAAGGGGCTAAAAGTTACTAAAATTTAGTATACATGTTGCCGCATAATGGGTGGCTTTTCGGAAAGGTTGACTGATCACAATTCAGCTTTATTTTTGGATTATTGGTGTTCTAGTTTGTTACTAATGAGTTGAACCTTTGCCCAGGTAGTGTTAACATGTAACATGTCAAAATAATGAAGTAGTACAAATAGTGTTGCATTATACTGCCTAATTTTCCTTGTATTGCCACATAATTTAGTCAACCCTGTTGAATAATTTGGTCCTTTCCTGTTGCCTAATTCCAATGGACCTGGTGTACTCCAGACTACTCCCTTTTTAGGGATAGAGTGGAAGCCAGTATTAATGCAGGTGACACTAGACCACTCAACCCATCAAGTCCAGACACTGCTGCGCGTGTGTGTGGAGTGTGCTTGATCAGTGTTGAGAAATTCTTCCACCTAGAGTCAGAGAGTAAATGGTTAGTACCACAAACAGGCATGTACCCCCAACATCACTTTTGAGTAGCTTTTGGCAACAGTAAACATGCCAGCATGTTGGAAAGAGGTAACTGGCTGTAGTTAACATTGTGCAAATGTAGAGATGAAGTATCTTTTTGTCATCGTTGTTTCGGTGAGCAGCATTTCTGTGTGTGTGCCTGGGACTTGAGTTCATTTATTATTTGCTTTGGTTCTATGCTCACTGGATGTGGTTACTGTGAGAATCAGGATTGTTGTTTGAGAGGGGTGTGAGCCCTTCTCAAGAGACAGCCAGAATCCTTGTCATGGTGCACCACAAACATTCACTAGATTAGCCTGTGCTTAACCCTCTGGTAGCTTGGCACAAAAGAAGTCAGTCTTAACTTAGAGGCAATGTGTAATTTATGAAGCACTTAAAGAGTAATAAAGTGAAAACACAACACCAGAATAAAACCTACATCATTTAGAAAAATAGAGTCAATTGTAATCATTTTATGGCAACAAAACAACAATATTCCAACTAGTAGAACCTGAGGAAATATAGATTTTATGGTCAAGATTGTGTTCCCTAGCGTGTACCCCACCGACTCCATGTACCAGCTTAAAGTGCATGTAACTTCCCTCCTGTGCCAGCTACGAAGACGCAAATACATTTGCGTCCAACGTTAACATGTCCTCTTTCAGACCCACCCTGAATGGGTTGAATAGTCCGTTCCTAAGTATGCTATGCCAACGTCTTTTTGTAGTGTACTTTACACGTTTTTCAGCTCTGGCAAAGTAGGCCCTGAATTTCTGCCATCGAACCATTTTTCTGGCTTCTGACTCTGAAAACCTCAGCCCAGGCTGCCTCTGTACCCGTGAACTCTGACTTACTTCCAGTGCGGCCCACCGTGCTCAGCTCAGCCTGCTGCCTGCCAAGACTGACTACAACCTTCGAGTTATCTGTTCCGCTCTCCGAAAATGCATTCCTGCCTACTAGCTTCAGTAAACATCCCTCTTAGCTGCAGGGCGAAAGGGCCGGCCTGTCCCCGTGCAAGTAATTCATAGCCTCTGTTACCATGCTCCCATGGAAGGCCCATGCCCCCACGCTTCTCATGTAGACACTCAGGCGCTTACACACGCACTCACAGTCAGTATAGAATAGCTTCTGCCCCAGAGACCTTTTCCTCTCGATAGTATGGTTCCCAAACATCAGATATCAGATATGATAGAAGTACAAGTTGATCTGACATACCAGACTTCTGTCTCTTTCCGTCAGTGTAAATGTCAAGTCCCCTGCACCCTCCAGTTTCACGTCAATCACACGTCATGCAGCTGCGCGCGCATCCAAGCTTCCGATTTCTGCTGACATTGCAACATTTCTGTTAGTGCCACCCCTTTGTGACACCCATCTGTGACGTTTCTAGCACACACCTCCAGTTCACGCCTAGTCCACGCCTTCTGATTACGTACTAGTAACACGTGTATACTGTTATCTTGTCTTCTCTCAGCTGTTACGCCTACTATACTGTTTCCTATGATATGAATTAAGTATATAAGCTATGTACTGTCAATAAAATGTAGCGCAGCATATGCTCTCTATCCCTTCCTGAACCCTGTGTGGTTGCGGGAACATGATAGCCAGGTCATGACCATTCCTTTTTAAGGAATAAAACCCCTAAGAACTCTAACACCACGGACTCTGGTTCTTTCTTTCCGATTGAGTTATTATTGATTAAGTACTTACCTGCATAGAAATTATGATAGTAAATTAAATATTTACGACATTTTGGCACCCGAACAGGGACCCCTCCCCCACCTCACGCGCCGGTTGGTGCGTTGCAAGCTCTGTCCCCTGCCATCAGTTAGATGGAAATTGCGCGTACTGGCAGGATTTCCTGCATCTCCCTCTGACCCACGGAGGTGACGAAGACTGCGATCAGTACCCAGACGAGGCGGTGAGGAGTGCGGAGGATCCCGACCAGAGCCTAGCCGAAAGAAGCAAGGTCCGAGGTGTCAAGAGGCCCACCAGTTTCCCGAAGTTTTCCGAAGTTTTCCGAAGCGTCCACGTGTCGAGTCGAGTCCAGTCCAGTTCAGTCCAGTCGAGTTTTCCGAGGCCTTCCGATTTCCGTGCTTCCCGGTGAGTACCATTGCTGGGTCGTATCAAGACGGGTTTGGGTACACAAGTCCGGTCTGCACTGTTTTTAGACAGTGTATCTGTGCTGTTTAGCAGTACATCCGTTATTTCAAGGTCTGCACTGTTTTTAGACAGTGTATCTGTGCTGTTTAGCAGTACATCAGTATAAAGGGGTAGTGATATATGTTTTAAATGTTTTTCATGTGATTAATGTCGTGGTATGAGTGTGACTGTTTTTAATGTGCATTATTGTATGTTCTTGTATAAATAGCTGTATTCAGTATGAAGTAGGTAAGATCGAGCTTTCAGTACTAAGTAGAAACAAGATGCCGTTTTTCAACAAGTTAAAGCAGATAGGAACTAGGAAAGGGATACTGGAGGAAGAAATTCCTATCCCCCCTAGGGACACTCCAGGAAACTTCATGTACCACAAGCATGGCTTAGATGCCATATTATATCTAGATTTATGGGCCGATTATACAAAACATCTAGACGAGAGACACAGATGGCCAGTTACTGGAACATGGGATGCTGAGTGCATCATGAAAGTAGAGGAAGCACTATGGAAAAAGAAAGCCAGACAATCTCAGAAAGACGCCATAGAGTTTTGGCGTAAGGAATCACATAAGCGTGCTGAAAAAGCACTACGTAGAGAAGACAGACTTAAAGAATCAGATAAAGCCCAAGAAAACGAATTAGTTACTGAAGGGATCCGAGTAAAAACAGAGCAAGTAGACCGTGCACGAAATAACCTCGTAAACGGTATGTATCTCGCGGCCGAGGGTTCGCATGAGGCCATTTCAGAAATACTGAAAAATCTGCCGTCACCATTGGTGCCAACTAAAGTAAATCACAGGACCACTAAAGACATATTCCTGAATTCCTATCTAGAGGATGTAGCACCCGCTTACACCAATCTGCCTGTCCGCGCCCTGCCTAACGACAGGGATGGGGGTGGTAACCCGCCCCAAGATCATATTCCGCCAGTACCACAACAGATTCCTCCACCTCCACCACTTCCCGCAGCTAAAATAGACCTACCGAAACCACGTCTACCTGATCCTACTAAACGACAAATCCAAGTTCAGATACAGACTCCACAGGGAGATAATGCCCAAGCCTCCGCTTCAGGAGGTGCGACCGCGGGTCTTCGGACCCCGCCATTAACACACAGATTCAATCTCAGGGATATGCAGAGTCCTCTCACGTTCAGGTCACCCCGCCTTGACGCATTAAAAGAAAACCTTTCAGTTTGCAGATATGATCCAGTACCCGGAAAAGACGATCTAATGATATTGGCATCACTACGGTTAAGATCTGCTACTGATATCTTGTTATGCTATGTAGGAATGAAGGACCGTCTAGATAGAATATATGAGTTTGTTCAGACAGGGAAAGACCCTGACAGTATCAAGGATGCCATGGAGAAACAGAAAGTTGACGTTCAAGCACAGATACTACGATTTTTCATAAATTGTCTAATAAGAGAACGAGACAGGCCTGGAACAGATCAGAGTGAATTAGATGCACTGAACAAGTGGGGGCAAAATATAGCTGAAGGAAAACATGACAAGGGGACTTGCATAGCCAGTATGTACAAGAAAATTAGAAAAGCAGTGATAGCAGTACACCAAAAAGAGAAAGAAAAAGCTTCCTCCGAGGAGGAAGAAGAACTTGAAGAACCAGAAAGGACTACAGATACTATAGCGTATGTAGGTAAGGGAACTTACCTAAGGAAGGGCATCCGTCCGGAAAACAAGAGAGTTTTTCTCTCTGCTTTAACAAACCCGAATTCTTCTGAACATCAGTTCCAGGAGACTGATAAAAGACTACGAGAAAGAATGGGGTACCATGTACTCAATTCAATGGATGAACAAGAACTAGCCCGGTCAGCCATATTATGGGCTGAAAATCCAGACATATATAATGATGACACCTTAGCACAGACGTTTCTGAACCTTTCCCCAGACGAACAGAAATTAGCAGGTGTATACATGATTCAGCACCTCCTCACGAAATACAGAAACCAACATTCCGATCCAGGTCCTTTACACGAAACATTAGAAGCATTACTCATGGATAGATGGAGAGGTTTCAGTACCAAGTTAATACAAATAATTCTAGAACAACGACATAAATATAACACTTTCGTAAGCTCTGAATATGTTCCCGCCCCGCCTCCAGAAAGGAAAATGTACCACATGCAATGCGGGAGTGGCATTGAAAGTCAGAACCCCTTACGAGAAGTACACCCAGTTATGGGTGAGGATAATGTCTTGAAACGCGTGTATGTACACACGCCACTGACTAAGTTAGAACTGTTAGAAATGAAGAAACTAGTACCCTGCCATGATAAAGACCCTGCAGGTTTCCACAGAGAGCTTAAAGACATGTTACTGATGGGGGATTACACATATGAAGATATCATGAAAATGTTAAAGGTACTGCTGCCTATGGGCATATACGAGAAACTCAAGGAAAAAGAATGGGAGGTGGGAGACAAAAAGATTGTATGGGCAGAAATAGAAGAAGAAGAGAACAAGCGTGTCCCAGGGGTAGGCCTTGGGGAGAAAACTAAAGCGTTACCAGGTTTGATAGTACAGGTTCTGCCAAGATTACTGACAACTAGAAAGGAAGACTGGGATGCCATCTCAGCATGTAAACAGAAACCCGACGAAGATACTAGTGACTTTTATTCAAGATTCGAGAAATGTTTCATTATTAATAGTGGTCTTAAACCAAGTAGCGAGTCGTACCCGCATCTTTTTGTATCAAAGCTAGTCGAGAATTCCCTGTTAGCAGTTAAAAACCGTGTGTACAAGGTCGAGAGTACGTGGCAAGCAAATACGCCATCACAGATGTTACAAATGTTACAATACCATCAGAATAGAATTAGAGAGGAACAGGATCAGGAACAGAAACGTATGAAAGACACAAAAATGAAAATGTTAGTAGCCCAGTCGGTCCACACCGACGGAAACAGAAAGGGTACGACCCAGACAAGTCACGCCGCAGTTCCCGTTAAAGGGACATGCAACTATTGCAAGCAGCCAGGTCACTACGTACATGAATGCCCAGTTCTGAAACACAATATAGCAACAGGTAAAACTAAAGAGAGACCGCATCCACCAAGACAAGATCAGGTCCAGCAACAGACCCCACAGAATGTACAGACCTCACAGAACACACAGCCTATGCATGCTTCATCCCATACAGCACAGACAGTAGCGGTATCTCAGCCACAGCCTCTTGCCGCGACTCAGCAAGTTTCCCAACAAATGTACCAGTATGCCCAATCTGCTTACCCCGATTACCAGCGATACACATGAAACAGCCTAGAGAGGGAATTTGGCTTGCCTCTTATTGAAATTCCTGTAGATCAAGAAGGTCCTTATGTACACAGTCACGTATTGGGAAAAGACAGAAAGTTTTTAATTGATACGGGGGCAAGTCGCACCACAATCAGCCATAATGAAGTCCCAGGGGCACCCCTCTCAGGCTCACAGAATGTTTCCCTTGGTTTTTCAGGACAGCCTATTGTAAATGAAGTATCGGAACCAGTACCCTTGGCTGTGGGTCCATTATCACGAGTTACAGATTTGTTACTTACGAACTCATGCCCAGAAAATCTGTTAGGAATTAAAACATTGAAGGCTCTAGGAGCCATAATTTGCTGTTCCCCGGAGGGGGTTAGACTCTTTCTACGGGATTTCAAGGGTCATTATGTGTTGCGAGAATTCGATGTCAGATTGAAAAATGTACCAGATCACCTATGGGCAAAAGGCCCAACTGATGTAGGTTGTATGCATATCACACCATACCGTGTTACACTCAAGACAGGAGTTGTTCTACCACGAATTAGACAATACAAGTTACCACCCGATGCTGTAGTGGCTTTACTGGAAATCATTGAAGAGCTTATGACACAAGGAGTGGTCGTAGAGACTGACTCCAATATCTGTAATTCACCTATCATTCCGATTCTTAAACGTACTGACCCCAATGCACCGCCAGTATATCGGCTGGTGATTGATCTGAGAGAACTGAATAAATGTATTGTACCACAGTACCCTGTGGTCCCCGATATCTCTTCCCTATTGACTACTATTGATTCAGAAGCAACGTTCTTTACTGTAATTGATCTCAAGAACGCTTTCTTCAGTGTACCTATTGATCCGGAGAGCCAATATCTCTTCGGATTCAGTTTAAATGGACGAAGTTTCAAATTTTCCCGCGCACCTCAAGGATTCACAGAAAGCCCCAGCATCTATAGTCAAGCACTGAAAAGGCAACTAGATCGTATTCAAATGCCAGTTAACACAGCCTTACTGCAATACGTCGATGATCTGTTGATCACCGCACGAAGTGAGCCCGAATGTGAACAAGCATCGCTGACAGTTCTACATTTTCTGGCAGACAAGGGACACAAGGTGTCTCCTTCGAAGCTGCAATTCTGTGTTCAGCAAGTTGTGTACTTGGGTCACTTGCTGTCCAAAGTGGGGAGACAGCTCACTCCCGATCGCATTCAGTTAATTGTAAATATGCCACGACCTCAGACACAAAAGGAAGTGCGGGCCTTCATAGGCCTCACCTCGTACTGCAGACAATGGATTCCTCAATATGCATTTCTAGCTAAACCACTCATCCAGTTAACGACGCAGGAGGCAGCAACCTCGACTGTCCTCCCTTGGACTCAGGAACATACACAAGCCTTTGAGGAATTAAAGAAAGCTTTATGCCAAGCACCAGTTTTAGCAACACCATGTTACAGCAAACCGTTTACACTTTTTGTTACAGAGCGTGATGGTACAGCATTGTCTGTCCTCACTCAAGATCAAGCAGGTTCACATAAGCCTTGTGCTTATTTCTCTAGTACATTGGATTCAGTAGCCCAGGCACTCCCTGCATGCTTAAAGTCAGTAGCAGCAACAGCATTAGCAATCAGACAGAGTGATTCAATTGTTCTAGGACATCAGTTAACAGTACAAGTTCCACACTCTGTAGAGGTTCTTTTAAACAGAACTCAGACTCAACACTTGACTATAGCACGACTGACAGGTTATGAATTAACGCTATTCCAGCCACACATAGAAATAAGACGCTGCAGCATTCTGAACCCCGCAACACTGTTACCTACAATTATGACAGATCCAGCCCCGCATGATTGCATAGAGATCATTAATGAAGTAACAAAGCCCAGACGAGACTTAACAGATGTTCCATTGACAAATCCAGACCTGACACTTTATGTGGATGGTTCATGCATGCGAACAAGTACAGGAGAATTAGTGGCCGCATATGCCGTGACCACTGAAACCGAAGTTAAAGAAACACATCGTATCAATACACTGTCTGCTCAAGCGGCAGAGCTTATTGCTCTGACCCGAGCCTGTATTCTAGCCAAGAACAGAAATGTCAATATATATACTGATTCCCGTTATGCGTTCGGAGTTGTACACGACTTCGGCATGTTATGGCAAGAACGAGGTTTTCTGACCTCTCACGGTGCCAAGATCCAACATGGTCCCCTCATTCAAGCACTGTTAGAAGCAATACATCTGCCTTCAGGCATATCTGTCATGAAGTGTAAAGCACATACTAAAGTTACAGATTCTGTTTCCCAGGGTAACGACCTGGCAGACCAGACAGCAAAACATACAGCATTGACTCACACTCAGACAACTGACATGACAAAGACAACCGGACCGACACATTGTATGACAGTCAGAGATCCCACACTAGATGTTATTGATATTCAGACACATGCTACCCCAGAAGAAATAAAGAAATGGATTGAACTAGGAGGGATCCAGACAGATCAAGGTTGGATGACGAAGGGAAAATCTACATGGTTTCTCCCTGACTCTATGGTTCAAGTCATGATTAATACAGCACATAGTCCAGCACATCTAGGAGAGAAAGCGATGTTAGACAGTTTACAAAATCTTTGGAGCAATAAACACTTACGAGCAGCAGCAAAACAGAAAGTGCGTACTTGCATGATCTGTTGTCAGTTCAATCCAGGTAAAAGCGTCCCTGTAGAGCAAGGTGGATTTCATCCTCCCGATCACCCTTTTGAAGTCCTCCAGATGGATTATATCCAGATGGACCGTTGTCGAGGATTTAAATATGTTCTCGTAATAGTTTGTGCTCTGTCCCGCTGGACCGAAGCATACCCAGTCCCAGATTACACTGCTCCGACCACTGCCAGGCAGTTGGTTCGTGAATTTTTCCCACGGTACGGCTTGCCTCGGGTCGTATACTCAGATAACGGTCAGCCATTCTCATCCGCATTAATGAAAGAAGTTTCTTTATTGCTAGGATACCAGTGGAAATTCCATTGTGTCCGACACCCCGAAGCCGCAGGCCTTGTGGAGAGGCATAATCAGACATTGAAAATACGACTTGCTAAAATATGTAAAGAGAAAGGGGTCGACTGGATAGTCGCCCTGCCAGTTGCATTGTTTTATATGAGGATGGTCGCCCACTCGCGATCTGGACTATCCCCGTACGAAGTGGTCTTTGGCAGACCACCGAATATGTGGGGGACGCCCATTCCGAAAAGAATTACTGATGTTGATTGCAATATGTTGACAGATTACCTTGCCTCCTTGATGTCTGCACTCCAATCATGTCGTTCACAGGTTGCCGCAACCTTCCCTGACAACACTGATGTAAAGCCACATGATGTCCGTCCTGGGGACACAGTTTTAGTACGGAACTTCGACAGGAAGAGTCCGCTGGAGCCCCGCTGGAAGGAGCCAAAGACCGTCCTTCTTACAACGAGGACCGCAGTGAAACTGGAAGGCAGAAAGGGGTGCGTCCACACGAGCCATATCAAAAAATACAATGAACTGAAACCAGATCCAGGCTCGTCCACCCCCACCAAAGACTGTATCAAAACTAATGATTTTAAAGTCTCCGAACGAGAGAAAACTCCACAAGAAGAATATAGATCAAAGCTCCGATCTAGCAAGTCAGACAGTTTAATTGTTTAAGTCCTCCCCTAGGTGAATCGGTTAAATAGTTTCTGACATGTATCCCCTAGATCGAGATAGAGAGAGAGAGAGACAATTAAAGAAACGTACATATTGTAAATCACTACGTAGTCACTGTATGGTGACATTATTAATTATGTTTTTTCTAAGTGTTCTGACAATTATTGCGAGTATACTGCTCCCCATCTATTATCCTATTTTCGAGCGTGAACAATCTGCTTATAATGTTTCTGCTGAACATTCTTTTAGTAAATTACCTCCACATGAACTTTCTTACAGACTTGCGCTGCGCAACAACACATTCATTAGTATGTTACATCATTCCCATCAGACTAACAATGCTACAAACTGCTGGATATGTGGCCGACTCCCTCCCTACCAGAAATACAAGGGAGCTCTGCCCCTCTTTCCGTATCCGTTCACCCACAACGGTTCCTGTGGTGCCTGGTTTAGAATAATAAATTCCGTAGATCCTGATATTGCTGTTTTCAAAGGGAGCTGGGTTTGGGGAAACTTGAACTTAGTTCTGCTTAATGCCTGTTATCCTGACAAGAAGGGACTCCCCATTAGAATAGGAACTGATCTAGAAAATGAAGTTTATGGATTAGGTAATTACACAATTAACCTTATGATCCTTACTGTTGAATCCGAACCTGCTCCAGTTCTGCCCGCTATGTCAGTACTACCAGTCACTGGTGAATTATGTGTCAGCAAGAAAGGTTCAGTACACTTAGGCCATAGTAAATGTACTATTGTGGTCGAATTCAGTGATCAAGGCAAGTCTTCTTTTAGAGCTACCCGTCATTCCTATTTTGTTTGTGGTCATACCGCATACATACGCTTACCTCCAGATTGGGATGGTACCTGTTACATTGCATTCCTTCTGCCACCTGTTTTTCTAGCTCCTCCTGACTATCACAGAAATACAAATCTAGTAAAGAATAGGCTCCGAAGAGATCTCTCGCTTGTCGACTATACAGAAACAGCATGGGAACAATACACTGATTTTAATAAAGGATTCTTTTTCTTCTTGGGTCCCGTCCAAAATAGTAAACTAATACGCAGATTAACTAGAACACTTGAAGCAGTAGTGAATGAAACTGCCTCCGCCTTAGGTAACTTAACAGAAGAGCAGTCCGCCATGCGGGTTGTTGTTCTTCAGAATCGTCTTGTTATTGACGTCATCTTGGCAGATAGAGGTGGAGCCTGTAAGGTCATCGGGTCAAGTTGCTGTATTTTCATCCCAGAAAACGCGCCCACAGTATATCAAGCTATTACACGTCTTCATAAGATTGCCAATCTGATACATCAGAATCCAGGCACCTGGACTTGGTCCGGTTGGTTCTGGACAACGTTAACTGCTTGGGGATGGAAGATCCTATCCTTCCTAGGCATTGGCCTAGTCCTAGTATTCAGTTGCTGCCTGTGCCTACAGTGTGGGCCAGCGATTTGTGGACTGTGTGCCACATCGTGCATTGAACATTCCAGTTTCCTCTCAAAACGTGAAAGAAAGAAAGAAGAACAAATGATGTTACAAGAACAAACTGATCGATTCATGAGGATCGATATATCATGAAGGGTCCGTAGGGAACAAGGAGGGAATGAGGAAATATAGATTTTATGGTCAAGATTGTGTTCCCTAGCGTGTACCCCACCGACTCCATGTACCCGCTTAAAGTGCATGTAACTTCCCTCCTGTGCCAGCAACGAAGACGCAAATACATTTGCGTCCAACGTTAACATGTCCTCTTTCAGACCCACCCTGAATGGGTTGAATAGTCCGTTCCTAAGTATGCTATGCCAACGTCTTTTTGTAGTGTACTTTACACGTTTTTCAGCTCTGGCAAAGTAGGCCCTGAATTTCTGCCATCGAACCATTTTTCTGGCTTCTGACTCTGAAAACCTCAGCCCAGGCTGCCTCTGTACCCGTGAACTCTGACTTACTTCCAGTGCGGCCCACCGTGCTCAGCTCAGCCTGCTGCCTGCCAAGACTGACTACAACCTTCGAGTTATCTGTTCCGCTCTCCGAAAATGCATTCCTGCCTACTAGCTTCAGTAAACATCCCTCTTAGCTGCAGGGCGAAAGGGCCGGCCTGTCCCCGTGCAAGTAATTCATAGCCTCTGTTACCATGCTCCCATGGAAGGCCCATGCCCCCACGCTTCTCATGTAGACACTCAGGCGCTTACACACGCACTCACAGTCAGTATAGAATAGCTTCTGCCCCAGAGACCTTTTCCTCTCGATAGTATGGTTCCCAAACATCAGATATCAGATATGATAGAAGTACAAGTTGATCTGACATACCAGACTTCTGTCTCTTTCCGTCAGTGTAAATGTCAAGTCCCCTGCACCCTCCAGTTTCACGTCAATCACACGTCATGCAGCTGCGCGCGCATCCAAGCTTCCGATTTCTGCTGACATTGCAACATTTCTGTTAGTGCCACCCCTTTGTGACACCCATCTGTGACGTTTCTAGCACACACCTCCAGTTCACGCCTAGTCCACGCCTTCTGATTACGTACTAGTAACACGTGTATACTGTTATCTTGTCTTCTCTCAGCTGTTACGCCTACTATACTATTTCCTATGATATGAATTAAGTATATAAGCTATGTACTGTCAATAAAATGTAGCGCGGCATATGCTCTCTATCCCTTCCTGAACCCTGTGTGGTTGCGGGAACATGATAGCAAGGTCATGACCATTCCTTTTTAAGGAATAAAACCCCTAAGAACTCTAACACCACGGACTCTGGTTCTTTCTTTCCGATTGAGTTATTATTGATTAAGTACTTACCTGCATAGAAATTATGATAGTAAATGAAATATTTACGACAAACCAGAGATTTGCAATTTTGAAGGTTTTGGTATAAATAGTGCTTAGAAGCACAAAGCATCAACTGTGGGTATCTGGTTGTGCCAGACCAAGCCAAAGTCACACGTTCAGGCCAACTGCAGTGGAGCACAGGTTGGGTACAGGGTCCAGGTTAGGTCACCGTGAATTGTGCTTTATGTCCTTGATGCAGGGCCTTGCGATGTGCAGCGGCAGTTCTGAGGAGCAATGCAGGATCCTGTATCATTAAAGAGTATTTTAAATTACAATTCGTCAAACACCAAATATGACATTTCTACCTTCTCCCAGTTATCACTTATTAAATGTAATAGGGGGGCCCGATGTTATTCCATTTTAGAGGTAAGCCTTGAAATAGTGAAAACAAATTTGCTCTTTTTTCACTACTATGGCATGTCAAACTTTAAAATACATCCCCACACTTTTTAATATCCCAATAAGCTGTTTAGGGCCTACCCAAGGCGTGCCTTATATGTATTAGAAAGGAATGTTTAGGCCTCGCATAAGGGTTTTTTTGCTAGGTTGAAATGGCAGTTTGCAACTGCACATAGTCTGCAATGCCTAGATTGAGACATATTTAAAGGGCTACAAGTGTGTGGCGCAATAAGTGCTGCAGGCCTTCTAATAGCATTTACCTTACAGGTCCTGGGTGCCACTAGCATCCCTTTACTGGGGACTTTCAAGCAAATTAAATGTGCCAGTTGGGTGTAAATCAATGTTACCATGTTTACTGTAGAGAGCATAAACTCTTTACCAATGGTTAGCAGTGGTAAATTGCACAGAGTCCTACAAGGCAACAAAAATGAATTCAGAAAACAGGAAGGGTGAAGACAAAAAGTTCGGGCGGACCCAGCTGAAAGTCCACATTATGTATTCGAATACACACATGTGGTGTGTGGATGTGTGTGCTGTTTGGCAATGCATTCTCAAGTGTGCGCTTCTGGGCATATCACTGAAATGTTTTTTCTCTATGTTTGTGCCAATGTTCACTTTACTGGCAATAATTTCGCCTGTTTGAGTTTTAAGATCCTGCATTTCACTTTTATCTTTTGTCCTGCATTATTATACCTGGAAATGCAAAGCACGTTGGCCCACTCTCAGGTATAAAAAGAATAAATAATTGAAAAAAAATAGAAAGTGATTAATGTGTCGCTGCATTCAGAGATCCTGAACAGATATGGGTCCCTTTCCCCTGTGATTACAAGTGCACTCCTAACTGTGATTAATACCATCTCCTTCCCAGCCAGGAGAGGCGAGGAGACAGAACGCCAGATAAATAGATAGGTGTTCATTTCAGAAAGTTAATTATTGGTGTTTGGGACTCCCAGGGCATTTGTTATGAAGCCACCAAGGAGCAGAGCACAGTTCAACAAGCCTTCTCCTCCCCTCTGTTGACGGTCCCTGCCACCCCCAGCCCCAGAAAAAATAAAAGCACACAGTTGCTGTTTTCTTTTGGAGTGAATTTCCTCTTAGTTCTTGGCAGCAATAATGCATAATAAGTCGGAGTTTATTTAATACTTTTAAATGTCTCTGTTATTTACCTGTTTGTGAGCTTGCGTCCTTTGGGTACTGACCGTTAAACTGTAGTACAACCGTAAGCATCTTTTTTCGCGGTTTTTCCTCTGTCACTGGGGTAAGCCTGCTGCCGAGACTGCCCTGCAGGTTGCTGACGAGATGCTCCCTAGCCAGCTATGTTCTGCATAACTGCAGCGCTCAGAATCCTCCATCTTACGAGCAGTTAATTACACAGGCGTGGAGGCGGCTCCTGCAGGAACGCAAGGGCTGCACGTGGGGGGGATTTCCAAGAAATGGAAAAAAAAGGTACGCGGCGTTTTTTACAGACCACTTTCGACTGTGAAAGTAATTGGGCCTTTTATTGGTTTGTTGAAAATCTGGCGCTTTTATGGATTTAATTGAATATAATGCGGTCTTAATGTCTGTTGGAGATATGCAGCGAATTGCGCTGAAGAGATATTTATTTTGTGTAGGGATTAAAGGGCTGAGTGAATGCCTTGTTCTTAGCCATGTAGTGCCTCTAGCTTTCCTGAAGCTTGGGTTGGAGAGCGCAGGTGCTCTGTTTTCCGGCGCTAGATGAATTACTAAGGGCCTTATTTAGAGTTTGGCAGGCGTGATACTCAGTCAAAACGTGTAGGATAGCCCGTCCATCATATTACAAGTACCATAGTCTATAATGCACTTCTAATACGCCAGACGTGACAACTGCCATGCTTGTTACAGCGCACCCAATTCAGCCAAACTCTGAATAAGGCCCAAACAATCAGGTGCACCTGGATAATTGTTCATAGGTAATCATTGCACACCTGTGTGGTGAACCTGGCCTGCTGCCATCAGCACTATAGGTATCATAACACAAAGTAACGTGCACAGCAAGATTGACGGAGGGGTACTTCATTTCACTGAGGCAGGTCACCAGTCAGGGACATTGCCGGGTGGGGACCTGTTGAACGATGGGGGCCAGCCTGACAATGCATTACTTATCTGCCAATAGAAAAACTGATATGATAAGGTCTTGGAAGATGAGCATAAATAGCTAATCCTTTTTATTACTCTTTTACACTTCTTTTGAGGAGGAAAAAGATCTCATACATGGCTCTAAAGACATGCACCCTAGACTCAAATTCCCCATTGCAAGTTGTAGTATTTTGGACCCTCACCTCAGCAGACGAAAATCAATTGTGGGCGCTAAGACCTTTCTGGAATGAGCCCCAAAAGCAGGGCTCTGTTGTCGGAGGAGCAAAGCATGCGCATCATCCTTTGAAAGAGAGTGACTACTGTCATCTCACTGGGTTGTGAGGACTGACAGTTGTTGCTGCAAAAAGATGATGTCAGCTGGTGAAAATCTTTGTACCTGTCGCCTTCATGGCTCTTACAGGACTCTCTCAACTTTTGGGCTGTGGCTAAACTGGGGTTCATTTTGTAATTGTCAATACTTTAGTGGTACCTAAGATGAAGGATTAGGGGGAGACCCCCGTCTTCAGATGTGAATTGCAGGGCTTTCCCCCAAAACAATTTAGGGATTCTTTCTATAGGGTCAAAGATAGAGAAGTGTTAAGGAAAGACATCAATGGTCTTTTTGAAGCTAGGGAATATCCCCCTGCTTTTTTTCTGACCATTGTTTCCTGCAGAGAAGCTCCTCCTTAAAGACTTGCATGTAGTTGAGTAGGGCAATGCTCCTTGCTTTTTGAGTTTGGAGCTGCTCGCAAGAGGAGACTCCAAGCTCTCCCTTCCTTCCTACTCACGTTTGTGACAAATACCATGGCTGAACCAGTCTGTGTAGAAATAGCAAAAGTTCATAACTGCCCAGTGTTGTGTATCGATTTAGATACCGTATGAATTTCCCGATTCATGCCCTTATATAGGTATATTTCACATTGCCCTTATATAGGCATAGAAATCCAGTCCTTATTTAGGCATAGTCCATGCTAACCAAATACAGGAATGGCACCTTACATCCGTTCATCTACGTCACAACGAGTTCCTGGAAACCCAGACTCTTAAGCCTTTAGGACTTCCCCTTGCTTGGATATTGATTTCTCCAAGAACTCATTTATTATGCATAAACATCTATTCCTTAGGGGTTCATTCATGACATTCATATGCCTGACTTTTACATCAATACTAGCATTTCTAAACACCTTCAAGGTATAAATATACCTTCACTTGCTATGGCAAGGCACAGTGCAGATCGGCTACCTACTTGCACGACGGGGCTCGCCACAGCAAGTCCCGAAGGAAGTCATCTCCCCAACTGACGCACTGACCAGACGCTGTCATCCTCCCTGTCGAGAATCCAGCTCCAGTGTTTCTGACTCCCCTTGCAGGGTGTTAGACAATCGAGTCCCGGGAAAGAGATATCAACCTCCCTCATTCTAAGGTATGGAGCTAATTAGAACCTAGAGAAACCGTTGGCAATTCTTGGCAAAACTAAACTAAACTATAGCTAAAACAGCACCTACTTCTTCCCTCGTACTAGACTTAGGTTAGGCACACTGGGGTAGGATTATTTTAGAAGCACCAGTTGAGTATTTTAGCCTGTGTTATTTATGTATGTATTTTTATATATGTCATAGCAACAGACCATGCTATTACAGTATTATTTTATTTTACTTTTCCCGCTCTACGCATTATACTTCGCATTCGGTCTTACGGTTATAGCAGTTCATATTTCTTGCATGAGAAAGAAGACAGTTCAATAAACCCTTTTTATTGAAATGCCCGTCCCTCTATTTCTGTGCAACTCTGTAGAAACGAAGCATGTATGATTGACTAGGTGAAACGGTTATCTATTGTTTCCATGACTCTGAAGATATTGTTCCGACTCTAAGGGAAACAAAGTTGTCATGTTTATGCAGTTGTCAGAAAGTAATCCCTTCTTGTTCATTTGAGAAAGTTTCTAGTGACCTCTGAGTTAGCTGGCACACACAAATAATTAAGTTAAATATACTCAATAGAGACATACTGACCTCAGTCCTATGTCAAAACTATAGTGTATATTATTCCAATGCGCAGAGCCTGTTAAGGATATAGGAACTACACTACATGGCGCCCAACGGTTTGGTACGGCACTAATTTAACGTTAGATACTGAAGTAACTCAGTCGTGCTTTTCTCAGAGTCCCCTTTACTCATAAAACTCCAATAGATGTCTGGAGTGGGTAAGGGATAATATTTACCATAGCTGAATAGGATGAAAAAATCCTATGTATTAGCTTTTTGGTTTGTTCAACGTGTTCCAAAATATTGTGCACCTTATCTTTGTTCCCTTGAAACTTGCTCTGCAACTTTCATTAAAATGGCTGACGAGGATAACACCGAAAGGAGTGGAGCTACAGGCGATGACACTGGACCAGCTTTTAATATAACAGGTTTTACTGAAACATATGCGAATGCTGTGATAATTCCTCCAAATTTAGGGAAAGACATCACTATAAAGCTTATTAAACATGGCCTATCATCAAGAGGTGATAGAGCAGTTTTTGTGATAAAGGCACATAAATATATCACCAGACAGAGGTATTCTACTCATGGATAGTCTTCCCAGAAGCAAATCCATTAACACATATGTTTCACTTCTACAAAGAAGATGGTCCACCAGATGAATATATTCCTTTAGAGGATATTAAAATTCCACTCACATACCAGGACCATGAGCTCTGGTTTGAAGGCGCCCTAAAACATTTAAATCACATTACCAGACTCGGTCCACTAGGTAGACCAGGAGCAACATGGTTGGCCTTAGCCGGCTCCACACCTGACCCTGACATTGAAGCAATGTCGGACGAGGAATTACTTAGTAATATACAAAGATTAATAGCATTATGCAGTGCAACTACAACTGTTTGAAAGTCCTGAAAAGGCCTTTACTAAAAACACTCCTACATCTTCTAAAAAGAAGTGGGAAAATAGCAAGCAACCTTCCAAAGAGAAGCGTTCTCATTCCCGAGGGAGGTCTCCTCAACAGGAACCCTCTGAAAGGAGGTATAACCTCTGGAATAGGGATAATTTGAGAAAACCTGAAAGGTATCAAGATACTCATACACGTTCCTCGTACCTTTCAGATCTCGTCACAGACATCCGAAAGAAGAGGACGGTCAGAGAACAAGGAAGAACGTGTGAAGTCCAAAGACAATCAACCCATTCAGAAAAGCAAACCAAACCTCAATACACTAAAGAGAAGGTACAGGTCTAAAAATCAGACATGCCGAGTATCTTGAGGACACAACTCAAGAATGGAGAATGGGCTCAGACAATGCTGGACAGTGCAGCAGTAGTAACAATAGCTTACCAGAATCTGAAGGGACTTGTGGAGACAGTGGACTTGAATGAAGACATTGAAGTTGAAACTGCAGACACCGGGGTTAGCTCTCCACATAGGTTATATGTAATAACACTCCGGATGGAGGGTATGGTATGTCTCCCTCCATCCGGAGTGTTATTACATATAACCTATGTGGAGAGCTAACCCCGGTGTCTGCAGTTTCAACTTCAATGTCTTCATTCAAGTCCACTGTCTCCACAAGTCCCTTCAGACATTGAAGTTGAAACTGCAGACACCGGGGTTAGCTCTCCACATAGGTTATATGTAATAACACTCCTGATGGAGGGAGACATACCAATAAAGTGAAAGCACCCTTTTGGGAGCGACTTTCTAAAGGTTATGCTATACTTCTAGCAGAACAAGACTGGCCACCAGGATTTGTCCGGGAGTGCCCACATGGCGAAGACATCATTATGCCAGCCTTCTCTAGCTATATACCAATACATTTAAAATATACTTATGCCAGGAAATGGGAAGTTGCCCAAGCCCCAGCATTATACAGAAATTATGTAGGATGGGATGAGGATTCACCTCACCACAAAATCCAGTTAACAAATCAACCAACTGCACAAAGGCAGTACCCAGCTAAGAAAGAAGCTAAACTAAAAAACAGGTAAGGGAGATCTTGGATCAACTTGAATACCAAGGGGTGATTGAAACATGCACCTCATCAATGAACAATCCTTTGTTTCCTGTCTCCAAACCAGACAATACATATCGTCTAGTTTTGGATTACAGACATCTAAGCTCCTGTTGCAAAACAATTGCAGTGCAAAATGCACACAGTACACGATTAATGAATAACATTGTGCGTAAAAAATATAAAACCACATTAGACATATCAAATGGTTTCTTTTTTCAAAACATTGCACCTGAAAGTAGGTATTTGGCCGTTTCTCAATAATGGGGACACAGCATCACTTCTGTAGTCTCCCTCAAGGATTCAAGAACAGTCCTGGGTTATTCTCAGCAAGGGTAACAGAGTTACTACAATTCTATGATGACGAGGCATTGTCATATGTCGACGATATCTATCTGACAGAAGATGACTTGGATAGGCACTTGAACAGGGTGAACACCATTATCCTGAGCTTCGCCTCTGAAGGGTACAAATCCAACTTTAAGAAATCAAGAATTGCCCATCTCAACGTCCTTTTTCTAGAATATGAACTATCAAGTGAAGGCAAAAGCCTGGCAGATAACTTTTTATAAAAGTGTGCGCTGCTCCAACCTCCAAAAACGCTGAAAAACTTAGTTGATTCTAGGTTTTCCTGAATTTCGGAAGAACTTACATTCTAAACTAAGCAGAAAGGTTTAAACCTCCCTACACATTAATCAAACCTGATTTTAAAACAATAAATTGGACACAGAAACACACAGAAATTTTTCGTTCACTACAAACAAACATGTTAGAAACGAAACATTTACAAACACGCGTAAACATACGCAACTTAGTGATCTGAATCATTTCGGGTCAATGCGGATTCACCTACTTAACTTTTAATAATGGTGAAAAAGTACCAATTGCATACAAATCACAATTGTATACACAAGCAGAAATGAAATTCACTTCTACAGAAAGAATTCTGACAGCAAAAGAAAGAGCCCTAGCACAGGGGAAACGCATTATGATCGTAACTCCTGTACCTGCCTTAGAAGCAGTGACAAAAGCGAGCATTCCAACTGCTAAAGCTTTACATCCGAGATGGATACAATGGGTTAGTTCTCTTACTGCAACTGATGTTGAATATATTTTTGATCCTTATTTAAAAACACAAGCATTCCTGCAATACGAACAAGAATGTCCTCTGCCTATTGAAATTCTGCCTCTAGAAGAGTAAGAATTTATAATTTATACTGACGGATCAGCACAACCCGCTACGAGGGTAAACAGGCTGCATGCGCGATCGTTAAAGGTCGTATTCTCGATGGAAAATTCAGACCTATGGTCACAAAAACGCAATCTTTAGGAGATTGTACAGCTCAGCGAGCTGAACTACAAGCATTCATAATGGCACTTGAAAATACGGATCGCGAATTCCCCACACTCATAGTGTGCAAATCTTTCTACTATGTAAAATCAAATAATTAATATTTACAGAATTGGCTAGAAAATGGTTTCAAAGATGCAAAAGATGGCACAATCAAGCATAAAACGCTTTGGGAACAAGTAGTTCAGTTGCGAAACGGACTACAAAATGCTCATGTGATGCATACTGAGGTGCCGGGTTTTTAGGAACCCGGTGGTGCCAGGGGTAACACCCGGGGACCTCTGAGTTCTCCCTGTTCTGGACCACAGAAACACAGAGTCTTCTAGGTGAAGTCAGAGATCGAGTTTTATTGGCTGCAACCAAGTAACAAGCGTCCTAGAATTACAACAGCACGGGCTGTAAGTTCTCAGGAGACTGTTAGTTTTTACAGAACCAGCCTTCTCCTTTTATACAAAATATTGCACTTCAGGCAAGAATTCTTGAGTTTACGATATGGTCATAGACATATTTACACAATAAAGCAAAGAGCGAAGTCACGACGGCCAACCTATATTTTAGATGTCCAGTTTGTGATAGATGACCCAGCCCAGCCCGGAATTACAATCAGATATCGATGAAACCTCAATAAAACAGGGCACCTCCTTGTCATAAAACTGGCCATAAACAAGAAACATGGACAGGTGTATGTGTGTAGAAAACATGGTCTGTAGGTGGTGAATGGTTTATGGCATGTTATGTATTGATGCTATCTCATTCCGCCACTGGGCGAGGGGCTGCCCGAACAGGTTTGGCTGGAGGCAGTGGAGTCAGTTTGGCCAGGTCATGGGGAAGTCAGCTAAGGTGTACGTGTCCTTTCAGATCGAGCTCGGTCTTAATCAATTGACTATATGAGGGCAAGTCATAAGATGGATGCCGTTCACAAAATGGAGTCCAAGGGTTCGGAACGGAAACCATGATTTAAGGGTGTTAGCATTGCTTAATCATGACGCAAATGCACAGGGATAATGTCCTAATCATTACCGATCTGCTGATACCAAATTCGTCATGGTACGACGATATTTTGTGACACAAGTGTTGGACCTTGATACCTGTATCACAGCAGGGTCCAGAATTTCAGAACCACAGACCCTCCTTTTGCCCTCATATAAGGCAATAACTCATGCTAATCTGAGTCCAAATCTGTATTGATGAATTCATGGAGATGCTGCTGTAGCATCATTCTGTTGCTCAATTCGTCCCTTGACACAGGCTTCCTTACACATGAAGTAGCACAGAGGCCACATATTGCAGGAGCGCACTGTACAAACAGGCAGAACATAAACAGAACGGCTAAGATCATCCCAATGAAGATCAGGGTTTTCCATCCCCAGGCAGAGATCAGTCCCCAGAACCACCCTAGCAGAGACTAATCCCCTCTATCCACATGAAGGGAATCGGAGATTTTGTGTAGTTTGGAGATGGCCTGGTACACTGTCGGAGCATTATCAGGGATGAAAATGCAGCAACTGGATTGGATCACCCTACATACACCACCACGGTCTGCAAGTATGACATCTAGGGCAACCCGGTTCTGAAGAGTCATGAGCCGGTCCGACTGGAGCTCGGCTGTCAAATTACTAAGGGCACCGGCCGTTTCGGTCACGGCGGATTCAACTATCCTTGTTAGCTAGCGAATGTTCCTGCTGTTCACCATAGGCCCCCAAAAGGGGAGAAAACCCTTTGCGAAGTCCCCAAATTCTTGACCCGCAGTGTCGTCTTGACTCACGACACCCCTAACTGTCCTTGTCCGATGGTAATCTGCCCCGGCCGTATAGGTGGGTGGCAGGAAAGACATCACTATAAAGCTTATTAAACATGGCCTATCATCAAGAGGTGATAGAGCAGTTTTTGTGATAGAGGCACATAAATATATCACCAGACAGAGGTATTCTACTCATGGATAGTCTTCCCAGAAGCAAATCCAGTAACACATATGTTTCACTTCTACAAAGAAGATGGTCCACCAGATGAATATATTCCTTTCGAGGATATTAAAATTCCACTCACATACCAGGACCATGAGCTCTGGTTTGAAGGCGCCCTAAAACATTTAAATCACATTACCAGACTCGGTCCACTAGGTAGACCAGGAGCAACATGGTTGGCCTTAGCCGGCTCCACACCTGACCCTGACATTGAAGCAATGTCGGACGAGGAATTACTTAGTAATATACAAAGATTAATAGCATTATGCAGTGCAACTACAACTGTTTGAAAGTCCTGAAAAGGCCTTTACTAAAAACACTCCTACATCTTCTAAAAAGAAGTGGGAAAATAGCAAGCAACCTTCCAAAGAGAAGCGTTCTCATTCCCGAGGGAGGTCTCCTCAACAGGAACCCTCTGAAAGGAGGTATAACCTCTGGAATAGGGATAATTTGAGAAAACCTGAAAGGTATCAAGATACTCATACACGTTCCTCGTACCTTTCAGATCTCGTCACAGACATCTGAAAGAAGAGGACGGTCAGAGAACAAGGAAGAACGTGTGAAGTCCAAAGACGATCAACCCATTCAGAAAAGCAAACCAAAACCTCAATACACTAAAGAGAAGGTACAGGTCTAAAAATCAGACATGCCGAGTATCTTGAGGACACAACTCAAGAATGGAGAATGGGCTCAGACAATGCTGGACAGTGCAGCAGTAGTAACAATAGCTTACCAGAATCTGAAGGGACTTGTGGAGACAGTGGACTTGAATGAAGACATTGAAGTTGAAACTGCAGATACCTGGGTTAGCTCTCCACATAGGTTATATATAATAACACTCCGGATGGAGGGTATGGTATGTCTCCCTCCATCCGGAGTGTTATTACATATAACCTATGTGGAGAGCTAACCCCGGTGTCTGCAGTTTCAACTTCAATGTCTTCATTCAAGTCCACTGTCTCCACAAGTCCCTTCAGACATTGAAGTTGAAACTGCAGACACCTGGGTTAGCTCTCCACATAGGTTATATGTAATAACACTCCTGATGGAGGGAGACATACCAATAAAGTGAAAGCACCCTTTTGGGAGCGACTTTCTAAAGGTTATGCTATACTTCTAGCAGAACAAGACTGGCCACCAGAATTTGTCCGGGAGTGCCCACATGGCGAAGACATCATTATGCCACCCTTCTCTAGCTATATACCAATACATTTAAAATATACTTATGCCAGGAAATGGGAAGTTGCCCAAGCCCCAGCATTATACAGAAATTATGTAGGATGGGATGAGGATTCACCTCACCACAAAATCCAGTTAACAAATCAACCAACTGCACAAAGGCAGTACCCAGCTAAGAAAGAAGCTAAACTAAAAAACAGGTAAGGGAGATCTTGGATCAACTTGAATACCAAGGGGTGATTGAAACATGCACCTCATCAATGAACAATCCTTTGTTTCCTGTCTCCAAACCAGACAATACATATCGTCTAGTTTTGGATTACAGACATCTAAGCTCCTGTTGCAAAACAATTGCAGTGCAAAATGCACACAGTACAGCATTAATGAATAACATTGTGCGTAAAAAAATATAAAACCACATTAGACATATCAAATGGTTTCTTTTTTCAAAACATTGCACCTGAAAGTAGGTATTTGACCGTTTCTCAATAATGGGGACACAGCATCACTTCTGTAGTCTCCCTCAAGGATTCAAAAACAGTCCTGGGTATACCTGCCGTATAGGTGGGTGGCAGCAGAAACGAGATAAAACATGTGCCCGAGAAGTCAGGGGGCAACCAAGTGTATGCCTTGTCATGGCAGACGAAGTATGTACCCTTAGCCGCCAAGAATGGAGGGGAAGTTCGGGATGCAAACACGTACGTTTCTGTGCAAACGCTCTTCCCCAACTGTGCTTTGGGATCCCTGCCAATACCTTGCAGACATAGGTGACCTCTGTGGGGTACTACCCAAACTGAGGAGGATTCCTTCGATTTCTGACTCTCACTTAAGGAAATCCCATACTTGGTGATGTTCCACCTACTGTATGGGGTAAACTCATCCTTAGGAGTTGCTCTGACCGTGTCAATATCTCTACTCATATTTTTGATTCCTGCCACTAGTGCCTTGTTATTTGAGTTTTCCCCTCGAACGTATGGTTCAAGGGAGAACAGGAACATGGTCTGGAAAGCCCACAAAGAACCGGAATAGCTGAATGGCAGGACGAAGTAAGGGATACCGTTATCAGTTGTGTGTGGCATGAGTCCGCATATCCAACAGTTCGTAGTGCTCATGACAGATTGGTGCTGGTGTAGGAGTAGGACAAATTAATTATTTACAAATTCTAGTCTTCTGGCGGACTCGTGTTCAGGTAGTGGATGGAAGGAGTGTGTAGGAACAGTAGGAGGAGGTGTGAGCTGGGTGTTGGGCATGAATGGAACTTGAAAAATGGACAGAGCATAGCCAGTTAAAAACATTATTATACTACACAACATTGAGATGCTTAATACTAGAGATCGTCTCCTTGCCATTACAGTGCATATTTTCTTTTCAAAGTTCATGGGTCTAGCAGGTCTCTCCACCCTCGGAAACTCCATCCTCTAGTTGCTGCCCGCGGTGGGAGTTTGATTCTGCCAAGCAGTGCGCTCTGTCCAGTCCGGGGTAATTCCCTCAGACCGACCAGAACCGTTGACCTAGGCGTCCCCAGCTGCACTCCTCAGACTTCAACCGCGGCCCTAGCAGCAGAACCGGATGGCGGTTCGAAAATCAAAAATGAGCTAGTTCCCTGGGCGAGAGAGCTGTAAAATCAAAAATAGTTCATGGGAAAAGGGAAAAGTGCCTCAATATGTTTATTTAGTTCTTTCGTCTGGACCTCAGATTATATCGCTGTTTCCCAGGCACGGTGTGGTCTTCAAACAACGTTTCAGGTTCTGTAGTGTCCAACTGCATTGACGGTGGCACAGATTCTTGCAAAATACGATCACTCTCCTTTTCTGTACCAGTTCCTTTCAGTCGTGCATCGCTGAAGAGCGTAAAGCGAGGTACAGTTTCAGTCTCAGAGTCAGCGATTCCGTCCTGGACCCACCGGTCATATGGAAGAGGAAGAGGGACCCGTTTACAATGGGTCCCGTGGATCCAGTTCTTCTTTCCTTCCACCCGAACAGCTGATCTTGTGGAAAGAAGGACGAGGTATGGCCCGGTCCACCTGGGTTGCTCGTTGTTCGTGCGCTGAAAATTCCGCACCAAAACCCAGGTGCCAGGTTCAATGGAGTGACCTGGATCGTCGGAGGCTGGCGGAGAGGAACTGTGAACCTGTTGGTGTAAAACACACAATTTAGTTGTCAATTCGTGTAAATAGTCAAGCAGTGCAGGATGCTCTATCTCACTGAGCTTTTTGGGCCTCGGTACCCCCCATATATTTGCTGGGCGCCCGAACACGATTTCGTGTGGGCTAAGTCCCAGCCTAGAATGGACAATCATTCTGGTAGATAGGAGTGCTAAAGGCAAGGCGTCAGGCCACTTAAGACCTGTGCTGGCTTGGATCTTGGCTAGTTTGAGCTTTAGGGTGCCGTTATAGCACTCTACTAGGCCTGCTGATTGGGGGTGGTTTGCAGCGCGAAATTTCTGGTGGATGCCTAGACATTCGCACACTCTCTTCATCACCCGTCCCACAAATTCACTTCCATTATCACTCCAGATCATTCTAGGCATCCCGAACCTAGGGAAGAATTCCTTGACAAGGGCTTTGGCAGTTGACAATGCAGTGTTGTCCTTAAGGGGGTATGCTTCCACCCACCTGGAGAAGGCGCAAACAACAAAAAGCACATATTTCAGATTGTTGCACCTCTCCATGTGGATGAAATCGAGCTGCAAAACCTCGAACAGGTACGTTGGAGGCGCAAAATGACCAGCTGGAGTTGGGGTCCCCCTACCTGGATTGTACTGCAAACACACCATACAACTCCTGACCAAATTCTCTGCGCATTTCGGGATACCACTATTCTGCCATACTGGGGCCAACAGTTTACAGATTCCTTTTACACTGATGTGCGCCATTCCATGGGCCATTGTCACCACTGCGAGTACATATGCGTCGGGCAACAGCCATCGTTGGTGCTCTGACAATTCGACCCAACAACCATTCGCATCCAATCTTCCCTTGCTTTCTCTCCATTCATTCACCTCTTTTTCAGTGGCATCAGCTTGTATGGACTTCACACTTTCAATAGTGTCCTCACACATACCCACATCAGGGATCCATCTAGCAGGACCTACAACATACATCCGACTCGTTGTGTTCCTTGCAGTCTCTTTCGCAACCTCGTCGGCAAATGCATTCCCACGACCAACATCATCTTGAATCTTTCTATGTGCGCTGCACTTTATAATCGCAACTTGTAGCGGTAAGGTCAGTGACTCGAGGAGCTCGTTAACTAGCTGGCCATGTTGGATTCTCGCACCATGTGACGTCAGGAACCCACGTTCTCGCCATAATCGTCCAAAACTATGGGCTACGCCAAAGGCGTATTGGCTATCAGTATACACATTCACTCGCTTTCCTTCTGCCAACACACATGCTCTTGTAAGTGCTATTAGCTCTGCTGCTTGTGCGGAATTCTGGGGGATGCGTGCGGTCTCAACAATGGTGTGCAATGTTGTTACGGCATATGCTGCAGTCGTATCACCATTTGGCAACTTGAAGCATGAACCATCAACCCATAAAGTGTCATTACATTCAGGAAGGGGAGTGTCCTGCAAGTCTACTCTCCCTTTTGTCTCTTCTTCTGTCCTAAAACAGCAATCATGCATTTCGACCTTATCTGTCTCAGTTGGAATGGGCAATAGCGTGGCGGGGTTGAGTGTATCGCACCTTTTTATGTGAACGTGACTCGCTAATAGTGTCAGTTCATAGCTTGACAGTCGAGCACTAGTTAAATGCTGCGTCTTTGTTCTGTTCAGTAAAATGTCTACTGCATGTGGGACCATAACGATCAGTGTATTATTCATGACTAACCCAGCAGACTGTCGGATACAGACAGCTGCTGCAGCAGTGGCCCTCAAGCAACTTGGAAATGCCTTAGCTACAGGATCTAGGGTTGCTGAGAAGTATGCGCATGGGCGCTGTTTGCTCCCAAAGTATTGTGTTAGGACTGATAATGCGCAACCTTCCTTCTCATGGACGTATAACGTAAAAGGCTTACTGTAGTCGGGGTTGCCCAACACAGGAGCCGAACACAATGCATCACGCAACTCGTGGAAACTTGTCTGGCAATCCTCAGACCAAGGCATAGGATCGGGTGTGTCTTTATGGATTAGTGCCAGCAAAGGTTTAGCCAATAGGGAGAAGTTCGGTATCCATTGCCTACAGTACGATGTAATGCCCAAGAAGGCACGCACTTCTCTTTATGTCCTTGGGGCACTCAATCTTGCAATTGCCTGTATTCTTCATGGGGTCAGTCTCCTTCCCTTCTTCGATAAGATGTGACCTAGGTAGGTCACTTCTTGTCGGCAAAATTGCTGTTTTGAAAGAGAGACTTTGTGTTTCATGTCGCATAAATGACGCAACAATGACAATGTGGCTCGCTTGTAAATCTCTTCAGTATCTGCAGCGATCAGTAAATCGTCTACATACTGAATCAGAGTCGCGCCATCAGGTAGAACAATCGTATCGAGTTGTGTTTTCAGAGCCTGACTGAATATTGATGGACTCTCACAGTAGCCCTGAGGAGCGCGTTTGAATCGGAAGCTTCGTCCTCCAAAATTGAAGCCAAAAATTTCTCTGCTCTCCTCAGCAATCGGGATGCTGAAGAAGGCGTTCTTCAGGTCAATCACCGAAAACCAAGTGGCTGAAGCGGGAACCATTGTCGATAAGGCAGTAATGTCGGGGACGACTGGAAACTGCGGTACAACGATCTTATTGACTTCTCTGAGATCAATCACGAACCTGTACACAGGGGGCTGTGAAGGATCAGTACGCTTTAAGACAGGCAAAATAGGACTGTTACAAATGTTGCCTGTTGTTTCCTCAATGACGTCTTTCTCAATCAGATCGTAAATAATCGTCAACAATGCTTTCTCACATTCGCTAGAGATCTTGTATTGTGGAATACGTGGCAACCTAACATTGGCTTTCAATGTTATGACATACGGTGCTATCTCCAAAAGACCTACATCATTAGAACCACTAGCCCAAAGTATATCTGGAAGAGATGACAATTCAATTGGAACATTCTCCCTTGCCAAAAACATTGGAGAAATCACTTTCTTACCAAGTGTAAGTTGTACTCCAGAAGGAGAACAGTACAAGGTAGCATATAATCTCTTTAACAGATCCAAACCTAACAAGTTTTTGCCACAACCTCTTGTAAGAATAAGGGGTGCTTCTAATTCGCATGGGCCAACAGAAAGGGGCATAGGACTAGAGATCGGGTTTCTAACCGGGGCACCAGAAAATCCTACTGAAACATTCATTTTGCCGGACAAAGGTGCGCCAGGAAGTTTTGAGTGCATAATCGAACTTTTTGTAGCACCAGTATCCAGCAGAAATGGTTCCGACACTCCTGATATAGTCACCTCGACATAGGGTCCATTCTGATCTACTGGAACTGAAACAACTCCCTCTCTTTGTCCATGGCTGTCCTAGCAATTATTGCTCTCATTCTCGTTCTCTGGGTAGTAGTCATCAGCATAGTACTGAGCTGACCTAGAAGACGCATTATTCTGTTGATCAAAGCTATTCATAGAATTCTGAGGCGGGAAAGAAGTGGTATTCTGGGGGAAATTTCCACGGCTCCTACCTCTAGTAGCCTGTTGAACACCTCTACTTCCTGCACCGGAAACACCGTTTAGACGTCGCGCTAGAGCTGGACAATTATTTTTGAAATGACCCTCTTCTTTGCAATAAGCACACTGATTCGGGCCATACCGAAAACGCTGATGGGAAAACTCGTTTCCTTGCGCGTTCCTCAAATACTGCTGTGGTTGTTGATAATTGGGCTGACTAGGCGTGCGAGGCGGATAGGCTTGCTGGAGAAGAACTTTAGTTTTTAAATCTTTGGTCTTTTTGTCTGCCTTATCTATCTCGTCTTTGCGTCTATTTTCGTAGTACTGGGCTGTGGCTAAAATCTGCGCGGATGTTGAAACAGCCCAAGCACTCTCTGAATCTTTTAATTTATTGCACAGTTCAGGGAGCAAATTATGTACGAATTTGTCTACAAACAATCCTTGGCCACCCTCGGTAGCCATATCCTGACCACTGTGATCGACGAAAGTCTCTTCAAATCTCGTGAAAAAGTCAGACACATTCTCGTCTTTCTTTTGCTTGCATGCAGACAACTTATCCCAATTAACACGCAGTTCAGGCATTAACGTCTTCATATACGTGATAATTCTACCAGGGAGTTCAGCTATTAAAGGCTCTGGTTTGGAGCCACCAACTTGTCTAGCATCTGCAGCAGTAATGTTAGCCCACGTGTCACCTAGTTCCCGATCATGATCTGCATGATGAATTTTACTCCATAAAGGCTGTGGAACAACATTCCCAAACAACATGTCTATATCCGCTAAATTCATTATACATGAGCTGGCAGTCTGTGATAATTCCTTATAATACCCTGCAGGATTTTTATGGGGATCAGGTAAAGTCTGCTTGAGTGCTAAAACTTCAGATCTTTTCCAGGGGACATGAACCCACACACGCTGGAAATGCGGCAGAATTGGTGGATTTACATTCGCATCACCTTCCCTCCATACTGGAGGAACCTCTCTCATAGGGTACTGTCGCGCCTTTTTCCTATCTGACACGTCATCTTCATACAATGATCTAGAGACATTTCCCTTACTCCTATAGGATAATAACAGATCTATTGCTTTTTCTACATCGGCACCTACAATCATGCCTTCATAGAACCTAAATCGCATACGAAATAATTCCTGCATTTTGCGTTTGGGATCATTTGTCTCCAAATCTTCGCAAAGGTATACACACATCTCTTCAAATACGTATCTCTGAGTGGGTGCATCCCATTGACGGAAAACTTCCATAACAGACTGAACATCATATCTAACAGTGTCAGTGATCCATTTGCGTGCTAACTCATTCAGCACTCCTCGTTCCTCGTAATCAGGCAGTTGACTACGCAACTGTCTACGTCCTATTTTAGGGGTCGTTTTAGGCGACCCAAAGAAAGGTGAGAACAGACCAGTGACAGTACTTGCCACTCTCTGTCGAACAGAAGGAGAAGCTTGCGGAGAGGCAGATGCGCCAGAAAAGACAGGCTGATGTAAAGAGGAAGTCGAAGCAACAGCAGAAGAAGTCGAAGCAGTAGGAGAAGTAGTATCAGGATAAACAGGTGGAGCGGTAGGCAAAGTTGTAGGAGAAGTAGATGGAGTATGTAGCAAAGGCGGCGGCCCTTGAGAAGGCTGCGCCGGAGAAGTAGGAACCAGCTGAAGAGGAGCTGGTGCTTGTGCAAGAACTGTATTTCGTGCGCCGGGGCGCGGTATAACAATACGCTTCGGGGGTCCAACAATACTCGATGTGTATGGGGGTGGTGAATTTAACAAATGGGACATTAATGGATCTTTATCGGGTGTCCCCTTCGAATCTTGTCCCTCATGTGGTAACATCGGGTAGCATTTATCTACTGCTAGTTTCTTGCTTCTGAGCATTTGTTCACTTTCCTGCTCTTCCTCATTATCCCTGTATGCGATGGCAGCTTGTACCATTGACATACCTTTTTTGTTTTTCTTTGCTAATTTTATTTCTTTCTGTTTGGCTTCTTTGTGCCATAAGCGAAAGGAGTCAAACATGGCCGGCCGGGCTTTCTTCTTAAACAGTTTGACCTCGAGGTTGTCTAAGACTTCTGAGTCAAAACTACCATATTGGGGCCATTTTAAAACACCATCCTTGCGGGTGTATTTTATCCATACCTCATTATATGTGATAGGGCCTACTCCGTGCTTGATATATAACTCAAATGTTGGAGTTCCAATCGGAGGAATCGGACACGAATCCTCTAATCGGGAGTCCTTACTACAACCAAGACAAAACAAGTTTCCAAGTCTGCTAAGACCAGGCATCTTCGCTCACTAGTCTAGCTTCAAACTTCAAGGGATTATCTAACTATGATAATTTCGTGAATACACGAATCCCTCGGTTTTGGCACTTGCAAGTACCAAACAAACCGTATCTCAAGGATACCAAAACTAAGAACCAAACTAAGGACTGGGAGACGCTCCACTTATACTTAACTGAAGTATTGAAGATCATGACGTCACTAGAAGACTCGTCTATCGTTTCGCTCTACCAAGGATGACTGGGTCCAAAACAGGGCAATAGTCAGGGCAGCAGTCCTTCGTAGCCGTCGGGACGTGGGGAACCTAGCAACAAAGACCTTCGGAACCACGTCGACATACAGGGGTCGCTGAAGTGGCTGGCCGTCCTTTGGAATTTTCACACGAAGCTCCTCACGAACATCTGGCTTGGACCGTCACCGCTTGATACCGCCCCGAGTTGGGCGCCAACTGAGGTGCCGGGTTTTTAGGAACCCGGTGGTGCCAGGGGTAACACCCGGGGACCTCTGAGTTCTCCCTGTTCCGGACCACAGAAACACAGAGTCTTCTAGGTGAAGTCAGAGATCGAGTTTTATTGGCTGCTACTAAGTAACAAGCGTCCTAGAATTACAACAGCACGGGCTGTAAGTTCTCAGGAGACTGTTAGTTTTTACAGAACCAGCCTTCTCCTTTTATACAAAATATTGCACTTCAGGCAAGAATTCTTGAGTTTACGATATGGTCATAGACATATTTACACAATAAAGCAAAGAGCGAAGTCACGACGGCCAACCTATATTTTAGATGTCCAGTTTGTGATAGATGACCCAGCCCAGCCCGGAATTACAATCAGATATCGATGAAACCTCAATAAAACAGGGCACCTCCTTGTCATAAAACTGGCCATAAACAAGAAACATGGACAGGTGTATGTGTGTAGAAAACATGGTCTGTAGGTGGTGAATGGTTTATGGCATGTTATGTATTGATGCTATCTCATTCGGCCACTGGGCGAGGGGCTGCCCGAACAGGTTTGGCTGGAGGCAGTGGAGTCAGTTTGGCCAGGTCATGGGGAAGTCAGCTAAGGTGGACGTGTCCTTTCAGATCGAGCTCGGTCTTAATCAATTGACTATATGAGGGCAAGTCATAAGATGGATGCCGTTCACAAAATGGAGTCCGAGGGTTCGGAACGGAAACCATGATTTAAGGGTGTTAGCATTGCTTAATCATGACGCAAATGCACAGGGATAATGTCCTAATCATTACCGGTCTGCCGATACCAAATTCGTCATGGTACGACGATATTTTGTGACACGAGTGTTGGACCTTGATACCGGTATCACAGCAGGGTCCAGAATTTCAGAACCACAATACGCTGAGTCATCAATTTGATGGTGTTCACGTTGAAGGGAATTCATTAGCTGATGAAGCCGCAAAAGGGGCTGTGCAATCGGCTTCCGTAGCTGCAATCACTCGTTGAAAAATGAAAATAGACAGTGAAATAATGCTGGCTGTCAATGCGACAAGCAAAGGCAGCGGTGCAGCATTACCTAAGAAGTTTCCACTCAAATACTCATTTATAATTGATGCAAATAGGGTTCCATTTGCTCAAATTCCTGGATTGGGGGATAGAGTAATTCCAAACAGGGAACAAAGAGCAGCTTTGATTTACGAAGCACATTTGGGAGGGGGTCTGATACAACAGGGGATCTCTAAAACAATATTAACCGTAAAAGAGATGTGCTCGTGGCCAGGAATGAATGCACACATTCACATGTTTGTCACTGACTGCATAGACTGCAATAGAGATCGCAGCACAGAACGCCGCCAGATAACTTACTGTAGCATAGCCAGCCCAGTACAGACACCATTGTTAGAAAGCATTAGACTTTCTACACGCAGATATCCCTGTGGACAAATGCGGTCCCACAAATACTAAGACAAGGTTCGTTTGGATATGGCCTCAGCGCTCGGTTGACTCTCGAACTGTTATAAAAGATTTGCGAGTCTTTATCGGCACATACGCAATAGGCATGCTACATTCTGACCAGGGCCCTGCCTTTAGTTCTAGGGCTTACAAAGAAGCCATGGGCAGTTCGGGCGTTGCATTGCGGTACTCTTCTTCATTCCATCCTGAGGGAAATTCGGTTGTGGAAAGAAAAAACCGAGACATAAAGCAGTCTATACCAGCTAGGGTATTAGGTTCGGGTGACGGGTGGGTCAAACATCTAATAGGGGTCCAACATAGTCTTAGCAACTTGCGAAGAAGTTCTCTAGGGGTTATCACTCCATATGAGGTCCTGTTTGGGACAAGAGTGTTGGTCTCGGACCTTGATTGTCACACATCAGTGGTGGAAACTAAGAAATTTGATATCAAAGATCGTTTGACTGTTTTACAGGACTTAAATGAACTAAGAACGAAACAAAGCAACATGTTCCTGAAGCCAACCACCACTGGGGAAAAAACAACCGTCCCTGCAAGGCCTGTCTGGATCCCAAAACTTGGTGATCTAGTCAGAGAAAAAATTGCAGACAAGAAGGAATTTGGGCCTTCTTACAGACAACCAGTACCTGTCCTAGAAGTCCATGTATTAAGAACAGTTTTACTGCCGCCCCTTGCTGGTAAGAAGGAGAACAGGTTCGTGTCCATCGACCTGATCAAACTACACTATGTGGCAGATACTAAGCAGTAGGCCAAGTGGACTCTGACAATGTAGCAGACGCACTCCTCTAGCTACAATCCTGGAGGTTCAACCTGAGACACTCATCACCATTGCGGAATCTGCAGTGAGAAAAGAAGGACTAAGCAACAAAGCTATGGAACTTGTACCTCTCTAGATCCAAATAACAGCTAGTCATGAAACACATGTCTACAATGAAGTAACACCTTTCTACAACGAAGTAACAAGTGATCAAGTGGTTCCAGCGATTTCAACAAATCCGGATGCAATTCCAACCATTGACAGAACTGCCTCTGGATATTTCAGTAACTTTGATACGTTTTCTGAGGATAACAGCAAACCTGAAACGTTGCCAGCAAAAAGAACTTTCAAAGAACAAGCAACTGACTTTTTAAATCCCTTGAAAAAACGTATCTGGTTTCCCCATGGAATGAACTATGGATTGTGTTGGGAATATTTTTTCTTCTACTTTGGTTATCTCTGGTAATAACTCTGGGTATGCTGATAAATGGAAGATATGTAAAAATGGACACAGAAAGTACGAAAGTCAACTTACTCCTCAAGCCACACAAATCATCTCATTGTGAACAAAGAGACTTGTCAGCTGTGAACATCACAGCCATTACTGTACCTGATGGTATAGCTTGGGACAAAACAGAATATGACATTTTTGGCCTGTCGGAGCTGTTGAAGATTCCACACTTATTCAAGATTTCCTTAAGTGACTTTATTACCTCTAGTACCTTTTCTGATGATTAGGACTTTGAGACTGTTAATAATATGATGTCTGATCTAGAGATGTCTGCAGTATTCACAAATCATGAATATTTAGAGGGTTAATCAAATTATGAACAAATGTATTGTTATAACTATTATGGTCATCATTTCTTGCACAAATCTGCAATGCCTAGAAATGTATATATGTATAACCAATGGGAACACTGACCTACACCTCCAAAGGGTAGCTCATAAACTTTTACGAATAAGTATCCGTATTTTTCAGGGTTCAATGTATCCAATGCAGAAACATTTTACTTTAGAAATGTGAACAGAACAGGAATGAAAAGTATGTTAACAAATACAAAACAGATTTATTCTGCAGCCTTTTGTGCCCAACTGTGTAGACAGGGTTTTGACTTTTAGAAAGACAACATTGATACAAAAACTGTCTGGGGTTCCAAAGATTGGCAAGTGCAAGGGGTAGAAGCTTTGTTTAGAGCCTGTATCATCCCTGAGCAAATTATGTGTTTAAATGACACTGTCCAACAAATGTCTTGTCTTGGGTTAGCCAAGATCAAAGATATGAACACACTGACCATACCAATACCTGCTAGTAATAGGGAGGGGGAGGTCGACGTACATGATATTTAGCATCACAACAGATCAGATCCAGATTGGAACAAATGGTTGCTCTGGCCCCTAGACACAAATAACTGTCAAGATCGATTCCTGAACAAAACTCAGCTTTCAAAGTCAATAGGCCAGACCCAAGATATGTTCAAAGACAGCCTCCTGGGGTAATAACAACATACAGTGCAGTGAAGCTATGCCTTGATTTGCTACAGAAAGCTACACTACAGGATGTAAAATAACACTTATCTTTATTTAAAGATGGCGCAGACCTTAGGGAATTCTTGTTAGTACCAAGAAAACCCTGTCAAAAACATTTCATATATGCCGGTATATATGCTGCATATAACAAAATATGGAAGATTACGCAAGCAGAGACTGTAGAACGAATACAAGAAATTGATCGTATTAATTTAGAGAAATCTCTCTCTGTGGTTCCTCTAACAACATATCCTGTCACCTGCAAGGTTCACCACCTGAAGTGATTGATCCAATTTTTGGACAACTTTTAAATGGAAGTTACCTCATGTTGAACGATCACAGCTGCTGTGGCATGTTGCCAGGTATTCCATATCTAGTAACTGTGTCATCCAGGGTCACTTGCTGTATGCAAGTATTGTTTCCACAAACCAAGACAGCCAGGGAATCACCTCTATGGCCTTCACTGAACTTCTCTTCTATAGGAATTGAAACTTTAAGCAAAATGAAAGCCATTCTTTTTTCAAAAACTGTGCCACTGACCTCGGCCAAAGAAACCTATGATCTACAAATCGCAAAGACTTTTGCCGAGGCACATGCCCTTTTGAATACAAACTACCCTATACATTTCTCAGAAATGTTAAGTTGTATCTTAAACATGTCTGATACAAGCGGTATTGTATATGTATTTAAGACCGTGTTTTCCGGACTGTTAGCACCTTTTCAAGCAGTCCTCAGAATCATTCCAAACTTCGTTCACTCTTTGTTTGGCGAACTGCCCCTCCTTTTGGGACTTGTTGCAGGGATACTATTTTTGCTCCTTCTGCTACGATATGGCAAGCCAAATCACCAGTGACATCCAGTTCTCAATGGAGACCATTCTACTGGCGATAAAGTGTCGTGAGCGCATTCTCCAAATTTTGGGTTTACCTCATCTACGAGAATTAAATACCACATGGTTTCTGTCCTTCAGACCAATCTGGCAAGATTGCATCTTACCTGTTCTACGCTGCCTGCTTTGCGGTGAAGAATGCGTGCTAGACATCTGTCTAACACTCCCATCAGTCTTGCCAACGGATGTTGATACTCTGCTGGACCCCGTAACAGCCCATGCTCTGTGTTGTCCCCAGCGGCTATCAATTCTGATGACGGCATTCATTGAGATCTCACAGACACAAAATGCTGATCCCATGGTACGAGAGGAAACAACAGGTACGCAGGTAACAACCGATTCAAACATTGCTGATGCGACCAATGCTTAAGTCGATGCTTCACATCTATGTGCAGTTAATCTTCTAAATGAGGTAATCCAACTTTCGCCTACAATGATAGACAGATTTTTGTTTACAGACATAAAAGATTTCATGTTTTCTCCAAGTCCTAACACTGACTTTTTATTGTGGCATGAATTTCCTACTTGCACGACGTGGCTCGCCACAGCTGTCATCCTCCCTGCCGAGATTCCAGCTCCAGTGTTTCTGACTCCCCTTGCGGGGTGTTAGAGAATTGAGTCCCGGGAAAGAGATACCAACCTCTCTCATTCTAAGATATGGAGCTGATTAGAATCTAGAGAAACCTTTGGCAATACTTGGCAAAACTAAACTAAACTATAGCTAAAACTGCCCCTACTTCTTCCCTCGTACTAGATTTAGGTTAGGTACACTGCGGTAGGATTATTTTACAAGCACCAGTTGAGTATTTTAGCCTGTGTTATTTATGTATGTATTTTTATATATGTCATAGCAACAGACCATGCTATTACAGTATTATTTTATATTACTGTTCACGCTGTACGCATTATACTTCACATTCTGTCTTACGATTGTAGCAGCTCATATCTCTTGCATGAGAAAGATGACTGTTCAATAAACCCTTTTTATTGAAACGCCCGTCTCTCTATTTCTGTGCAACTCTGTAGAAACGAAGCATGCACGATTGACGGTTATCTATTGTTTCCATGACTTTGAAGATATTGTTCCGACTCTAAGGGAAACAAAGTTGTCATGTTTATGCGGTTGTCAGAAACTAATCCCTTCTTGTTCATTCGTGAAAGTTTCTAGTGATCTCTGAGTTAGCTGGCACTCACAAGTAATTAAGTTTAATATATTCAATATAGACATACTGACCTCAGTCCTATGTCAAAACTATAGAGTATATTTTTCCAATGCGCAGAGTCTATTAGGGATATAGGAACTACACTACACCAGAACCGGTCACAGAACTGAACTGTTGGAACAGAAAAAGACTGTGTGCGGCCTGGGTACAGAGATGAGATGCAGACTTCCATTAGTTGTGTCAAAATGTATTTTCCAAAGCCAGTCACAAAGCCAGCGGAATCGAGAAACTCTTTGAACTCCACACTTAGGGTACCCACTGCCATCTCCTCTTGCCAGCCTCAGGACCAGAAACTGGGACTTCATTTGGGCATTGCAGAACAGGCTTCCAGGCCCCTGTTTTTTGGGAGAGTGTTAACCAGCTGCTCAAGAATGTAATTGAAGGTATTCTGACACGAGGGAAGGACAGTTCAGAAGTGAGAGATTGTAAGAAGCCAAGGCAAGAAGGACCAAAGATGAAAACTGCTGCACCATGGCTGGACCTGCTCCAGTTTGTAAGATTGTGGCCCTAAAGCCTATGGCATTACTCCACAGTGGGATATAAATAAGTACCTTTGTGGATGGGTATTTAGGAGCTCAGCTATGTTGTTTAGGTGGTAGGTTTGTATCTGGGCCCAGGGAAGATACCAAGACACAGGACCCACCTATCACCATGAATTTTTATCAGGAGACTTAGGAGAATGCTGGGGGTAGGGTGTTTGTGCTGGTGCAGTGTTCCCACACAGAAATGTGAGGAAACTTTGATTTGTTAGCTAAATTTGCGGTTTGCCAGCGATTCTGGGTAAGAAAATGTTGGGGGATCCACGTAAGCCACCTCTCTGGACTCCACAGGATGTCTAGGTTTAAAAAATGTCTGCGTTTGTTAGGTTTCCCGAGACAACGGCCGAGCCTGGAACCAAAACGCAGGTGCCCCCTTTGCAAAAACAGGTCATTCTGTGATGGATGGGGGGGGCCTGCCTTTCGTTCAGCACCAGTTTTTTCAGGGGAAAAAAGTGATGTGTCCATGTTGCATTTTGGCCCGTTTCCTACCACAGGCACTGGGCCTACCCACACAAGTGCGGTATCATTTTTATCAAGAGACTTGGGGGAATAGTGGGTGTGCAGAAGTTTGTGGCTCTCCTCAGTTTCCAGAGCTTTACATCACAGAAATGTGAAGATAATTGTTTTTAGACACATTTTGAAGTCTGCAAGGGATTCTGGATAACAGAACCTACTGGAGCCATAACAAGTCAACCCATCCTGGATTCCCCTGCATACAGGTTTGATAGGTTTCCCAAGGAGCCGCTTAAACTGGGGACCAAAATTCACAACTAGGCACATTGCAAAAAAAGGGCAGTTTTCAGTGAAAAAACGTGATGTGCCCACGTTGTGTTTTGGACCTTTCCTGTTGCGGCACTAGGCCAAACCACAAAAGAGTGGTACTATTTTTATCAGGAGACTTGTGAGAATGCTGGGTGGAAGGTAGTTTGTGACTCTCTTTAGATTCCAGAACGTTCCATCATGGAAATGTGAGGAAAATTTGTTTTTTTTAGACAAATATAGAGGTCTGCAGACTGCACGCATTCTAGGTAACAGAGCGTGGTGAGAGCCACACAAGTCATCCATTCTGTATTCCCCTGGGTGTCTAGTTTTAAAAATGTACAGGTTTGCTAGGTCTCCCTAGGTGCCGGCTGAGCTAGGGCCCAAATTACACAGCTAGGGATATTGCAAAAAAAGGGTCGGGTTCAGTGGAAAAATGTGGAGTGTCCACATTGAACTTTGTCCATTTCCTGTCACGGGCACAAGGCCTACCCACACAAGTGAGGTACGATTTTTATCAGGAGACTTAGGGGAACACAGAATAGTAGAACAAGTGTTAATACCAGTTGTTTTTTTCTGCATTTGTTCCTTACAAATGTAAGACAGTGTGTAAAAAAAGAAGTCATTTTGAAAAATGCCCTCTAATTCACATGCTAGTATGGGTACCCACAAAGTCAGAGATATGTAAATAACCACTGCTTCTGAATTCCATATATTGTTCCCATTTCAGAAATAAATAGGTTTCCTTGATGCCTATTTTTCACTGTATTTTACTAAATTGATGTATACCCGGTAAACACTGAAAAATCACTGCAAAGAGCAACTCAGTTGTTGGATCTGGTTAACTTGGGTTCTTGCTGAACTTGTGTTAGAATTGAGGGTTTCTAGTTAGCGATCCTTGTGTCTAGTCAGGGTAAGGGGCTACACTCCTAAAATAACCCCTGCTCACCACCTTGGTAGCTTGGCACGAGCAGGCAGGCTTATCTCAGAGGCAGAGTGTAAAGCATTTGTGAACACATACAGGAATACAGTGACAATACTAAAGAGGGGCACCACACAGGTTGCATTATAAAAATATGTATTTATATAGATATAGACTTATCACAAGACCAAACAACAAAAATCCACAATACTGTACTCAAAAATAGACTATAATTGTAGGAAATAGCTCAGTTCTCTTAAGATTGTAAATGTGACTCTTTACTCTCAAAGTACCTTGGATGCGTAATGCAGAACAAACAAAAGGGTCGCAGGGAAGGTGCTGTATCAGTTCCTTACACTCAGGGGAGTGGATGCGTTAGTTTTTACTGCTGTTCAGGGGAGATGATGCTCGCTTCCTTACTGTGTGGGGAGGTGATGCGTCGGTTTTTTACTGCTCTCCGGTACGACGAGACACGATGGCGCCTCAATGCTATACTCTTCTCCGGTGCGATGCGACAAAATGGCGTCTTGGTTACAATGCAACAACGTTGATGCGATGCGTGCACGCCTGAAGGCCTGCGGCGACTCGATGATCTTCTGAGCCATGACTGGCCTTGCAACACGCTTCTCCGGTGATGCGTCGCGCTTCGGTGATGCGATGGCAACAGCGGTAGCAGCAGCACGCCTCCTTGGTGATGCGACGGCAACTGCTGCGGCGGCAACACGCTACTCGTCATTGAGTCACGCTTCCAGCTCCCAGCGACATGCAGTCTGTCAGAAGGCCCAGCAAAACAGCAGGCACTTCAGTTCCCAGCAAGTGATTTCAGGGGGGAGCTGGTTGGTGTAGTCTTGTATCCCTGAGACTTCAGGCAGGAGACAAGCTCAAGTTGAAGCCCTTGGAGATTCTTCTTCAAGGTGATGAAAAGCACACTCAGTATTCTTCTCCTTTCTTTGGCAATGAAGCAACCACTCATGTCCAACCCCTAAACACACAGCATAAGGGTAGTATCCTCCTTTAGCTTCCTGGTTCTTCTCCTCTGCAAAGGTTCGTCTTGATTCCCAGAAGTGATCTAAAGTTCTGGGGTCTGGGTCCCCCTTTTTTATACACCAAAATCCTTTGTCTCTGAAGGCAGAGAGTGTCTGTGCCTAGTCCAAACCAGTTCCATGCAATCCTGGAGCACTTTGCGTAAAGGACTCCTTCTTTCCTTTGACAGGGTCATCAGACACACCACAGGAGGTGGAGCCAGCATTGTGGAAGGCAGGCACAGCCCTATTCAGGACCGGGTGCAACTCCTCCCACCCCTTTATGTGCAGCTAGGTCTATTCATCCGTGTGCTGACTCACCCTGTCTCCTGGAGCCCCCAAGCCCCTGTCACTCAAAAACCAGACAAGGAATACACAACCTAGCAGAGGCAGGCTTGGATAGTTAGGCAAGAAAATACCTACTTTCTAAAAGAGGTATTTTCAAACACAGAATGTTAAAACCAACTTCACTAAAATATGTATTTTATCATTCTGAGTTCAGGCATACTAAACTCGAATTCCTACCTAGTTCCCTGACTCAGGGCATCAAAAGCTTTCTGACAGGTGTCAGTCCAGTTCACTCTCTTGGGCTGCTTCCTGGAAGTCAGCTCTGTCAAGGGTGGAACAATGCTGCCATACCCCTTGACAAACCTCCTGTAATACCCAGTGAGTCCTAAAATGTCTCTCTCTTCTGTCTGGGTCGTGGGGGATTCCCAAGCCAGGATGGTCTCAAACTTGGGCTCTAGGGGCGCCACCTGGCCGTTCCCAACCTGGTGTCCCAAGTGCACCACAGAACCCTGCCCGATCTGGCACTTGCTTGCCTTCATCGTGAGGCCTGCTCTCCATAGCGCCATCAACACTTCCCAGAGGAGGCGCAGATGTTCTTCCCAACTGGCGCTGAACACTGCAATGTCATCCAGGTAGGCGGCACTGAACTCTTCCAGTCCAGCCAACACCTGGTTGACCAACCTCTAAAAGGTGGCAGGGGCATTCTTCATCCCAAAGGGCATAACCCGGAATTGGTATTGCCCATCTGGTGTGGAGAATGCTGACCTCTCCTTTGCCCCATGAGTCAAGGCGACCTGTCATTACCCAAAAGTCAAATCAAACATGCTGCGGTACTAGGCAGCCCCTAACTGATCAATGAGCTCATCAGCTCTGGGGATGGGGTGCGCATCAGTCCTGATGACTGAATTGAGCCCTCAGTAGTCCACACAGAACCGAAGTTCTAACGTGACACCCGGTGCAGCAGCCTTTGGGACTAAGAGCACTGGGCAGGCCTAAGGACTGTTAGAGGACTCAATCACCCCCAACGCAATCATCTTGGAGACCTCCTACTTGATGCAAGCTCTCACCCTGTCAGTCACTCTGTATGTTTTGTGCTTAAAAGGAGGCCTGTCCCTAGTGTGTACATCATGGACACACCAATCAGTGACACTGGGAATCAGGGAGAACAGATCAGAAAACTGTCCCAGTAACTTTTGACAGTCATTCTGTTGCTCAGGGGTCAGGGTGGAAGAGAGGTTCACACCATCCACTGACACAGCTTGCTCTGTTGCAGACGGGAGGTCAGGGAGAGGTTCAGTCTCCTCCTCCATTCCCACATCTGTTGCTAGGAGCATGCCCACTTCATACCCCTCTAAGAGGGGCTTCAGGCGAATGCCATGTAGGACCCGCAAAGGGTTCCTTGGAGACTGCAAGTCCATCGAATAGGTGACAGAACTCTTGTGCTCCATCACCTCAAATGGTCCGGTCCACTTGTCCTAGAGCGCACAGGGCTACACTGGGGCCATGACCAACACTTGCTGACCAGGCTCAAGCTCATCCAGAGTGGCATTCTGGTTGTACCACCTCTTCATCTCCTCCTGGCTGGCTTCCAGTTTTGCCTCAGCGAGTTGTCTGAATTGCCTAATGTGGTTCCTGAAGACCAGCATGTAGCTATATATATATCCTGGGGAGGTTTCCAAGGAGATTGCTCCCAGCCTTCCTTGACCAAACTCAAAGGTCCTCTCACTGGGTAACCATAGAGAAGTTCAAAGGGGCTGAACCCTAGGGACTTCTGTGGCACCTCACAGTATGCAAAGAGAAGGCATGGTAAGAGGACGTCCCACTTACACCTCATGGGTTCCTCAAGACCCATAATAATGCCTTTGAGGGTCCGGTTAAATCTCTCAACCAGCCCATTACCTTGGGGGTGGTAAGGAGTGGTGAACTTGTATGTTACACCGCACTCCTGCCACAGGGACTTCATATACTTGGAAGTGAAGTTTGTACGTCAGTCTGACACCACCTCTCTGGGGAACCCCACACAGGAGAAAATCCCCATCAATGCACATCCCACCACTGTGCTGTCACTATCCTGAGAGGGATGGCTTCCGGGTACCGGGTGGCATGGTCCACCAAGACCAGGATGAACCTGTTGCCCATGGCTGTCTTGGGATCATGTTCTGCCATAGGCCGAGTGGTCACGCTTGCCCACTCAGGCAAACCCAACATCTCTAAATGAGCCCTTCACTCCACCTTAGCCCAAGGGGAGCTCTCCAAATCGTTACCCGACAGACAATCAACAGGCTTGGCTGGCCTCACAGCTACTTGAAGAGTCCCTAAGACCCCATCCCACTCAAAGGGAAGCTGAGCCACCTTGCAGTGGCTCTCTGTGTTGTCAGTGGCAACAACTAAAATACATTGGTGATTACCTGCTCTTCAGACACCAGCCTACAACTGACAGCTGTCACACTGGCTCCGGTGTCTCTAAGAGCTTTCACCCTCTGGCCATTGATAATCACCCACTGCCTGTACTTTTTAGTGTTATCAGGCAGCTGGGTCCTGGGGACCACCTCACAGTCTCCTAAAGAGACAAGGGATATCTATTCGGGACCCCTCCCACTTTAGTCACCCATCTCCTCCCCCAGGGCTAAACTAGCCATCTACAGGGGTGGTGCACCAATGGGTGCTGTCTTCCCATACAAGGGACATCTAGCATCATTAGAACAGTGGCACTCTTTACCACACTTAAAGCAAGTCTTGGGCCCCCAGTGAACAGGCTTATCTGTCGGCCCCCTGGCTTCTTCTCAAGGGGAGGCTGGGAACCTTTCCCTTGGTTCCCTTGGGAATTATTTTAGGGCCCTTTCTGGAACTCCCTCTGTTTACCTTTGTCCTCCCACCTCTCTGCTGGGGACCCTGACCACCTTTGGCGAAGTCTCCCACATGAACCTTGTGGACCCGGGTGCTCACACAGTGGTCCGCCTCCTTAGCAAGCTTCCTAGGGTTAGTCAGCTTACTATCAATCAGGCGCTGGCGTAGCTCTGGAAAACAGTTATTGGACAAGTGCTCCAATGCAAACAAATCATAGAGCGCCTCAAAATTATCCACTTTGCTACCCTTCACCCAACCATCCAATGCTCTGCAAAAGAAAGACACATATTCCACCCAAGTGGTAGACTCCCGTTTTCTGCAATTCCTAAATCTTTGTCTGTACAACTCTGGGGTCAAAACATATCTGGACATCAGGGCTCCCTTCATGTGGGCATAGAACATCTGCTTCTCCGTAGGTAAATCTAACAAAGTGTCCCGCCCATCACTGACAAAGCGGCCCCACAACCCCGCTCCCCAAACCTTCTCAGGGACCTGGTTGGCCAACATTGCAGCTTCATAAGCCCTAAATCATTGACCAATATCCTCATTCTTGTGAAAATCTTTAACTACTTATTTGGGGATGTAGGCTCTAGCTTCTACAGGCACTGGCAGTATGCTGCCACCAGAGGGAGGAACCTCTAAACTTTTGACTTTGAGTTCCAATTCCCTAAACATTCTCTCATGTTCAAAATGCATTTTCTTTGCCTTTAAGGCTAACTTCTTCATTTCTAATTCCACCCCAAGCTATATTTTTTGCTCTCTATGTCTTTCTGACCATCCATTTTGAGCCTAGCTTGCTCCAACTTGTGCACCCTCTCCCTCTCCTCCAGCTCTCCTGAGGACAGACCCTTGTAAGAAACAATGCTGCCTGCCCTGGAAGGTACCTTTGCCCCAGTTGGGCACACTGGCCTCTCAAGCTGCCAATCTAAATCATCTGCCTCCACCACCAGCTCCTCAGGAAGCTTACTGGCATTCCTAGATTCCAAACAGGCCCTCAGCACCTTTTGGTATTCCTCTTTCCTGGTGAGACCTTTCACATAGATTTTTAATTTCTTGCACAAAGCTTTGAGATAAGGCACAGTGCAGCCTCAATTCTCTCTTCTTCCAATTCAATGTCTACAGATGCTATGGATGCTGACTTACTCATGGTAGAAAAGACTGGCAGTTCACAGAAAGCAAAAATAGAAAAGAAGTTCCAAGGAAAAAACTCTACCAAAATGTATGTGGTTGCGTTAAGCGTGATCCACATGGATGGCTTCAAGTGTAGTCTCTGCTAAATTACCTTGTCCACATTGTCTTGCCTCCTTGTTGTTACTTTAGTCCTAGCAGTCACAAAACTTGTTATCTGCAGGCCCCAATGTACCTTTATGATTTTATGTGTGTGAGTGTATTATTATTGTAGTGAGTGAGATTGAAAGTGAGTGTATGTTTAGTGAAAGACTGCGGGAGTGTGTGGGACGTGAATTAATACTTTTTTCTATTTTGAACTTTAATCATGATACACATTATGTCTAATGCTAAATCAATGTTTTTATATTTGATCTAAAGCCTTTACATTGATTCATTATATGAATTATAATTCAACAAATAAATTATCTCTATTTTCTTAATCAGGTGTATTGTATTTGTGTGATGTACTGTTGGCTCTGTTACATAGAATTTTGTCACCGCTCTCCTTATCATTAGGATCTCCTGTTGGGACCTATAAACCAATTCTGGCAGGGTAGTTCTTGTGCTTCTATTTAGGTGTGGTTGCGTTAAGGTCTGCACGCACTAGTAGTGTACACCAATTACTGTATTTGAGTCACAAATGCAAGTCCAAATCCTCACCAATGACCACCAATGTTAGATTTGGGGGTCTCTATTTGGTCAAATGTACCTACCTCTCCAACTAGAGACCCACAAATCTAACAACCTGCAAGCCCTATATATTCCGCAACCAAAAGGGTCCAGTATTTGTAATGGTATATTGCTTTTAAAAACCTGCCATAGTTAGAAGAGGCTACAGGTGAAAATGTGGCCACAAATGGAAGTTCTTTTTCAACCGAATTTCAATATTTTTTATTTCAACTAGATGGAATTATACAAATGACCCCATGCTGAATTCAGAATGTTGTCTACTTTTCAGAAATGTTGGGCTATGTCCCAGTAAAACGGCAAAACTGTGTTAAAAAGTTAGGTTTGCTGAGAAAAGTCTGCCTGTTCCAGTAAGCTGGGAAGGTGGTGATTTTAGCACCACAAACCCTTTGATGAGACCATTTGCAGTCTCTAACTCCACACAGCCTCGCTGAGTAAGCCCTTTACTGCTTGCCTTTGCTACCTTCAGGGATAAATGCTAAAGGGGTGTACTTGGTATTCTTTTTTGGGTCGTACAATAAGACTAAGGGCCTCATTAAATCTTGGCGGATGGGTTGCTCTGCCACAATGGTGCCGGATATCCCCCCCACCGAAATATAAATCCCATAGGATATAATGGGATTAATATTTCAGAGGATGGGATATCTATCACCGTTGTGACGGATTAACCCATCTGCCAAGATCTATATCAGGCCCTAAGTTTCTTGACACCGCAGTAAACGGCTCTAACTGATACCGTCTGAGCCCAGTATCCCCTGACTGGCAGGGACTGTGGAAAAAGTTCTCAAATGTGGTGAAGATTTTTACATTCCAGTTACAGTGAGCTTTAATATAGGTAATCAGTCCAGTTTCTTGACATGTAACCTGCACATAAACATGTCAGTTAGCCCTGCCTAGTTTAGCTTTGTGGTGCACTAAGATATGTCATATTTATGCTATGGAACAATTGACTGCATTGGTTGCAGACATGATGTTTAAATTGTTACGTCCCTGGGTTAAGCCCATGTAGCAAAGCTGCTCATTTCTTACATTGCCCTCTTTTTCACAATAACTTTTCTGCCATGAACGTTTGCACATAATTGCATGCACAGCAATGTTGGATTAGATCCTTTGTAGTGAAAGAGCCCCAGGGACCTCCCGCTGCCCGGCGCGGGTCAACATTTACATGGCCCCGCTAGCACACGTAGCCCGACCTCAACATAATTACCTACGCCGAAGACACTCAGCTGATCCTCTCCCTCACCAAGGACCCCATCACCGCCAAAGCCAACCTCCACGAAGGAATGAAGGCTGTCGCCGAGTGGATGAAGACCAGCCGTCTGAAGCTGAACTTTGACAAGATAGAGGTCCTCATCCTCGGCTCCAACCCTTCAGCCTGGGATGACTCCTGGTGGTCAACGGCACTGGGGGCAGCCCCGACACCCACCGACCATGCATGCAACCTGGGAATCATCCTCGTCTCAACGCTCTCAATGACCAAGTAAGTCAACGCCATCTCCTCCTCCTGCTTCAACACCCTCCGCAAGATCTACAGATGGATCCCGACAGATACAAGAAAGACAGTCACCCAGGCCCTCATCAGCAGCAGACTCGACTACAGAAACGCCTTCGACGCGGGATCCCCGACCAACCTCATCAAACGACTACAAAGCATCCAAAACTCTTCGGCACGACTGATCTTCGACGTACCAAGCCACGGCCACATCACCACCCACCTGAGAAACCTGCATTGGCTCCCCGTCAACAAGAGGATATCCTTCAAGCTCCTCACCCACGTACACAAGGCACTCCACAAGACCGGTCCAGCCTACCTCAACAGACCGCTCTCCTTCTACATCCCCAGCTGCCAGCTCCGCTCCGCCGACCTCTCACTCGCCACCGTCCCACACATCCGAACAACAACCACCAGTGGGAGATCCTTCTCCCACCTCGCCGCCAAGACATGGAACACCCTCCCACTGAGCCTACGACAGACCCAAGACCTGTTGACCTTCAGGAGGATACACAAGACCTGGCTGTTCCATCAGTAGTGGCCCCCAGCGCCTTGAGACCCTTGCAGGTATGTAGTGCACTTTACAAATGAATAATTGATTAATTGATTGTGGTTTGGCACCCTATGATGACCTTCAACTACCACCATTTTAATTGACTGTAGTGTGTTATTTTACCCTAGCCTTAATTTAGGACTGTCCTGTATATGCCTGCTTCTCTTTTGTCTGTAATCTTGCTGTCTAAGCTATCATGGAGCAGAACAGTGCTATTGGCTTTGAAATGGCCTTATGTCATCTTGTTTTCTGACTTTGCCTTGCTTCTGCGTGCACAGCAGCGCTTGCAAGTTGTTTGGGTTAATTATTTATTTATAACACTTATAAAGCGCGCTAATACCAACCGGTGTCCTGGCGCTGAAGTGGTAACTCCCTGAGATTGAGCCTCCCGAGCTAGAGGGTGAAGAGCCATGTTTTCAGATTTTTTCTGAATGCCAACAGGTTCATATTTTGTTTGAGGGCTAAAGGAAGGGCATTCCAAGCCTTTGCTGCTCCCCTAACAAAGCTTCTGCCCCCCCAGCGCGCCTTCCTGATACGGGCTGTTTTAATCAGCCCCATACTGGCCGACCTTAGTTGTCTCCCTGGGCTGTACCATTGAAAGCAATCCTGCAGAACCACCGGGCCCAGACCATGCAGTGCCATCAAGACGATGCAAAGGGCTTTAAACAAAATCCGTTTTCGCACCGGGAGCCAGTGCAGCTTTTCCAGTTCCCTGGTGACTGATGAAAACTTGGGCAAGCCCCCTATGAGGCGGGCTGCCGCATTTTGTAGAATCTGAAGTTTGTTGAGCACCCCCTGTTGGGCTTCTAGAAGAAGGCTGTTACAATAGTCGAGGCGTGAAAGCACAAGTGCCGTCACCACTGTCTTTCTGCTCCCCCCCGGTAAGAAGGGGAGAACCGTCCTGATAATGAAAGTGCAGTGTATGGAGGAAGTAATCGCCTTGACTTGAGGTTCAAAAGAGAGTTGGCTGTCAATGATAACTCCTAAATTATTCACCTTTGGAGCCGGAGATGGCGAGAATCCCATATCTGTCGGCCACCACTTAGAGCTCCAAAGGTTAGTGTTCGACCCGAAGATAAGCACCTCGGTCTTGGAGGAATTCAATTTTAGACAACTCTTTGCCATCCAAGAGCTAACTGCTGACATGCTGTCTTGAAACCTTGCTGCCACACCCATCTCTTTACCCGGAAGCACAGAGACCACAATCTGGGTATCGTCTGCCTAGGCTGTTAACTCGAACCCAAAGGATCGGATCACCGGGGCGAGAGAAGATACGTAGATGTTGAATAAAGTGGGGCTTAGGGAGGATCCCTGACGGACGCCCCCAGGGAGAACGAAAAGTCTTGATTCGAAATCTCCCATGGCCACCACCTGGACCCGGTCTTTCAGAATGCTAAGTGCTTGACCCTGGACCCCGCAGCCCTCCAATCGGTCCACCAAAATAGCATGGTGGACCGTATCGAAGGCCGCAGACAGATCCAGTAGGATCAGCACTTCCTGGCCCCCATCGTCCAGCACCTTCCGGACCTCCTCTGTGGACTTAATCAGAGCGGTCTCAGAGCTGTGTCCTTCCCTAAACCCATGTTGGGCTGGGTCCAGACCCTTCGAAGGACAACGGAATGAGCAGAGCTGGAGGTTCATGGCTTTCTCAATAAGTTTTGCCGGCATTGGCAATCTAGCTATGGGCCTGTAACTATTGGGGTCCGTAATGTCCAACGAGGGTTTCTTTAGTAGTGGGGAGATGGATGCCCGCTTCCACAAATTGGGAAAGTCACCCTTCTCAAACATCAAATTGAAGAGGCTAGCTAGGGTGTCCGCTATATGGAGGGCTGCCAACTTAGCAATTGATGTGGGGCAGGGATCTTGGGGAGAACCCGACTTGGTTGCCATCAATAGTTTAAAAACGTTGTCGGAGCTTACTGGATCGAAAGCTGAAAATTTAACCCCCGAGGAAACGGCAAGAGGGGCCCTATGAGACCCCTCCAAGAGGCTCTGAGCCACCTGCGGTTCAAGTGTAGTAAAAATTGTTTGAACTTTGTTCAGGGAGAAATTGGCCAGGGATTCACAGAGTTCGATATTGGGCGGCACAGTCACCGATTTGGGAGTGGTTAGACTGGCCACTGTATCGAAAAGTTCCCTTGCTGAGTTCTTGGCCTTCTCAATGCGGTCCGTGTAGTAGGCACTCTTTGCCTTCCTGATGCTATCTTTGTATGCCCTTTGACCTACTTTTAGTCTCTCTTTGTCCGGCTCATTGCAATTCACTCGCCAGATCCGTTCTAACTTTTTACATACTGCTTTGGCTTCTCTAAGCTCGTCCGAAAACCATGGAGCAGATGGAGCCGACCTGGTGGGTCGGCATAGCTTAGGAGGAGCTAGCTTAGGACAGGCCTGGTTGATCCAGTCCGTGTATTCGGTGGTTGCTTTATTCCCATCTGCAGGCAAGGCAGTCCTGGAGGCCGTTAGCAGTTCCTCCAAGGCCATACCATCAAGATTTTTCCATGCCCTACACATCCTAATTGATTTACCATTGCACCGAGTCATCTTTACCAGGGGGCTGAATTATGAATTCTTACTATTGATTTTGACATGGCTTCATGTCATCTTGTTTTCTGGCTTTGCCTTGCTGCTCGCACGTAGCTGCAAAGTAGGGAGGGCAGGTTTCTGCTTTTCACTCGTTTTTAGCTCCTCACTGACCAGAGTGAACTGGATATTATCTGTAGAATATGCAACTCTGCCTCAAAGCCAAAGCAGTAGCTTGGCCAGCCTCCGTCTTTGCCTTGATGCAGACTGGTACAGCCAGCTCAGTTCTTTCTCATGAGAAGGGGGCAAGGTTTTCTAGAAGCTTCGCCACACGTTTAGTAATGATATTTAGGCTGGGAATCTTTGAAGGCCAGATGGAAGTTCAACACAGAATGGACGTATTGCTGTGGAGGTGACGGAACTTGAGTTCTGATTAAACTCCTTCCTGGGCTGTTGAAGGGCTTCCCCAGCTTGAGGTGGCAAGGATGATGCAAATTCAATTGGTGAGGTGGTCCTAAATATTTTATATGTACGTAATCCCCCGCTGCTACAAGTGGTTTGGACTTACTGGCCAGCTCGTTGGAGCATTTCCTGTTGCATTGCGGTAGCAATGAAGTCCAGCACCCATCAGGACGCTTGGAGACACAACGCAGTCAGAGGGTATTTTATTCTCTCATGGGTGACCGGGATTCCTGTGCCAACCCCCGCGAAGGGAACCAGGCGGAGAGGTTGCGGCGTGACAAGGAAGGGGGACTCGAGGGGGCACTGAACTGCACTTTGGCCTCACCTCCCAAGGAACTCTGAAGGCTGCGCTCATCACGGAATCCGGCTCCATAAAGGACAACCCACAGCACTTTCACGTTCCCACGAGGCATTACACGAGCATTGTGGGACATGTAGTTCCGCCACACGGGACTGCACCTGAAAGCTGAACTACACCTGGTGGGAGGAGCTAGGTAACCACCTACAGTAGCGTGATTGGACGATGCCTCGCAGCCCAAGGAGCAGTTGGAGAGGGGCGCTGAGGAAGGCAGCAATTGCCGAAATGCATCCGCCCGAGTCTGACGTGCAATAAAGTGCTCCTGAAGGTCTCTCTTCTGGGATACGTCTCTTTTCTTTTGGAAGGGGAATGTGGCAGACATTTGTGCGCTAAGCCAGAGCGCATGTACGTAATCCCCCGCTGCTACAAGTAGTTTGGACTTACTGGCCAGCTCGTTGGAGCATTTCCTGTTGCATTGCGGTAGCAATGAAGTCCAGCACCCACCAGGACGCTTGGAGACACAATGCGGTCAGAGGGTATTTTATCCTCTCATGGGTGACCGGGATTCCTGTGCCAACCCCCGCGAAGGGAACCAGGCGGAGAGGTTGCGGCGTGACAAGGAAGGGGGACTCGAGGGGGCACTGAACTGCACTTTGGCCTCACCTCCCAAGGAACTCTGAAGGCTGCGCTCATCACGGAATCCGGCTCCATAAAGGAAAACCCACAGCACTTTCACGTTCCCACGAGGCATTACATGAGCATTGTGGGACATGTAGTTCCGCCACACGGGACTGCACCTGAAAGCTGAACTACACCTGGTGGGAGGAGCTAGGTAACCACCTACAGTAGCGTGATTGGACGATGCCTCGCAGCCCAAGGAGCAGTTGGAGAGGGGCGCTGAGGAAGGCAGCAATTGCCGAAATGCATCCGCCCGAGTCTGACGTGCAATCAAGTGCTCCTGAAGGTCTCTCTTCTGGGATACGTCTCTTTTCTTTTGGAAGGGGAATGTGGTATATATATATATATATATATATATTACCTACTGGCGGTCGCCAGTAGGTATATATAGTTAGGATTTTTTCCCTATGGGATTTCTGAAAATTCTATGCCTAATAACTTTTGCGTTCGTGGACGGAATTGGCTGAAATTTTCAGGAAAATGGCACATTTTGTTTCTGAGCAGACCTTGAAAATTTGGGGGGGTTTTGTGGAGGGGGGGCCGAGAAAAAAGGGGGGTCCCAAAACGCCTTTTTCCCATGTTAATTTCCATAGGGCGGTTGGACTCACTTTTAGCCCGAACGGCTGAATGGATTTTCACGAAACTTGGCAAAATTGTAGGGACTGTTAGCCCGATGTGCCTTTGCTAGGTCTCAATATATGTGCTTCAGTGGATTTTGAGAAATTAACGTTTAAATCAAGATATATATCTGTAACAGCGCTCCGGGCAGCTATCCGGTTAGCGAACCTTTCGCGTAACGGAACTTTGCGATGAGAAGCTGATTGGCCCTCCGGTGTCTGTCAACATTCTAAACAGTCCGGAGCGGCCGCCATCTTGTCTCTCGGTAGGATCGAGAGACAAGAGGAGGCCAAAACAAAGGGGGAAATTACCATAAGGGGGCATAGTAGATCCTCGTTGACCCCCTAGGTTTTATGTGGAGGTTTTAAAAGGGCCTAGGAGGGTCCAAAAAAAAAAATTTTTTTTTGCGTGGTAAGCGCCAAGTTCGCGAACCGGATAGCTTTCTGGGCAGCGAACTTTATGGATAAAAGAATGAAAGACTTTTCTAATACTGTATGTTAATTGTTTGTTGTTTTTCTTGTTTTTTTTTGTTTTCTTTATTTATTTATTTTTTTTATTATGATTGTGTTTCATACTTTATTAAATTTTCTAACATTTCATTGTCAGAAATGTCATAATTTATTATAGGGTGTAATTGTTTTTCATTTTGAAGCAAGTTGTCTACTGCTTCAACACATTGTAGAAGTTCGTGGTCTCTACTGTCATCCATAAAGTCATCAAGTTTGTCTTGGCTGCTCTCCTTCAGTTCAATCGAAAATGAAACTTGCTGCTCGCCTTCCATTTTGCCTGAAATTTGGATTAAAAAAATATATATTAGTAGAGATAGGGCACTGTTGGGATTAATTTTAGATAGGCAGTTTTTATCAGTGAATTTATCTTTTGGCAGTGTATAGTATGAGAGTGGAAATAGGACTAAAAAAAAGTGTATGTGATTTAACCAAGACACTACTACTACAGAGGGATAGTGTATATGTAGCAGAAAAAGTCTACTATATTAAGTCATAGTGCACAATATATTAAATTATAACTTACCTTCACAAAGAAGTTGAAGTTTTTTGAAGCTTTTGAAATAGGAGGTACAACAAGAAGTAGTAGTCAAAATGGCTGTGTTTCCTTCTCTCCCTTTATATATATACAGGTATATAACCAATCAAATGTCAGGTAATAAAAGTAGAAAATGAAAGTAACATTTTCATTGGTTGTCAATTCCAACAATTCAGATGTGTTTTGTGAAGTAATTTACCTCACGGTACTTGGAGAGGTCTACAGGCTAAATGGCTAAATGGAATTTCAATGAAATTTGTGAGAATGGAAGGGATTGTTATGTAGTATGAGCTAATCTATATTTGGTGAGAGTGTTTCTAGTCGTTATTCTGTAAATTACTTTCCCGCCTTTTTTTAGGACCGCTTTCCGGGAAGCTGCCCGGTTAGCGAACCTTAAGCGTCACGGGAGTCCACCATTTTGTGTTTCGTTCGCATTAAGATACAAGATGGAGGGCAAATAATGTTTAGAATGGGTAGAAGGGGTCATGGTAGACTTATCTTGACCCCCTAGGTTTTCTGAGCGTGGCTGAGGAGGCTTATATGTGCGGAAAAAATTTTTTTTTTAAAAAAATTCCGCGAGGTTAGCTTTCGGTTAGCGAACCGGGTAGCGCTCCGGGGAGCGAATTTTGTGGAAAATTAGTGAAAAAAGTTAGAGAAAAATAATAATTGTGAGTGATCAGATGTAGGGTAGCTCTGAGAAGAGCTTTTGGGTTTATGGTACATTTAGGTACTTATAAGTAGGTACCAATGCACAGTCTTAAATTCAGAATGAAAATTCTGTTGCCCTCATCTGAGAAGTGAACTCCATCTCCTCTGTAGATATCTTGCATGTAGTAACGCAAGTTATTGTTGTACAGAGAGCCCATTCCATGGTCTCTCATGTAAGCTGAAACAGATTTGTTTACATGCTTCCTCGCTTTCTCAATTTGTGGACAAAATTGGTTGGACCACCTCCATTTCTGTCTTTGGCATATATTGGAATATACCAAGGCAGTTTGAGGAAAAAGTGCCATTAATTGCTCCAAGGTGTCCTTTAAAAGCATTTCCAGACCTACCCCTGTCAAAGTGCCCAAATCATTACCTCCACAGTGCACTATTAACAGGTCAGGTTTTGGCAAATGCATAAAGGTTTTCACCAATGGTATCAATTGGTGACATTTTAATCCTCTTTGGCCCAACCACTTAATTTCCACATCTTGTAAATTGAGGTTGTGTAAATTTCTGCTCTCAGCATACCTTTGAGCCCAGTGGATGTAACTATGTCCAACAATCCAGACGTTAAACATGGTGGAAGAAGGTTGTTCTGCAGTCAGATGAAGTGTGGTAATGAAAGGGCAGTTGAAACAGTAGGAGTTTCTAAAGAAAAAAAACTGTGGATTTACAATGCTAATGATTCATTAGCAGTGATTGGTGCATTTCCATTTCTGAAAACAGAAAGTTAGGGTGCATGGATGTGTTCTTTGAAAGATGTAATTTGAATGGTCAAGGAAGAAACATTTAATGAAAGATTGCACTGGATACGCAGGTGCACTGAGAGTTCAGAGTTCAATTGAAACATTGTTGTGTGAATTTGCAAACATGAGAGGTCTTCCAGGAGGTGGTTGCTATGGAAACAAGGCAGACAGGGCAGAGGGGGGAAGGGTTTTGATTTGAAAAAAGTGAGGGAAGAGGTATGATTGGCTAATATGAGAGATATGTGAAAAGAATATCTGTATTTCTGTGCTTTCAATAGCTGCAGCCTTTGGAGTGCATCCTTTTTCTTCTGCTGAAGACAATTTGGTGTATTTCTGAGACTGTTTTCAAAACTCAAAAAATATTTGCTAAGGTGAGAAAAGATTTATTTAATTTAGATAGAGAATAGTATGATTTAAGGAGAAAATGATGAAGAAAGCTGTGTTTTTAAAATGTGGTTTTGTCTCTAGTGATATACTAATAGAATTAGTTTCAAAGAGAAATTATAATTGCATATTTGGTGTAACATTCTGGCATGCAGTTACACAAGATATTGTAATACATGGAGGCCATTTCATGGTCTGTTATGTAAGCTGAAACAGATATGTTGCTTTTAAAAACGATTTAAGAAATCAATTACATTTCTAGATATGTACTGCTAGAGCTTCATAGGTTGTTTTGGGCCATATTTATAAGGTATTTGAGTGTCTAAGATGTTGTGTTCGCCTTTTAAAATGTAAAGTGTTCCTCATGGGACAAGTGTCTTGTAAATACGCTCCCACTTGTGCTTGGCAAATTTAGATTTTGATTATGGGAGTTACCTAGCCATGTTAATAGTGTCCCAAAAATGGTGCTAGGGCATTCCAGAAAACACTTTCATGTGTCTCAAGGACATTTTTAGTCATTTCTTCATGAATGCAGGTATACAATTGATTTATATGCTGTGTTTAAAAACGAATAAAAACCATTGAAATTCACAGAAAAAACCATAGGTTATAGTCCATATATAGTTAGGAATTTGCATTTACAAAACCTTGAAAATTCAATGAAAAAACCATTGGTTATAGAACATATATAGTTAGGAATTTGCATTTACAAAACCTTATTTTACTCGCATAAAACCATTGAAATTCCATATATAGTTAGATGCGCTAACTATATATCGCGCACCCGCAATCCACTGCTGATGATGTCACATATTACATCATTCATGACATGGTTAGTGACATCACTGATGACATCACTGATGACATCTCAAATGACATCACTGATAAAATCACTGATAACATCTCATTTGACATTACTGATCACATCACTGATGATATCATTCATGTGATAATACCATGAACCTCTTCAGACTCTAATATAACCTTAGATACAATCAGTGTAAACAGACAGTCACAGACTGTCACTCATCCATGGAGTTACTTACACACCTAGTCAGTCATGCAAACAATCAATCACACTTCCATTTCCTCAACTATACAGTTATACACACCTTACTTATTCAAACATATACTAACACATATTTACTCTGTTATACAATCCCTGATACAAGTTCACAATGATCCATACAGCCACTCACACATTCACTGGCTCTTCTGCACAGTTATTTATATATGTCAACTCTCACATGTACTGTGTTTTACATATGTACTTACTTTGACATGTAGCACTGAGATATCCATTCACTCACTAATACACTAATGCACACAGTCATCCGCCCATACAGCTGTTTCTACATGCAGTTTTGAACCCATACATATAGTGAATCAACTACTCACACATCTATGTACAGAGTCACACACCTCCCAGCTACCCATACACACACACTCAGTGTCCCATACAAATACTTGGCCAACCAATCAATAACCCATACAGTTATTCATATAGCTACTGATCAACACATGCAGCAGTTTGTAGAACAACAGATATAATGATGCACAAATTAAGATAGTTTAGTCACTAACCCATGCACTCATTAAGACACATTTAATCATTCTCTCATACAGTCAGTCATGCACCTACTAAATCCTTCTTCCAGACACTTATACATCCACTCATTCTTCAATATGTAAGACACATTTTAACTTTACAGAAACATACAGTCACTGGATGTTGTCATCAGTGATGTCATTTGAGATGTCATCAGTGATGTCATCAGTGATGTCACTAACCATGTCATGAATGATGTAATATGTGACATCATCAGCAGTGGATTGCGGGTGCGCGATATATAGTTAGCGCATCTAACTATATATGGAATTTCAATGGTTTTATGCGAGTAAAATAAGGTTTTGTAAATGCAAATTCCTAACTATATATGTTCTATAACCAATGGTTTTTTCATTGAATATATATATATATATATATATATATATATATATATATATATATATATATATATATATATATATATATAAATATAGGCAAGTAAATCCCTCCTCAACAGAAGAAAGAAGCAGCAGCCCAGAGGGGAAGTGTAAGGAGGGGCTTTATTAAAATAATAACAACAGTCTGGTGGCGGCGAATGCATTTCAGCGCATTAGCCTTCCTCAGCGCCCAACACCTGACAGAAAGTCTCAAAAAGCCAGCCTGCTGCTCGTTGATAATGGCGTCACTCCGCTCCTCCCCCTTGCGATTCCGCTCACCTGCTGCGGTGTGATGTGTATCTGCGCACCACAACCCCCAGAATGCATCATGCTTACACAATCCAGGCTGATGTGATGGTGGAGGGTAAACGGTGTTCCAAAGTGGTGTAATACGTCTGAGGCGAGGAAAAAGCAGCAGGGTTTGATAGGCTAATTCGGGTTGTCCATTAAAACAAAGTCACTCCTTGGGCCCCCTCAAACTGTCAGTCCTTCAGGCAGGGCAAAGATAAGAGCAGGGGCATGGTGCCCAAAGAGAGGTGCCTCTGATCATAAGGACGCCACTCTGCTGGTGCTGTTTAAACAAACTATTTATTTCACGAAGCTGCACATTATGTCTGATTATTTCAAGCCTTCCCCGACGCGTTTCAAAGCTGCTGCTTCTTCCTCATGGGGCCATAGGCAGCACGTGACAGGGTTTAACCACATCCTTCATTTTTAAACCATTACATGCATACTCTCTCCAGTGAGGTATTCTGGGGGCTGTAGTTCGATTCTTGCCCTTCATTGGGGTCCCTCATGTGCCATAATTCAATGCCTTTTAAAACTCTTTTCACCGCCCTCCAGCGGGCTCCAGGCATTCAGTGCAGCAGCCTAATTATGAAAACACCAGCGCTGCAATCCAGGCAGAGCAATCCCCGCCTACAGACCTGTTACAGTAAGTCTTGCCAGGTGGTGCATCCTCCGCGGCTGAGGCCGCCGCGTAAAACATCCATCCTAGGTGCCTCTGATCATAAGGCCCCATGAGGAAGAAGCAGCAGCTTTGAAACGCGTCGGATAAGGCTTGAAATAATCAGACATAATGTGCAGCTTCGTGAAATAAATAGTTTGTTTTGAACAGCACCAGCAGAGTGGCGTCCTTTTGATCAGAGGCACCTTGGATGGATATATATATATATATTGTCTACCATTAAACGCAATTGAAAACACAGACCCTGGAGTGCGAGTCTCTTTGTGTGGTTCCTGCTAAAACGTTGGTCGGGAGCCCTTTCTGATATATATATATATATATATATATATATATATATATATATATATATATATATATATATATATATATATATATATTGTCTATATTCAGCCTCCCCTTTTAAACATTAGCAATACCAAAGAGGATGAAGGACGGAGTGTTGAACAATGCCAGCACTCACATCCAGTCAACTGATCTGGGTTTCATCCATTAGCATTCTTTAGCTCACTCCGCCACCCCAGTTCAGACATGGCCATATGCAATCAGTCTGACCCTGTGCCTCATGGAAACAGCCCAGCCCGAACTGCCAAGCCATTTCTTCCCTGGACCAGAAACAAGAATCCTGGGATGGATTTCGGGTTCATAACCCTCATCAGCCAGGCTATCTTGAATCCAGTGGCCATATGAGCAAGGGACCCACGTCTGGGCATACCCTGTCAACTTATGGCGAAATTAGGAAAACTCTAGGGGATGATGGACAGAGTGTTGAACAATGCAAGCACTCACCCCCAGTCAGCTGATCTGACCCTGTGCCTCATGGAAACAGCCCAGCCCGACCTGCCAAGCCATGTCTTCCCTGGACCGGAATTAATAATCCTGGGAGCAGTTTCAGGTTCATAACCCTCATCAGCCAGGCTATCTTGAATCCAGTGGCCAAGTGAGCAAGGGACCCACTTCTGGCAATACCCTGCCAATACAGGGCGAAATTAGCAAAACCAAAGGGGATGATGGATGGAGTGTTGAACAATTCAAGCACTCACCCCCAGTCAACTGATCTGGGTTTAATCCATCATCATTCTTTAGCTCACTCTGCCACACCAGTTCAGACATGGCCATATGCAAATCAGTCTGTCCCTGTGCATCATGGGAACAGTCCAGCCCAAACTACCAAGCCAGGTCTTCCCTGGACCGGAAACAAGCATCCTGGGACCGGTTTCGGGTTCATAACCCTCATCAGCAAGGCTATCTTGAATCCAGTGGCCAAGTGAGCAAGGGACCCACGTCTGGGCATACCCTGCCAATTGAGGGCAAAATTAGCAAAACCATAGGGGATGATGGACGGAGTGTTGAACAGTGCAATCACTCACCCCCAGTCAACTGATCTGGGTTTAATCCATCATCATTCTTTAGCTCACTCCGCCACCCCAGTTCAAACATGGCCATCCGCAAATCAGTCTGACCCTCTGCCTCATGGGAACAGTCCAGCCCGAACTGCCAAGCCATGTCTTCCCTGGACCGGAAACAAGCATTCTGGGACTGGTTTCGGGTTCATAACCCTCATCAGCCAGGCTATCTTGAATCCAGTGGCCAAATGAGCAAGGGACCGACGTCTGGGCATACCCTGTCAACTTAGGGCGAAATTAGCAAAACCAAAGGGGATGATGGATGGAGTGTTGAACAATGAAAGCACTAACCCCAAGTCAACTGATCTGGGTTTAATACATCATCATTCTTTAGCTCACTCTGGCACCACAGTTCAGACATGGCCATATGCAAATCAATCTGTCCCTGTGCATCATGGGAACAGTCCAGCCCGAACTGCCAAGCTATGTCTTCCCTGGAACGGAAACAAGCATCCTGGGACCGGTTTCGGGTTCATAACCCTCATCAGCCAGACTATCTTGAATCCAGTGGCCCAGTGAGCAAGGGACCCACTTCTGGGCATACCCTGCCAATTGAGGGCAAAATTAGCAAAACCAAAGGGGATGATGGACGGAGTGTTGAACAATGCAAGCACTCACCCCCATTCAACTGATCTGTGTTTATTCCATCATCATTCTTTAGCTCACTCCGCCACCCCAGTTCAGACATGGCCATATGCAAATCAGTCTGACCCTGTGCCTCATGGAAACAGCCCAGCCCGAACTGCCAAGCCATTTCTTCCCTGGACCAGAAACAAGAATCCTGGGATGGATTTCGGGTTCATAACCCTCATCAGCCAGGCTATCTTGAATCCAGTGGCCAAATGAGCAAGGGACCCACGTCTGGGCATACCCTGTCAACTTATGGCGAAATTAGGAAAACCATAGGGGATGATGGACGAAGTGTTGAAAAATGCAAGCACTCACCCCCAGTCAACTGATCTGGGTTTAATCCATCATCATTCTTTAGCTCACTCCGCCACCCCAGTTCAAACCTGGCCATCCGCACCGGAAACAATCATCCTGGGACCAGTTTCGGGTTCAAAACCCTCATCAGCCAGGCTATCTTGAATCCATCGGCCAAGCGAGCAAGGGACCCACGTCTGGCAATACCCTGCCAACTTAGGGCAAAATTAGAAAAACCAAAGGGGATGATGGATGGAGTGTTGAACAATGCAAGCACTCACCCCCAGTCAACTGATCTGGGTTTATTCCATCATCATTCTTTAGCTCACTCCCCCACCCCAGTTCAGACATGGCCTTATGCAAATCAGTCTGACTATGTGCCTCATGGGAACAGTCCTGCCCGAACTGCCATGCCATGTCTTCCCTGGACCGGAAATAAGCATCATGGGACAGGTTTCAGGTTCATAACCCTCATCAGCCAGGCTATCTTGAATCCAGTGGCCAAGTGAGCAAGGGACCCACATCTGGGCATACCCTGCCAATTTAGGGCAAAATTAGCAAAACCAAAGGGGATGATGGACGGAGTGTTGAACAATGCAAGCACTCACCCCCAATCAACTGATCTGGGTTTAATCTCTCATCATTCTTTAGCTCACTCCGCCACCCCATTTCAGACATGGCCAAATGCAAATCAGTCTGACCCTGGCCTCATGGGAACAGTCCTGCCCGAGCTGCTAAGCCATGTCTTCCCTGGACCGGAAACAATCATCCTGGGACCAGTTTCGGGTTCATAACTCTCATCAGCCAGGCTATCTTGAATCCAGTGGCCAAGTGAGCAAGGGACCCATGTCTGGCAATACCCTGCCAACTTAGGGCAAAATTAGCAAAACCAAAGAGGATGATGGACGGAGTGTTGAACAGTGCAAGCCTTCACCCCCAGTCAACTGATCTGGGTTTAATCCATCATCATTCTGTAGCTCACTCCGCCACCCCATTTCCAACATAGCCATGTGCAAATCAGTCTGAACCTGTGCCTCATGGAAACAGTCAAGCCTGAACTGCCAAGCCATGTCTTCCCTGGACCGGAAACAAGCTTCCTGGGACCGGTTTTGGGTTTATAATCCTCATCAGACAGGCTATTTTAAATCCAGTGGCCGAGTGAGCAAGGGACCCACGTCTGGGCATACATTGCATTAATAAACTTGTGTGTGTTATTTTAAATACACCAGAATTTATTTTCTTGCCTTGCCTGAAGGGAGTGCTGTGTCCTTTCCTCATCTTTGGGGAAGTGCTGATCAAAGTGTATTATTTAAAGGTGCAGTGGTAAATTTGGCTCCCAGGTGGGAGTGCAGGGTTTGGGTGTGTCCTTTTAGTGAAAAGCACATTCATTACATCCTCTGAAACTACTTTGTTTATACATCTTCGCAAAACATTATCACGATGCCTCAAACATGATGTACAAGGCCTATTTACACACTTTTTACAAATGTCATTCTATTTTCATCCACGGGATGACAGAGCTAGCTACATTTTCATAACATCGATAATCTACAACATACATTGCAAGGCTGCTTTCTATTGTAAATAATGAGCATCCCAATAGATTAGCAGGAGAGGCACTTCAGCTGACACTGAGACTTCACCACCCAGCGGTCTGACATCTTGTGGCCTGGTCCTTTATTCTCCCACCAGGTAATGGGGTTGGATCGTCCCTTGGGGAGATTCTTGGCTCTACGTCCACACACACTCAGGGTTTTGCATAGTAGGAGTACTCCTGATTACTGCCTTGTTAATATGCCTGCATACATACACTGTTTTAGCACCATGGTAGAGCTGTACCTACTATTTACTCTTCTGGTGCTCGTAAATCACTTTTATCTGCTTCTGTCTACTGATTATGGCAGCACATGCATTCTATACATGAATAACATTGGTTCAATAAATATACTGAAAACATCCCTCTGTGTGTTCTGTATATCTTCCTGAGCACTCATATGCATGAGTGACTGAGCGAAAGGCTCTTATCTGTTTCCATGATCCCTGAGGGGTTAGGTTTGTCATGTTCAGTTGTTGCCAGAAACCATTTGCTCACTGGTAAGGTTGGGGGGAGGGGTTTGTGGCACTGTGGGCTAGCTGGCCACTAGGCCAACATATCCTGCGGGGGTGCTCGGAAATAGTCTACGCACCTCACCCAAAGTTTATGTTGTCGAAACAAACGCTCAGGTCCTACAGATTAGTGGGAACAATGCAACACAATTTGAGCATATTTAGTCACCCTTTAAGACGTATGTCAAGAGAGAAATGGCAAAGGAGAACCCCATCATTGCTGCACTCACTCTCCTGTGATGAGCCCGCATGGAGGGCTTGTCGTCATCCAATGGGGAACTGGAACATGAGGGTGACTAGTGATCATAACCAATCCCACCACTAATTTGAACTTATCATGTTGACTTTTTGGCTTGATGGATATCTTTACATTTGGCCTACTAATCGTATTGCATTGCCCTATGTACCAATGTGGCTCTGTTATATTTTGTGCTTGCATTTTTTGCTTGATTTTTATTTGGCATAGCATTTACCCTGGACTTCTCCACCCCATCTGTCCCATCTTTCCATTTTTCTGGTTAGGTATTTTTTCTACATGTTTGTAATGTTTTGCCAATGAAAAAAACAATAAATAAAGTTTATTACAAAATAAAACGGCAAATAGCAAAATGGAAGAAACCATCCTGAGAAACCTGTCCCTACATAAGTTGAAGGAGATGTGTTAAGATAAGCAGTGGGGAGCTCCATGCTCCAGGAGAGGTAGATTATTTCTAGGCCTGGGTGTAACATTCTGCTCCGCTCAAGGAATATTCAGAATTCAGGAACTCTGCCATCAGTAGAGAATTCTGCATTCCACATCGTAGAGGAATCTATTTTTCGTTGGTGCACCCGAGCTGGGTTTTTGCACGCGTTGGCTGGGGCGATGAGTCTTGCGAGCACCCGCAAGCTCCAGTGAGATTTGACGGCCACCCGCGAGCTCCCACAAAACTTCCTGCCCGCTAGGGCGGCTTTAGACCATGCATGCGACATCCGGCATCTTTTTTCTGAAGATAGTGAGCGCAAGAAAGCACCAGTGACCACAGCTGCATCCTCAAGCAGATTTTCATCTCAAGATGCAGTTTGTGCACAAGTTTGAGCACGAAAATGCATGTCACGGTGCCGAATGTCAATAACATAGCGCAAAACGGCACATTGAGCAGCTCCGTCCGATTGCAGAATTCTGCGGAGTCTCGTTACATTCTTGGGGCACTCAGTGAGATTCCACATAGTAGAACTCAGAGAACTCTGCCCAGGTCTAATTATTTCTTGGTGGACCAATGGGAGAAACAGGTGCTGAGGGAGAAGGAAAGATAGTAAGGAACTCTGTGGAGGGTGCAGGAGAAGAACCCCCACATAAGAGAGTGCTGTGGAGGTTTTGTCTAGACTTTCCCCACCTTTATTCCCTCTTTTGTTTTCTTGGGCGTCCCTGCGTCTGTCCCCTCCAAGAGTGTCTAGGGTCCTTCAGTCCAATGTCCCAGGGATCCCAACCTTATATAGTGTAGTGTTAGAAATTGCAGTTTCTGGTTGGCAGAGGTATGCACACTGTCCAACCATGAACCACAATCCTAGCCAGGGTAGGTCACATCACAACATAAATTATTCTGTGCTCACCATTGTGTAGCTTGGCACAAAGTGGTCAGGCTTAACTTAGCAATATGTAAGGTATTTGTGCAGCAATTCATACAACAGAGTGCAAAAAGCACAAAAGGCTCCACACCAGGTAAGAAAAAAAGATTATGATTTTTTAAATAAAACAAGACCAAAACAACATAAATCCATCCTTTAGAGGTTGAGATATGAATTTTCAAAGATTAAATAAAAAATATAGCGCTTAAAAGCACCTAAAGGGTTAATTGGTCACCCTGGACTGGTGCAAAGTCAAGAGTTCAGGCCACGCGTAATCGAATGCAGGCTGTATGCAGGACCCAGGCAGGCCCCACAGCAAATGTACCTTGATCTCAATCACAAAACCGAGATGCATCTGTGATTCTCACGCAATTGAAATGTTGCACCAAATTTCTCCACGCAACTGCTGCAATGTATCCGGTCCATGAGTGAAGCATCGGTTCCGAAGTGCTGTGGTTCTGAATGTGATGCACCGGGTTTTTCCATGCTGTAAAAGCGATGTGTCGATCTTTTCCATATATTGGCGGCGATGCTTCAGTTGAAGCATGGTTCTGAGTGCAATGCACCAATCTCGTTTCCGCAACAGCGGCAAAGCGGTGATTCTGCTCTCATAGCAGAGGATGTGTTGCTTCCCCTGGAACAAACCTCTAGCGTCATTTCCAAGGGTCCATGACTGGGATGGCACCTCTTGGCAGATCAGACTCACAAGCAGTTGAGCCCAAGGAGGGTTCTAAGTCTTTTGCATCCCTGAGACTTAGGCAACAGGAGGCAAGCCAGCAAGCCCTTGAAGTCACTCTGGGTTCTAGTGATGTAGGTCCAGTACTTGTCACCCAGGCAGAGAGAGAGAAGAAGGTGGGAGGACAACACAGCAAGACAAGAGTTCAGCAGATAACAGTTCCAGCAGAGTGCCAGTCCTTGAGCAGCACAGCAGATCCTCTTCTTTCCGGCAGAGTGATCACAAGTACAGAAGTGTTCTGATTTGGTAGTGCCAGAGGTCCAGTACTTATACCCAGCTGTGCCTTTGAAGTGGGGGAGACACCTCCTCCCTTCCCTGATTCCAGACACACTACAAGGGGATAATCAATCCTTTGTATGGGGACAGTACATAACCCTTTCCAGTGTAGGTGTCTTCTCCACTCTCCCACACTGCTCAGGATTGCCCATGTGCATGCAGATGACCACTCAGGTACACCTACCCTTCCGTTATGATGTGTGACTGTCTAGAGGGAATGCAGGAAGACTGCTGTCACCCACCCCAGACGAGTATTCCAGAGACAGTAAGAAGTCACCCAATGGCTAAAGTAAGTGAATGCCAACTTTCTAAAAATGAGTATCAATTGGGGGATTACTTCCAAGCGGGTGGCCAGGTAGGACGTGTTAAAGTTTAAAAGAACAAGAGACCTGGCTACCAGTTTTAGTTGCTGCCATTTATTTCAGCGGACTAAGAGCTCATACATTTAGTCTGTGGGCCTAATTAAACATATCTACATGATTTACACTTTTAGAAAAAACTTTTTAATGAAACATTTCAATCTAGTCTGAGCCATTCAAAGATACATTAAACAAACACCTATGATAATGAAAAACTTAAAGGACAACAAAGACATAAATTCAATAAGTTACAATCAAGTGTTGAAGAAATGGGGTTTAACCCAGCCGCGTCAGGGGCACGCCTAAGATCTTCGAGTTCACCTGACTTGGTATACAGAGACACGGAATACTTCTGGATGGCGTCAGAGACCAATTTATTAGCTGCAGCTAGTAACAGTGATCCTAGAAATACATCACGGTGTAAATTCTCAGGAGACTGCTCATTTTACTAAGGCGACACGTCTCCTTTTATACCCAATATTCACATTATAAATGTACACCCGCTGCACAAAATTTTAGCTAATAAGGTACATTTTCAAACAAAGTATCACATAACAAAAACTCAATTTACAGTATCCCAACCCAAAAGTTAATGATTAGGAATTTCCCAAATTTAATCTCCACAACCCGGACAAACCTATAATTGAAAGCATAACCCATGTAATGAAGAAACATAAAAAAAGAAACGGTAACAGATGCTGAACAAGATAAGGCATGTGCAAGGAAGCTAAAAGTTAACAATGTCCTGGCAATCTCAGACAAAGATCGATCAGGGAAATTGGCTTTGCAAGGTCAGTTTCAGGGGAAGAGGTCAGTTTCTTACAGTTCATTTCAGAGTCAAAAAGGCCACTTTATTCGCCAGGCTACCTTCACAGGCCTACGCGAGGGCAACACAAAATGGTGGCACAGAACAAAATGGAGTCAGTTTTGAGAATTACAAAACCTCAGACCCTCCTTTTGCCATTACGTAGTCAATAACCTAAGACTCATGTTAATCTGAATCTAGGTCTATATCGATATTCATTAGGTCATCAAGGTGTTGCTGTAGCATCATCTTATTATTCTCTACTTCTCTCGGGACAGGTCTCCGAACAAAACATAGTAGCACAAAGACTACAAATGGCGGGACCACACTGGATGCAAAGACAACAAGCGAAAAGGATGGTTAAAACCATACCAAGGAATGTCAGAATCTTCCATCCCCACTTGGACAGCAGTCCCCAAAACCATCCTGTCAATGACCAGTCTCCTTCGTCTACATGGATAGACTCAGAGATCTTATACAACCTAGAGATGGCTTGGTACACTGTAGGGGCATTATCTGGTGTGTAAACACAGCAACTGGATCCAATCAATTTACATACTCCTCCTCGATCTGCAAGTATGATGTCTAATACCATACGGTTCTGCAAAGTCATAAGGCGGTCCGCTTGAAGCTCAGCTGTAACATTACTAAGAGCACCTGCTGTCTCATTAATAGTAGCTTCAACAACGCGGACAAGCTGTTGAATATGCCTACTATTGATCATAGGACCCCAAAAGGGCAGGAAGCCTTTGACAAAATCTCCTACTTCATGTGCTGCAGTATCTTCCTGATTGAAGACATCTCTGCCATATCTCGTTCTATTATAGTCTGAAGCAGTAGTGTATGTAGGGGTAAGCAGAAATGCCACATAACACGTTCCTGAAAAATCAGGTGGCAACCATGTGTAGGCTCGGTCATGACAAACAAAATATGTGCCTTTAGCTGGCACAAACGGTGGAGAAGTCCGAGATGAATAGACATAGGGTTGAGCCCACACACTCTTATCTAGCTGAGCTTTCGGATTCCGACCATTACCTTGCAAACAAAAATGGCCTCGGTGGGGTACAATCCAAATAGGGGGAGTCCTTTTTCGTCTCTCCTTCTCTGTCAAGCTGGTACTATATCCAGTCACGTTCCAACCAACGTAAGCCTGCACCTCATCCTGAGGGATAGCATTATATGCATCAATATCTCGGATCATAGCTACTATTCCCCTTATCAAGGCCCTATTGCTCGAGTTATCTTAAGGGAACGTAAGTGGCGTACCTCATTTGCATAGATAAACATGGTCTGAAAAGCCCACACAGACCCATTAAAAGAAAAAGGCAAAACCAAATATGACATACCTTTATCTGTCGTATGAGGCATAAGACCACAAACCCAACAATTAGTGGTATTTACTGCTAACTGATGCTGATGCAACAACTGTATAAACAAGTTGTTGACAAATTCTGATCTCCTTGTCTGTTCATGTTCAGGCAACGTATAAAACTGGTGCAAAGAAACAGTAGTGAAAGAAAGCATAGGTTGGGAGGTGGGTGCAGATGTCTGTTGTATAGCATAGACAGTCCAACCCACACAAGCTAATGTGATACTTAAAAACATCAAAAAGCACAATATTATAAAACATTTGCTATGTATCAATGTACAAAATCTTGTTTTAAGATCTATTCTCTCAACATCTCTTTCAGTTACAACAGACTCCATCCTCTAACGTACTGCTCGCGGCAATTTTCCTTCTTCATTCAAGTGTGCGTCTAGGCGTCCTAGACGTCCCTAGAACCACAGACCTTTCGTCAATATGCGGGCCACCCCTTAAGTCTTATACCGCGACCCTGCAGCTGAACCCGGATGGTGGTTCGAAAAAGAAAAAGAAAAATAGTCTCTTGTCTGAAAGAGTGTAATTCACGAACAAATTCAGATTTTATTTGTCCTTTTTAGACCTTAAGTTGTAGTGTTCTTTACCAGGCACAGTTTGATCCTGAAAAGGTGTCTCTGGGTGCATAGTATCAAGTCTCAAACAAGGCGGCACAGCTTCTTGCAAGACTTCATCATCTGCACGTTCTGACTGAGTCCATTCCAGATGTGCATCGCTAACCGGTACAAATCTAGGAACCCTTTCACTCTCGGAATCGGCAACACCTTCCCGGACCCACTTATCGTACGGTAGGGGCAAAGGTATCTTCTTGCAATGGGTACCATGTACCCAGTTTTTCTTGCCGAACACCTTAATAGCAGTTCGAGTTGATAACAGAACTTGGTATGGACCGGTCCATCTTGGTTCCAAGTTCTTTGACCTCTGGAAATTCCTGGTTAGAATCCAGTCGCCAGGTTGTATCGTGTGGCCTGCGTCTACAGAAATTGGAGGCAAAGTGTCATGGACCTATTGGTGAAGAACACGCAATTTAGCAGTCAAATCATGTAAGTAGTCAACAAACATAGGGTAGTGGATATCACTGTACTTCTTAGGCCTCGGTACACCGCAGACATTGGCCGGACGTCCAAAAACAATCTCGTATGGGCTAAGTCCCACGTGAGAATGTACTGTCGTTCTCGTGGACAAAAGTACCAATGCTAAGGCATCGGGCCATGTAAGACCAGAGCTCGCTTGCACCTTGGCCAACTTCAGCTTCAGAGTGCCATTATAGCACTCGACCAGGCCTGCTGACTGGGGTGATTTGCAGCGTGAAATTTCTGTTTGACACCCAGACCCACACATACTTTCTTCATAATCTGACCCACAAATTCACTTCCATTATCACTCCATACCATCCTCGGCAAGCCATATCTGGGAAAGAATTATTTGAGCAAATCCTTGGCTGTAGACAAGGCAGTATTATCCTTTAGGGGGTAGGCCTCTATCCATCTGGAAAAGGCACAAACAACCACAAGGACATACTTCAAGTTATTGCATCTTTCCATATGAATGTAGTCTATCTGCAGCACCTCGAACGGATACGCTGGAGGAGCAAAATGACCCGCTGGAGTTGGGGTTCCCTTTCCAGGATTATGCATCAAGCAAATCATGCAGTGTTTAACCAAATTCTCAGCACACCTAGGAATTCCTTCTGCCATACCGGAGCCAACAACTTACATATCTCTTTTGAACTAATCTGAGCCAACCCATGAGCCATAGTAACCACCGGAAGCACATATGCATCCGGCAACAACCATCGCTGGTGCTCTGACAACTCAACCCAACAGCCTGTTGAATCCAACATTCCCGTACTCTCTCTCCACATACTCAATTCTTTCTCAGTAGCTTCTGCCTGAATCATCTTCACACTTTCTGTTGTATCTTCACAAATTCTTCCTTCCACAACCCATCTGGCAGGACCTGCAACATACATCCGACTCATCACATCTTTCGCCGTTTCTCTCGCTACTTCATCTGCAAACGCATTCCCTCGACCCACATCATCCGTAACCTTCTTATGCGCACTACACTTCACTATCGCAATTTGGGTCAGCAAAGTAAGTGATTCAAGAAGTTCACTCACTAATTGTCCATGCTGAATTTTCGTACCATGGGAAGTAAGAAATCCTCTCTCTTTCCACAAGCGACCACAACTTTGAGCCACGCCAAATGTGTATTGGCTATCAGTATAAAAATTCACTCTCTTTCCTTTTGACAACACACACGCTCTAGTCAATGCTATCAACTCCGCTGCTTGCGCTGAATTCTGTGCAATACGTGCTGTTTCAACAATCGTGTGCAAAGTTGTGACAGCATATGCTGCAGTCGTCTCTCCATTCGGAAGCTTAAAGCACGAACCATCTACCCATAGGGAACCATCAAGATTCGAAAGAGGAGTATCTTTCAGATCAACTCTACCCTTCGTTTCCTCCTCAGTCCGGAGAAAACAGTCATGCTGTTCCTGAGCATCTGTCTCTACAAAAATCGGCAACAATGTAGCTGGATTCAAAGTGTTGCACCGTTTGATGTGCACATGGCTAGCCAAAAGCGTCAACTCATAACCTGACAAACGCGCACTGGTAAGATGTTGAGTCTTCGTTCTATTCAATAGGGTATTCACTGCATGTGGGACCATCAAAATCAATGTATTATCCAATACCAAACCAGCAGACTGTCGGATAGAAACATCCGCTGTCGCTGTAGCTCTTAGACAACTAGGCAACGCCCTAGCTACCGGATCTAAAGTAGCTGAAAAATACGCACATGGGCGCTGCTTGTCTCCAAATTGTTGCATCAACACTGACAATGCACAACCTTCTCTCTCGTGTACATAAAGTGTAAAAGGTTTACTGTAGTCGGGGGTACCCAACACCGGAGCAGAACACAATGCATCACGCAATTCAGAAAAACTCTTCTGACATACGTCAGACCAAGGAAGAGGGTGTGGTGTGTCCTTAAGAGTAAGTGCCAACAAAGGTTTCGCTAGCAAAGAAACATTCGGAATCCACTGTCTACAATACGTGGTGATACCGAAGAAGGCACGCACCTCTGTCTATGTGCATGGCACAGTCATTTGAAGAATCGCTTGAATACGCTCTGGGGTCAATCGTCTTCCCTCCTTCGACAAGACATGACCTAAGTATGTCACTTCTTGGCGGCAATACTGCAACTACCAAGGTGACACTTTATGATGAAGGTCAGACAGGTGTCGCAACAAAGAAAGAGTAACTTCTTTACAAATCTCTTCATCATCAGCAGCAACCAACAGATCATCAGCATACTGGATAAGAGTAGCACCAGAAGGCAATGCAAGAGTATCAAGCTGAGCTTTCAAAGCCTGACTATAAATGGAGGGACTCGCACAATAACCTTGAGGAGCGCGCTTAAACCGGAAACTGCGGCCTCCTAAAGAGAAGACAAAAATATCCCTACTTTCCTCAGCAATCGGAATACTGAAGAAAGCGTTCTTCAGATCAATAACAGAAAACCAAGCGGCTGAGGCAGGGATCATAGTCAATAAAGCAGTAATGTCCGGGACAACAGGAAACTGTGGCACAACGATCTTATTGACCTCTCGAAGGTCAATCACAAACCGATACACAGGTGGCTGAGAAGAGTCAGTACGCTTAAGGACAGGCAGAACAGGACTGTTACACACATTACTTCTCAATTCTTCAACCACACCTTTCTCAACCAAATCATAGATAATCGCTTAAAGAGCTCTTTCGCCATCACTGGAAATTTTGTACTGAGGAATGCGAGGTAACTTAGCATTCGACTTAAGGGTAACAACGTAGGGTGGAATCTGCAAGAGACCAACATCATTGGGACCTGTAGTCCAAAGTGTATCAGGGAGAGAACGCAGTTCCAATGGAAGGCGATCCATAGACAGATACATCGGGGAAATCACTTTCTTAGCCACCGTAAGATGTACTCCCGAAGGAGAACAATGTAATGTCGCATGCAATCTTTTCAACAAGTCCAAACCCAACAGATTCTCGCCACAGGCAGTCGTTAGAATAAGGGGAGCCTCCAATTCACAGGGACCAATAGAAAGGGGCAAAGGACAAGAAACCGGGTTACGAACTGGGGCGCCAGAAAATCCTACTGAAACATTGCTCAAGCCAGGGAGTTTAGAGTGCATGATAGAACTCTTTGCTGCACCAGTATCCAAAAGAAAAGGTTCTGCCACACCTGATGTAATCACTTCAACATAAGGTCCACTCTGGTCTACTGGAACTGACACTACTCCCTCCCTTTGTCCATGGCTGTCCTAACTATCATTAAAACCGGCACTCTCACTTCCAACATAATAATCATCAGTGTAGTACTGAGCGGACTGGACGGTCGGAACATTCTGTTGGTCAAAATAATTCATAGAATTCTGAGGGGAAAATGAACGGTCATTCTGGGGAAACGTACCACGTCCCCTACCCCTAGGTACTTGTTGGAAACCACCACGACCTCTCAGACAAGACATACCATTTGCACGCTGTAGCAAGATTGGGCAACTATTCTTGAAGTGACCTTCTTCTTTACAATAAGCACACTGATTAGGGCCTAGCGGGAGTCGCGAAGCAAAAGACTCAGGTTTCTGCAACAGTTTCTGAAACTGTGGGGGTTGCTGAAACTGGGAAGGTTGCTGAAACTGACGCAGATTAGGGCGAGGCAGATAAGCCTGCTGCAGAAGAACTTTCATTTTTAATTCTCTAGTCTTCTTCTCTACTTTATCCTTCCCATCTTTATCTCTATTCTCATAGTATTGTGCAGTAGCCAATATCTGGGCCGAAGAAGAAACAGCCCATGAACTCTCAGAGTCCTTTAATTTATAGAAAGTTCAGGAAGTAAATTAAAAACAAACTTATCCACAAACAACCTCTGACCACCTTCTGTACTCATGTCCTGACCACTATGATCAATGAATGTTCCCTCAAACCTAGTGAAGAAATCAGACACACTCTTATCTTTCTTTTGTTTGCATGCTGCTAACTTGTCCCAATTCACCCGCAGAGGAGGCATCATAATTTTCATTAAATTAATAATCCTACCAGGTAGTTCTGCAACTAAGGGTTCAGGTTTGGCACCTCCTACCTGCCGACCATCTGCAGCAGTAATATTAACCCACGTATCTCCTAACTCTGGCGCGTGATCCTCGTGATGGATCTTCACCCACAAGGGTTGAGGAAGTACATTACCCATCAACATATCTATGTCAGCTAAATTCATAACACACGTATCAACTGTCTGAGACAACTCCTTGTAATAACCAGCAGGATTTTTACGGGGGTCAGGCAAGGTCTGCTTAAGAGCCAGGACCTCAGCACTCTTCCAAGGGACATGCAACCACACTCGCTGAAAATGAGCCGGTGCAGCTGAAATACCACGAGCGGCATCAGCCACAAATGCCTCTCTCCATACAGGGGGAACCTCTCTCATAGGATACTGCTTCACTTTTCTCCTAACAGAAGGGTCAGGTTCGAACAATGACTGAGGTGGATGCCTAGACCTGAAAGTGAGTAGTGTCTCTACCGCTTCCTCAACATCGGAACCCACTGTTGGCCCTTTAGCAAATTCAGACTGAACATTAAGCAATTCCAGTGGAATTGAACCCAACTCATTATCTTTGCACTCCTGACGAAGGAAGGTACACATGACATCAAAAACATACCTTTGTTTTGGTGCCTCCCACTGTAGGAAGATATCCAAAACCACTTGTGGACTGTACTTGGAGGTATTCGAAACCCATCTACGAGCAAAGATATCTAACACTGCCCGCTCTTCGGGACCAGGGAGCTGACTACGTCTCTGCTTACGTTCATAAACAGGGGTCATATTCAGTGACCCAAAGAAAGGAGACAAAAGACTAGTGACAGTCTCAGTCATTGGTTGCCGAGCAGAAGGAGAAGAAGTTGACATGAGGACAGGAGACAAAGTGTTTTGAGGTGACATAGACGTTGGGACAGAAATAAGAGAAGTCGAAGATAAAGGAGTGTAAGGCAAAGGAGTTTGAGACAAGACTGGTGGCAAAGCTGGCGGCCCTGGACGGGGCTGTGCCGGGGGATGAAGAACCACCTGTGAAGCAACAGGTGGCTGAACAACAACAGGGGGTTGAACGACAACAAGGGGTGCAACAACTGGAGGTAACGGAGGTGCAGTAGCACCCTGCACATTAGGGGGTGGTAATCTCAGTAAATGTGACATCAAAGGATCCTTTTCAGGGTCTTCAGTCACAGTTGAATGTGGAGGTGGCAAAGCCGGGTAACATTTATCAATGGCCATGCAATGTTGTCTATCTAACACTTCAATCGCACGATCTTCTTTATCTTCCTTAAACTGCCTAGCAGCTTGCATTACCGATATATTCCTTTCCTTCCTATCTCTCTTAGCTTGCTTAAGTTCTCGCTGTTTGGCTTCCTTACGCCAAAGGCGGAAAGAGTCAAACATCGCCAGCCGGGCTTTCTTCTTCAATAGCGCAACTTCTAGGTTATCTAAAACATCTGTTTCAAAACTACCATGTTGGGGCCATCGTAAAACACCATCTTTCCTTGTATAACGGACCCATAATTCATTAAAGGTAATGGGACCCACACCATGCTTTGAATAGAGCTCATAAGTTGGAGTTCCAACCTGAGGTATCGGACACGAGTCCTCAAATCGGGAATCCCTACTACAACTACAACAAAACCACTTTCTAAATTTGCTAAAACCAGGCATCTTTTAGCTCACTAGTCTTGCTTCAAACTTTAAGGGGTTATCAAAAAATGATACACTCGCAAATATACGAACCCCTCGGCTTCGACTATTGCAATGGCCGTATCAAAACCAAGAAACAAAACAAAGTCGTGGGAGCGACCCACTTATACTTAACCAAAATGTCTGTCACGACACCAGAAGTCTAACGTCTCCGCCTTACAAATCATCACAAGAGGGTCCAAGACAGGGCGACAGTCAGGGCAGCAGTCCTTCGCAGCCGTCGGAAAGGGGAAGCCCCGCAGAAAAAAAGCTTCGGTCCACGTCGACGTGCAGGGGGTGATGAAGTGGCGGCCGTCCTCCAGAATTTCCTCCCGGGGCTCCTCACAATCTTCGGGCTTGGACCAGTACCGCTGAAGTCCAGCCCCACATTGGGCGCCAGTTGAAGAACCGGGGTTTAACCCAGCGGCGTCAGGGGCACGCCTAAGATCTTCGAGTTCACCTGTCTTGGTATACAGAGACACGGAATACTTCTGGATGGCGTCAGAGACCAAGTTTATTAGCTGCAGCTAGTAACAGTGTTCCTAGAAATACATCACGGTGTAAATTCTCAGGAGACTGCTCATTTTACTAAGGCGAGACGTCTCCTTTTATACCCAATATTCACATTATAAATATACACCCACTGCACAAAATTCTAGCCAATAAGGTACATTTTCAAACAAAGTATCACATAACAAAAACTCAATTTACAGTATCCCAACCCAAAAGTTAATTATTAGGAATGTCCCAAATTTAATCTCCACAAGCTGGACAAACCTATAATTGAAAGCATAACCCATGTAATGAAGAAACATAAAAAAAGAAACAGTAACAGATGCTGAACAAGATAAGGCATGTGCAAGGAAACGAAAAGTTAACGATGTCCTGAACATTGATTGGCAATCTCAGACAAAGATCGATCAGGGAAATTGGCTTTGCGAGGTCAGTTTCAGGTGAAGAGGTCAGTTTCTTACAGTTCATTTCAGAGTCAAAAAGAAACCTAGTTAATGTATACATGAACTAAGAAGGCCAGGCCACTTCATTCGCCCGGCTACCTTCACAGGCCTACGTGAGGGCAACACAAAATGGTGGCACAGAACAAAATGGAGTCAGACTCGAGAATTACAAAACCTCAGTGTGAAAAATTACACCAGCATGTCTTAGCCCCTTCGATGCTGATGACGAGCTCAGCTCGTCATCAGCCACGGGGGGCGTGTGCGGATGACGAGCTGAGCTCGTCATCTAACGCGGCTTTTTGAAAAAAGCCGCGTAGCGCGAAAATTACCGCCGCAGCGATGAGGTTAAAAAGCATCCCTAAGACAATGAGAACTCTCATAAGGCCTAATAGTTAGCTTGTTATCGAGAGATGCTCTCCATGAGGGAAAAAATAAATATCTTTGGGGATATATCTGTATGTAAAATCCCTCTCCAGAATCAGGGAATAATTTAATTTGCCCCCTTCTTGGATAAGAGGAAATGCCAAAGCGTTTCCAATCCCTGGCTGAGTTAAGGGATTTTCATCAGGGCTGGAGCAAGGTGTAATGTGTAATAAATGGGAATTGATTCAGTGAAAATAAATAGATCAAACCCTTTCTCGACCTATTCCTATCACCTATTTATGATATATTTATTGTACCTGGTTGTGTCGTTACGATCTTCCTAAATGTGTGTTGTTTTTTTCTTCAATCGTTAGTAATTTAAACAGGGACCTGAAAAACCCGGACATTGATTTGCATAGTTGGTAAATATGTGAGCCCAAATAAATTTGAGCCATTTTGAACTTATGGTTTCATTTGAATTGCCTACTTTTTTCAAAAGAGGATGGTGAACCTGCATGTTCAACTGGGGACTTGTGAAAGCATGAATCGTCCTCGTTCAGCTTTCAGAGGTGTTTAATAGCTCGTCTCTACAGAAGGAAAAGGAGCCACATTGTATCACCGGGTGTTTCTGCATGCTGATACTAAGCACGTCTATTTTGGCAGCAACAATATGGAACAAACAATTTACTTTGTATCAAGCAATTTCCTGTTTTGAAGCAGCCACGGTTGTTATTCATGTGTTGGTGAAGGCTATAACAAAAGAAAACAGGCATTCAGATGTCTGTCTTGCTAAGTCTTAATCGAACAGGATTAATCATGACTTACATAGTTACTTCTCCATGGTGTGCTCCCGCTGGCTCACTCTTCCTACGTGTGTGTATTCCCAGTTGGATGTGCTTATTCGTTAGAGAACCAGGAAGTATGTCATTCGGTTAGCTTGAGGGTTTATGGGAAATGTAGTTGTGTCATTTCTTGATGGATAACTTTATTCAGTTCATCAATGACACATTATATTTTTTTAGTGATAGATTTACCTATTGCTTGTCATTTCGCAAAAAATTGCTAATAGGTTGCATGATTTAATTCTGACATTTCAGTCAGACCTTTTTGGATGCAATTGAATTTTGAGCCATATTTCTTTGAATGTCTCAGACACAATTGACATGTTTCATAAAAAAGTTGTTTCTAAAAAGTGTAAATCATGGAGACATGATTAACTAGGCCCACAGATTAAGGGGTCCATTAGGATTTTGGGCGGTGGCACCTCCGCGGTGTTGGCGGGGCGTAAAGAAGGCCTTTTCTGCCCGCGAACTGCGGTACTCACGTCCGCCATATTAGTATAGCATAACATAGGTCATTTCCCGACCAGTGCGCCAGCTACCGCGGCGGTGGGAGCCAGTGGAGACTTACCGCCGTGCGGAATGACGTCTGCCCCGCTCCACAAATTAGGATGGCCCAAACAGGCAGATGCACCGCAGCAGAGACACCGCCCAACCAGACACGGTGGAATCTCGACAGTGGAGCGCGATAGCAGCGACCCGGTCCTCTCCATCCAGTCATGAACGCCATGGACCCAGCTCTACATATGCTTCTGGTGATGTACCTGCTACAGCACTACCATCAAATGGGCTGCCACGGACGCCGCCGCAGGTACGCAAATACACAAATACAACACACAACACATGGACTGACACTGGGTCCAATTCCACAACAGACACCCTGCTGGGGGTCACAACACATCCACAAGGGCACCCACACATTACCCACCTGCCAACAAGTCACCCCTCTGCATCCGGGACGCACATTGTCCGCGAACTAGCAGCAACGTCCCATTCCTGGTCACGTCACTGCCGCGGTCAACACATGCGCACAATGCAGAAGGCAGAAGGCAGGGCCACTACAAGGCATGGCAGGGCACAAAGACCACAGGGACACACAACCCCCAAACACACATCAACACACCCCATCAAGTCACATGCCAGGTGCCCATCCTGTGCACCCCATGTACACAAACAAGCAACAAGCACAGCAACAAGCAAGCACAATACACACCCTGCACCACACAACAAACAACTTAGGAGACAGCCACTGCAGGAGTGTCTGACAAGGAACCCACAACACCAGTGCCTCACACACTGAAGGTTGCCAATACTTCCCAGCACATATACACACAAACAAATACACACCCTGGGTGTAGCCATGAACAGAACACACACACAGGGATGCCTGAACAGATGCCTGCCCAAAAACAACACACAAACACTACAGGAACACACATAGAACCCCAACAGAACAGACCTACCCTGTCAGCCAAAATGTGAAAAGGCAATGGGAGCACATACACAACATGAGTGCACAACATCATCACTCAAGAACAAAACACACACTCAACATACCACAAATCACACAAGAAGTGCACCTGCACAGACCTACACTGCCACACATCAAACCAACCACAGATGCCCATGAAAGCACAAATCATCAAACACCACAGGAAATCAGGGGATGCACATTAGGCAATGTGAAACCCACACACTCACAGCACTGTATGCACAACAAGCAGTGTGTGCACACCAAGCGCAACAGCTACACAGAGACATGACTGACACAACCTCAACACACACACCACAAATCAGCACAGCACAAAAACAGCAGCACCCCCAGGAAGTGAAGCAATACCACAGCCAACACACGGACATCCAACACAACAACAACAGGATGCACCACTCTGGGATACAAGAGCACAACCACCTACACCAGAGCACTGGGCAGCACACACAGCCCAAGTGCACATGGGCAATCCTCACTGATAAATACATCAAGAACATCACACATAAACCATTGGGGCAATGTCCAGAGTGCAACATCACTCCTGGCCCAAGAACTGCACCCCAAGGCACAGTCTCACAAATGAAGTGATGGGGAGGCACATACACATGTTAAACAAAGGGGACAGCTGACATCAAAGGCAACCGACTTGCATGTCAGTAGTCGACATGTAAGGGGTGTACCATACACAACTAGAGGGAGTGCAGACCCACAATGGCTAGGCACAAGTGGCACACATAGGGTATGGCATCACACCACACACACCATGCCATACAGGAGGAGAACAGGCACCATGTAACTGCAATGCATGACAAACACAAACACAATGCCAGTGAGGAGCAGCAGGACCACACAGTATAACCAAACACACTCAAGACACATTGATGATCAAACAAACACAACACTGATGTGCAAGTTACACACTTTGCACACTCATAAGTGACCAAAACAACAAGGAGGAGTCACACAGAACTGCATGCACACACCAACACACTGCACAGTGCACAACAGACAACTCACAAAAGTGCATACAATCATTTACATGGTGCAGGACAATCCAAAGTACAGGCACACAACTCCTGGCTGACACATGTGTGTCTATCACAATACAGGGGCAAACACCCACCCACACCCACTACAAAGTCACACCCTTCACACTGCACACCTCCTCACCACACAAGAGCACACATCCCATGTAGGCCAGGGGACCAGGACTAAGGTCCAACACAAAATGAACATACACATACACAGCTGGGCACATATACAGGAATAACACACATACATCATGACATTGCCCAGCCTGCATGCAAACCTGTGCACAGCATCACACCCTGTGCTGGCAGTGTACCCCAACCTGATATGGCAACAACGTAGCCAACAATAGCAAACCACTAAAAAGATAACTGCATCACAGGTAAAAGAGCCAACACAGATAACGCAAGTATCAATGTTTGAATGGACTGATGACCCTGTCACCCCTGTTTAGAAATGTGATGCGGGCAAAGAGCTTGGCAATGTTTAAGTGAAACATAGAGCATGGGGCAAAGGCAACCTAATGCACACACCAAAAGAACTGTAATCAGCAAGGACACTGACAAAACACACAACAGGAGTAACTGTCTTTATTCACATATTGCACAGATGTGACAGTAGAACAACAGTGGACACGAGCAAGGCACACAATGCTGACCATATGCAAGATAATCTGCACAGGCAAACTACAAACAGGAAGGCCAGTGGGCATGGCACAGGGTAGAGTACAACACAGCAGAGCAACAGGACCAGTGTCCTTGGCACAGGGGAGAGTCCAACACAGCAGGGCAACAGGGCCAATGTCCATGGCAGGTGGCACAGCAACTACATGAGAGGCTGCACCGGTGAGAGTACAACACAGCAGAGCAACAGGGCCAGTGTCCATGGCACAGGGGAGAGTCCAACACAGCAGAGCAACAGAGCCGTGTCCATGGCAGGTGGCACAGCAACTACATGAGAGGCTGCACAGGTGAGAGTACAACACAGCAGAGCAACAGGGCCAGTGTCCATGGCACAGGTGAGAGTACAACACAGCAGAGCAACAGAGTCAATGTCCATGGCACAGGGGAGAGGACAACACAGCAGAGCAACAGGGCTAGTGTCCATGGCACAGGGGAGAGTACAACACAGCAGAGCAACAGGGGCAGTGTCCATGGCACAGGGGAGAGTAAAACACAGCAGTGCAACAGGGCCAGTGTCCATGGCAGGTGGCACAGCAACTACATGAGAGGCTACACAGGTGAGAGTACAACACAGCAGAGCAACAGGGCCAGTGTCCATGGCACAGGGGAGAGTACAACACAGCAAAGCAACAGGGACAGTGTCCATGGCACAGGTGAGAGTTCAAAATAGCAGAGCAACAGGGCCAGTGTCCATGGCACATGTGAGAGTCCAAAACCGCAGAGCAGCAGGGCCAGTGTCCAGGGCACAGGGGAGAGTACAACACAGCAGTGAATGTCAATATCAGGGGCCAGGGAGAAATGCGGAATCAGGACATGTGAAGCTGCACAGTGAGTGTGTTTGACTGTACCCTTCCATGACCAGCAACACACCCAGGGGGCAAACAATGGGCAGGTCTAGCACAGCTGTATGCGAGACAGGTGTATAAGGGGTACTGCCACTCACATTTGCCTGTCAGGTGGACTTGGAGTTGGCTGTGTGTCGGGGACAGCAGGAACACTTGAGTGGGGAGACAGAGGCACAGGTGATGTAGGGCTATCTGTTGTCTGTGAAGCTGGAGGGCTGTTTGGACCAGGTGTCATAGTGGCACGCTGAGGTGGAGTCATGCAGACCTGTGACACAGTGTGGATGGGAGAGGTTATAGGGGTGCCCTTCTACTTTTTGGGAATACAAAATGGCTTCCCTGTCTTGGGGTTAATATGAACTGGTGATGACACAACAGGCACACACACCAACTGTCCCGCATCGGGTGCAGACACTGGCACTACCTCTGGTGATGTGCTGGATCCTGCGGAACGCTTTGTCTAGCTCTGCGTGAAGTTTTAGGGCCTGGAGAGTCCTTTGATGGAGATGCCTCTGAGGCATGTGAGCCTGATGTCAGCCTTTTTGCTTTTTCAGCCTTGCTCTTCCCTGACGGGCTCTTGTCCTTGCATTCTTGGGTGGCTCTGCTCTTCTGTGGGGATGGTGTCTGTGGCCGGGACCGCTTGGGTTGTGTCTGCTGTGTGCTCCTTGTGCTGTATCGTGTCTGTGACACATGCCAACCGTGGTCACTGTCATCTGATGAGGCCACTGACTGAGCGGTGGACAAAGGCACCTGAGCAGGAATGGGAGCATGTGCTTGGTGAAGGGCAGATGTCACAGCGATGACAAAGCTTGGACTGTACGGTGTAGCCCACCCATGTCAGAGTGTATGCCCTCCATGTAGGCAACCACCTGGTCTAATTTCTTGTCATGGTCACTGAAGGTATTGAGCAGGGCGGGTGGCCCACACAAAGCTGGCGCAGGAGCTCAACACACTCAGCACTGAGGGCAGCAGGGGCGCAGGTGCAGGCTCAGTGGTGCCAGGTGTGAATGTAACTCGCCCCCTCTTACTGACATTGACACGACCAGCACCGGATGAAGTGGATGGGAGGCTGGGTACTGTTCGCTGTGTGGTAGATGATGTTGCAGACTCCCATCCCCAGTGCCTGCCAACATGGATGCATCACCACTGGCATCAGATGATGTAGTACTCTGTGTCTCAGCCACGGATTCCTCCTGCATAGTACGGTCCCCTTCAGATGCACTGGTGGGCTCTGTGTCACTGGCCTCCGGTGCAGCTGTGGTGCTACTCTCGCCACCACTGGTTTCCGGTTCCCATTCCTCTGGGTCCACTGGTGAATCTGCATGAGAGGGAGATGCAGGGTTATGTTAGTGTCATCATCTGGACAAAGAAATAAAATCAATGCAGTACAGTACAGGGGATGCCCAAATCAACATGGTGACCACCACACCCTGCAATCACATTGCAGCAACACACTACATAGAGCACAACAGTGCCTGTAACCCTGAATATCTGCCATGACTGAGCCATGTTGAGGCCACACAGCACAACAACATGCCCGTGGATGAAGTGTAACAGACACACAACTTGCCCTGCCCACACCTATCATGTCCCAACACTCATTGCCACTGACAGACCTTCAGGGAACAGGAGGGGACAACACACACGCACCTATTAGGACTTGACAGCCCACAATGTCTAGTAGGCCATACCAAGCACCATGTGTTACTCTGGGTCACCTTCTTGTCAGATTAACCCATACCCACGGTATGCAAATTACCCGCTATTGAGACGAAGGATCTATGTGACTCACTGGCCGAGTTCTTTCATGAAAAGATTGAAAAGATCTAAGCGAACTTTCCCACGGACATCCAGGCTAGCCCCCCGTTCTAGACAACTTTGAGGATGACCCTGTTAGCCCTAGTTGTTCTCTTGAATATTTCGACTTTATCACTTTAGTAGAGACCCAAAGGGCGTTAACTTCTGCCAAATCAGGGTCCTCAACGGATCTATGCCCACCTAAAATCACGTCACTCCTATCCCACATACTAGCCCCTACAGTACAAAAAATGTTCAACCTTTCCATTAGCGAGGGGGTGATCCCTGCCTCGTGGAAGGAGGCCTTTGTGCGCCCTATTCTGAAGAAACCTACGGCTGACCAGGCTGAACTGGCTAATTACCACCCCATCTCCCTGCTCCCTCTGTTGGGTAAACTACTGGAAGGCCTGATTAACAGCCAACTGAATAGATACCTGGAATCGAATAACATCTTGGATTCCTCACAGTCAGGCTTCCGCCGAGGATTTAGCACAGAGACGGCTCTCCTATCTGTGACTGACTCCTTGAGAATAAACATGGACAGTGGTGGTTCAGCCTTCTTGATTTTTCTTGACCGCTCCGCGGCCTTTAATACCATCTCTCATTCTAGGCTCGCGGAGAGGCTAAGCTCCTGCGGCATTCAGAGGCTGGCCTACAAATGGCTTTGGAATTTTTTGGCAGATCGTTCTCAAACGATCATACTGGGTCCCCACCAATCTAAAAGGACCTCATTGGATAAGGGCGTCCCCCAGGGCTCCTGCCTTAGCCCCAGGCTTTTTAATATCTATATAGCTCCGTTGGCTAAGGTGGTAGAAGCCCTGGGGTTTGAAATAATATCGTACGCCGACGATACACAGCTGCTTTTCAACATCGGCCAATATCCCGAAGCTGACAGAATCCGCTTTGCTAAAGGGATCTTGGCAATCGCCCAGTGGATGAATTCCAACTGTTTACAACTTAACCCTAGCAAGACGGTAGTCATGCTTTTCGGGAAGGCTGAATGGGTCTGGACCAATGAGTGGTGGCCGTTACAACTGGGCCCCCCTCCCATTCCAAAGCCATGTGTAAACAATCTGGGCATAAAACTTAATCAGTCCCTGTCCATGCATGACCAGGTGGCCGCAATATCAGGGGCATGTTACTACAGATTGAGGCTACTGCGAAAGATCCTGCCTTTTATCCCCACGGAACATCGGAGAACCATAACTCAAGCCTTAGTCATGAGCCGTATGGATTATGGCAATGCTTTGCTGGCTGATGTGGGAGCCATAGCCCTGCAAAAACTGCAGGTCATTCAGAACACGGCAGCAAGGCTGGTCCTGAATATGCCGGCAGGCACCCCCTCTCGACCACTGCTACGTCAGCTGCATTGGCTGCCGATTAAACAAAGGGCGTTTTTCAAGATCTGTTGCCTCACTTTCGGCGCGCTTCAGGGTCAAGGCCCTCAGTATCTCCAGGACAGACTAGCAAGATACACTCCATCTCGCCTGTTAAGATCTGGCTCATTGCAGCTACTTCAGGTGCCCCGTATTAGACAATAGCGATCAGGAGGCATGGCATTTTCGTACATCGCCCCTAAATACTGGAACAGTCTCCCCCAATCGCTACGAGAAATCCCTTCATATCTTAGTTTCCGGGAACACCTAAAAGCATTTTTGTTTTAACAAGCTCCTGCTTCCCGACAACTCCGCCAATAAGGTGACCCAGAGTAAAGCGCTGAGATGCCCCCCAGTGATTCGTGCACTATAAAAGAGAGAATAACTTAACATAACATAACATGTGTGGGCCTCACCGATCACGGTGCTTGCAAAGTAGGCATACATGAATTCACACTCAGATAGTGGACCCTGGTGTTCAACCCCTAATAGATTCCCCACACTATCCCAATGCGGAATGACCATGTGGATCCTAACGCATCTGGCTATGAGAAAGCACAGCAGGGAGGATCAGCTTTGTACGGTCAGTTTCTCCCGATTCCTGATACTAGCACACATCCCACCCGCCACTCACATGACATAGCACAGCACCACCTCACGAACTTCACATGGGCCACCGCTGCCACAGGCCCTGTACACATGCATCCGCTCCCAGCAAAGTCACCCTCTCCAAATACTCACCCCTGCCTTGCTGGCGATGCTCCTTCAGACGTGCATCCAGTGCAGGATTATTCACTGCGAAAATGCGGGCCATCAGTGGTGTTAAGTTGTGCCATGCCAAACGCCCAGTGCGCGGTTGCAGCCCCAAAGTCATCTGAGCCACCTTCTTTGCCAGCCGGCTGATGTCGTCCCACCTCTTGTGGCAGTGGGTGCGTCATCGGTTGGATACCCCCAGGGCTCGCACCTTTGCTGCAATGGCCCTCCACACGGCCTTACGCTGGTGTACCTTGAGCTGCAGGTATGGGAGAAAAGAAGGGTAAATGACTAGGCATGAGCGGATTTTGCGGATCGGCAATCCGCGAATTTGCGGATTTGCGAATTTGCGGATTGCCAAAATCCGCAAAATCCGCGAATCCGCGCGTTTTTTTTTTAATGTTCGCACGGGTTTCTGCAAGTTCGCGAGGGTTTTGTACAATTTCGCAAATTGCGAAATTGTACAAAACGCGTGCGAACTTGCAGCAACCCGTGCGAACACAATTATATGAAGAGAAAGAAGCTCCTGGTCACAGGAACAGCACAGGGATTCCGCTCATGAAAGTCAAGGATGCAAAGGCCTCTACCCAGCATCACAGCTGATTTTCCACAGTAGATTTGGGAAGAGGCACACCTGTCCAGCCTTGAAGACGCTCATGATTGTTTTTGGGCTAATGAATGAGTCACTGATTTTGAGCATCAACTAGTTCGAGCGACCATGCAAAGGCCGCCCTCTACCCAGCATCACAGGTGATTTTCCACGGTAGATTTGGGAAGAGGCACACCTGTCCAGCCTCGAAGACGCTCATGATTGTTTTTGGGTTAATGAATGAGTCACTGAATTTGAGCATCAACTAGTTCGAGTGACCATGTGTGTGTTACTATGCAATCACCCTGAAGGGCGCAGGGGTCCCTTGAGTGACCTGTGTAAGGCTGTAACTATTTTACAAGGGCGCCAGCAAGCTGCCAGCGCCGTTGTAAAATAGTTACAAAGTTAGCTTGCACAGGAAGCACTTAGATAAAATAAAGCAGCACCTGCTTCGTTTTATCTAGTGGTTCCTGTGCAAGCTAACTTTGTAACTATTTTACATCGGCGCTGGCAGCTTGCTGGCGCCATTGTAAAATAGTTGCATGAGTGGGGGTTCAACTTTTGAACCCGTTACGTTCGCGGATTTTTTTTTGCGGATTTTGCGGGAAATCCGCAAAATTCGCGGATTGCGGATTTCCCAAAAATCCGCAAAATCCGCAAGCGTAACGGATTTCCCGCTCATGCTTATAAATGACCAGTTACATAGTTTCATGTACCAACATCTATCAGTACAGTGGCAAGACACAGACTCAGGACCTATTGTAATCTCCCTCCATCCCAAACTGGGGGATACTTCACAAGAGCACTCTGCATGGGACAAACAGATGTGATTGCATGCATGCATGAGGGCCTAGAGGGTACCTGATATTCACACACACATGCAGGATGACTGCACTGAACCCCCTCAGTGGCTCGCAAACATCACCAATCCCATGCATGTCTGACACCCCCCCTGCCCTACAGCTCCCTTCATGATAACTTACCACTACATTGGGGCCACCATACAGCCTTGGGCACTGTGCCAGCACCTCGTCCACTAGGACCTCCAGCTCCTCGCTTGTGAATGGACTTGCACGGATCTTCTCTGTCCTTGTCATCCCTGTGGACATGGAACACCTGTGGTTGATGTGAGTGGTGAGGGGTCCCAGGCAGCAGGCTCTTGAGGCAGCAGCAGGAGAGGGCCCCAGGCAGTAGGCTCTGTGAACAGTGGAAATGTGAGGCTCACTCCCACAGATTTAAAGCCACCTGGGGTAATTTGTAAGGTGCAAAGCTGCAAAAATTGGTTGTCCAGGTCTGCCTCATTCAAACCCATCCAATGACTGCCTCCGCGGTGGCGAAGCACGCCTTCCGCGATTTTCAAATGTGCATCATGCCACCGCAATCATCGCTCCCATTGGCTGTAGGCAATGCTCCATGGCAGTGATGCACCGCAGGGGCCAGGCGGTACCTACAGCGATTTGGGTGGCAGCGCATGCCCACCACCATCTACCCATGTCTTCATGCCAATGGCTACCGCACTTGTGAAGGGGGTGGTGCTGGGCTCACACCGCGGTGGCCAGGCGGTAGTTAACGTGATTTGGGTGGCGGCGCATGCCCACCACCATCTACCCTTGTCTCCATGCCAATGGCTACTGCACTTGTGAAGGGGGTGGTGCTGGGCTCACACCGTGATGGCCAGGCAGTAGCTAACGCGATTTGGGTGGCGGCGCATGCCCACCGCCATCTACCCATGTCCCCATGCCAATGGCTACCGCACTTGTGAAGGGGGTGGTGCTGGGCTCACACCGCCGTGGCCAGGCGGTAACTACCGTGATTTTGGGCACATGCATTGGCAATGTCCATCGTGAACACTGCATCAGTACACAGCAGCAACATGGTTAAGGGTACATCATTGTGCACACAATGCCATTATTCAATACAATGCACAGGTGGTCGCACGTTATGTGTGACGCACATTGGTCTGTGGTGCCTGCAATGTCACTTATGCATTTGATGTTTGATGAAGCTTCACAGTGTTAAGCTGATGTCGATGAAGTGTGACAAATCAATGTGTTATGAGTCAGTGCTGACTGAGCCAAGGCTTGTCTCACTGTATGGTGTTGTTACGTACTTGTGCAATCATATCTGCTAATGCACACAAGTGATATTTTTCCTGATACTGTGATCATTGGGCTCTTGATGTGTGCCAAGTTCACATGATGTATTGAGGTGTGACAGGTACAGCTGATGGATATGAGCCAGTCATGTTCATTTGACACTTTTGTGGATGGTACGGTATGAGGCGTGCACATGTGGGATGTGGTGTTCTATATGTGTGCATCCCCATTGACCTATGTGTTGTTTGCGGCCCTTGTGTGTTGTAAATGGGGAGGTGTGCCCTCTGTGTGTCTCAAATGTCCAGCCATGTAACCTGGTGTGCCACACATCTCTCATGGCAGTCTTTGATTTTGCGTGACATCCTTAACGGGATGTGCTGTGGCCACCTCATGATGGTTGTCATTGACATTTGTCCATTTACATCTGAACGAGGAGGAGGCCTAATCTCATACGTCACCTGACAGTGCTGGAGGGCATGGAGGATATAGCGATCATTCGCAAATTCCGTCATGACAAACCGACCCTGAAGACCCTTTGTGAACTGTTGGATCCCCACCTGCAGCTTCATCGCCACTACCCAACTGCATTCACACAAACATACAAAGTGATGGCAGCCCTCCCCTTTTTTCAACTGGTTCCTTCCAGGAGACTGTGGCCAACGCTGCAGGGATGTCGCAACCCATGTTCAGCATGGCGCTGAGGGATGCTCTTGCAGACATGATGATATATAAGGATCGATACATACATTTCCCCAAGGGAGCAGAATTGGCTGGTGTGAAGGGTGACTTCTATCCCCTTGGGCACATCCCCCATGTTGTTGGTGCCATCGTTTGCACCCATGTAGGTCTGGTGCCACCACAGACGACTGAGCACATTTTTAGAAATCGCAAACATTATCATTCGATAAATGTGCAGGTGGTGTGCTTTGTGGACATGACCATTTCACATGTGTGTGCAAGATTCCTCGGCTCAGCCCATGATTCGTACATTATGAGGAACAGCATGGTGCCCCGGGTGATGACAAATCTGCTTCCCGAGCGTGTTTGGATTGTGGGTGAGTATGCCTAGTGATATGGTGTGCTGTGTGTGTGTGACCTGCTGCCCTCTGCCTGTGCAACATTGCAAAGTGTGTTTGTCATTCACAGGTGACTCTGCATATCCAAGCCGTCCATGGCAGTTGAACCCACTACAAAATCCCAGGACCCCAGCTGACGTCAGGTACAATAAGGCCCATGGCAGGACCCGGCGTGTCTTTGAGCGGACTTTTGGGCTGCTCAAGTCAAGATTCCGCTGCCTTGACAGGACTGGAGGTGCACTGGCATACTCGCCTGGGAAGGTCTGCAAGATCATTGTGGCATGCTGTATGCTGCACAACATGGCCATTCACAAGGGAATTCCCAGCTCCTGGATGATGGTGAGGAACCAAGGCCCCCGCCTGCCCAAGGACCTGAGCCAGTGATGAGGACAGTGGAGAGGAGGAAGGAGTTGACATGCGTCAACAGCTCATCACCCGCTACTTCACTTGAAGGTGGGTGAAGAGGTGCGACTTGTACATTGTCTGGTGTGATTGTTTTTGATGTGAAGGGCTATGAGCGGATGGTACAGACAGGCACATGTTGAGTCACCTGTGTGTGGAAAGGCGGCAGTGACATTGCATATGTGAATGTATGCAGAACTCTGCTTGTTGACACTTGCTGCACATTGTGTTGTATGCCCGTAGACTTATGTGTATGTTTTGTGTAGTGTTATGTCTGTGATGCCACACTAACGTCAGTGACTGTTGTTCTGTTGTGTCTCCCTAGGTGCTTCAAAATTATACTGTCCTACATACTGTATATGTTTTGGATACATCATGGACATTTTCAAAACTGTAAATATTGCATTAAAAACAAAACAGCACAAATTTTAGTGCGTAAGGTTTTTTATTTGCAAAGTGGACATGTGAGGGGTGCAGGCATATTTACATGAAGGTGGTGATGGAGCAGTGAGTTGACAGTCATGGTAGATGAGATGCAAGAGTAGACACCACATGGATGTGGTGACTCAGTCCCACAGACAAGTGGCATTCGTAAGGCAGTGTGGGGAAGGACAGTCAATGCAGTGGATAAGAGGGTTGCCATCAGGGCTGGCTTCGTGGCTGACGTGTGGCTGGTGCGTTGCCTCCAGAGACTCCCAGGCTCTTCTTTGGATGCCCCCTTGATCGCTTGGGCAGGGGGGGGACTGCATGACCAGTGGCGTCTGAGGACTCACCCATCTCTGTTGGCGCAGGGGAGGATGGTGCACTGTCATCGTGCAGCACAACAGAGGGGGCGGAGGTGTTGTTTGGGACACAGGCCTGTCCCTCAGTAACGCTACTTGCTGGGCCATGAAGTCCACCATTTGACCAATGCCTATGTCGATGGACCTCATCAGCAGAAGAGCTCACATAATAGTTCGTCAGACCGGCCACTTTGTCCCTGGACCTGTTCATATGCACCGATGCCTCTGGTGAAGTGGTCCAGGGATGGTGTGCCAACCTCCTGAGGTCTGGGGGTGACCCTGGCCCTTCCACCTGCCCTGCTGCCACGGACCTATTGCCTCGCCACAGTGGGTCCACGCACACTCTCCCTGCCCTCCACAGTTGGTAGTGTGTCCTGGTCGTCCCCTGGGACAGGGAGGGTGCTGTTGGTGGTGGTGGTGGTGGTGGTGGCCGAGGTGGCAGCAGTGAAGGCACAGGGCGTGATTGCACGGGTCTGCTGTGCTGTTGTTGGTGCAGCAGACGTGGTGGTGGGGAGGATGGGGTCCTTGGACCTGTTGGTCCTTGGCACACCCGATGGGCTGGCCCGGAGCTCATCGTCCAAACTATGCTGGGAGTCAACATCCAAGAGTCCATGTACCGGGGGTGGAGACAGGCTCTGCTGGTCGTTGTTGTCCTCAGCAGCGAGATCTTCATCACATGTGGATTAGATGGGGAATGGTCAGTGTTGGGCAATGTGCAAGTATTCTGTTAGCTGCATGTCATTCGCTGTCTGTACACTACACAATTGAAACAACTTCACTATTATTGTTAAATGCAATACTGGGTGTTATTACATGGTGCAGAGGAACATCACTTAATCATATATGTTAGGTATCGATGCATTGCATGTATTGGTGCAGTGTGTAGTGATGCAGGCCTCACAAACAGCCAGACCAGTGAAGATGGCTACCTACCTGTAAGTTTGTTTGATGAACAATGCAATGGCTTCCAGGTGCTCCTGGGTGGTGTGGGGAGAGGCCTCCATCTTACTGGGGAGTGGGACATGGAGCATCGTAGGAGTAGGAGTGCAGGTCTCCCACCCCCAAACAGGCCTCACAAGCAAGATGGCTAGCTACCTGTTAGGTGAGGGTGAACAGTGCAATGACTGACACATGCTTCTGGGTGAAGGAGGCCTCTATCCTGCTCAGGTGTGTGACAGGGTGCATGGTGGGAGTCGTGGTACAGGCCTCCCACCCCCAAACAAGACTCCCAAACAAGATGGCTATCTACCTGTTAGGTGAGGGAGAATAGTGCAATGGCTGACACATGCTTCTGGGTGGGAAAGGCCTCTATCCTGCTCAGGTGTGGGACGGGGGCATGGTGGGAGTGGTAGTGCAGGCCTCCCACCCCCCAAACAAGCCTCCCAAACAAGATGGCTACCTACCTGTTTGGTGAGAGAGAACAGTGCAATGGTTGACACATGCTCCTGGGTGGGGGAGGCCTCCATGCTGCTGGAGTGTGGAACAGGGGGCATGGTGGGAGTCATGGTACAGGCCTCCTAACCCCAAACAAGCCTCCCACACAAGATGGCTACCTACCTGTTAGGTGAGGGAGAACAGTGCAATGGCTGGCACGTGCTCCTGGGTGGGGGAGGCCTCCATGCTGCTGGAGTGTGGAAAAGGGGGCATGGTGGGAGTTGTGGTACAGGCCTCCCACCCCCAAACAAGCCTCCCAAACAAGATGGCTACCTACATGTTAGGTGAGGGAGAACAGTGTAATGACTGACACATGCTTCTGGGTGGGGGAGGCCTCTATCCTGCTTAGGTGTGGGACAGGGGGCATGGTGGGAGTGGTAGTGCAGGCCTCCCACCCCCAAACAAGCCTCCCAAACAAGATGGCTACCTAGCTGTTAGGTGAGGGAGAACAGTGCAATGGCTGACACATGCTTCTGGATGGGGAGGCCTCCATGCTGCTGGAGTGTAGAACAGGGGGCATGGTGGGATTAGGAGTGCAGGCCTGCCTCCCACAAACAGGCCACCCAAGCAAAGTGGCTACCTACCTGTAAGTTTGTTTGATGAGCAATGCAATGGCTTCCATGTGCTCCTGGGTGGTGTGAGGGAGGCCTCTATCCTGCTCAGGTATGGGACAGGGAGCATGGTGGGAGTCGTGGTACAGGCCTCCCACCCCCAAACAAGCCTCACAAGCAAGATGGCTAGCTACCTGTTAGGTGAGGGTGAACAATGCAATGGTGTTTTGGTTGTGCAAGGAAGGACCTATCAGTGTGTTGGTTGCCATTTGTTTGTACTTACCAGCCTCCATTCCCCGGATACTCCCGTGATACTCTTTGGATGCAGTATGGCAAGCACCTTCTCCTCCCATGGTGTGAATGTTTTCTGTGGGATGGGACGGCAGCTGCCAGTCCGGTTAGCCAGCTCCCAGTTCTTGCTCCTCCTCTCCTTGACAACGCTCTTGAGACCATGCCACCGCTTCATGATCTCCGTCTTGGATTGCGGAGTGGTCCCTACTGCATTGACCCTTTGGACTATCCTTTCTCACATTTGTGTCCTTGTGGCTAATGGTGTCTGTTGGACCAGGCTACCAAACAGTTGTGGTTCCACTCTCACTATCTCATTGACCCTGACTGTCAACTCACCCGCTGTGAATTTTGGCATTTTCTGTGCTGCCATGGTGAGTGGTGTTTGTAGTGTTTGTGGGTGCAGGGGTGGGTGTTGTGGGTGTTGTGTTGATGTGTGAGGTGTGTTGTGTGCTGGGGGATTGTTGGTGGTGGTGTGATGGTGGTAGTGATGGTGGTAGTCGTGGTGTCGGTGGGCTGTGTGTTGTGTTGTTTTGCCTCTCCTGTCAGATGTGGTGTATGCCCTTCTCTTCTGGAGTGTTGTAAAGGATTGTGGTCAGTAAAGGGGCTGGTTTTATACTCAGCTGTGTGGGTGACTCCAAATGGGCTTTTGCTGTGAGGTGTGTTGTGGGTGTTTTCCTAGGAATTGTATTTAATTTTTGAGCATTTGTTTTATCATTGGTATGTGTTTTGTGTATTTGTAGGGCATGGCTACTTTGATTTGTACTCAGTTAGGCATCGTTGCAGTGTTTTCGCATCGTCCGCCATTTTTTTCATGTACCGTCCGCTGCGGGGGCTATGCTGCAGCTCTTCCGCTGTCTCTCCCATTCACTCCTGTGTGCGACCGCGGCGGTCGGAAACTGCGGATCGTACCGCGGGACCACCGGGGAAATCCTAATTTCCTGTGCGGTGTCCCCGCATTGCTGGCGGCGGGTTGTAGCTTTTCCGCTGCGTTTCCGACCGCCGCGGTCATTTTTTGGATGTCACAGCTCGCGTCGGGCGGTTTTTGTTAGCCCGCTACCGCCACGGTTCTTTTTTTTTATGGCGGTTGATCCTAATTTGACCGCCTGTTAGACCGCGGTCCTGGCGGGCCGTTGTTTTCCTCCTCTGTGGCGGTCGAGGTGATTTTCCCCCCGCTATCCTAATGGGGCCCTAAATGTATGGGCTCTTGGTCTGCTGAAATAAATGACAGCAACTAAAACTGGTGGCCAGGTCTCTTGTTCTTTTAAACTTTCTAAATGGCATTTGCTGAACTGGAATTTAAAATCCAACTTCACCATAAGTTGTGATTTTAAATTGTGAGTTCAGTGACACTAGCCTTAAAAATGTATTTCTTCACAATTGGGAGTTACACTTAAAAATTGTAATAAGGCAATCCCAATGTTATCCTACGGAAGAGCTGTGCCTTGCAGTAGTGTAAAATGAAATTGGGAGATGTTCACTACCAGGACATGTAAAGTTTAGAAGTACATGCCCTGCCTTTTAAATACACTGTACCCTGCCCTGTGGGCTACACAGGGCCTACCTTAAAAGGTGACTTCTATGTATGAAAAAGAAAGGTTTAGGACTGGCAAGAGGGTTTACTTGCCAGGTTGACAAGGCAGTGTGAAAGTGCATGCACAGTTCCACAGTGGCAGACCTGATACAGAGACATGGTTAAGTGGCTACTTATGTGGGTGGAACAATCAATGCCCCTAGCTCACTAGTAGCATTTAATTTACAGGCCCTGGGCACATATAGTGCACTTAGCTAGAGGCTTATAAGTACATTAAATATGCCAATTAGGGATAGTCAATCAAATCATGTTTCAGTGGAGAAGTGCACGCACTTTCGCACTGGTTGGCAGTGTTAACGTGCTCAGAGTCCTAAGGCCAGCAAAGGGAAATCAGCAAAACAGTGAGGCGAACAGTCAAAACATTTTGTTTAAGACCACCCCATAGCTGTCATCTTTGAACAGTGCTGCATCATATTACCTAATTTAGTGTAAGCCAACATTACAATGTTCAGTGGAGAGACCACAATCACTTTATCACTGTCTGGAAGTGGTATAGTGCGCAGAGTCCTAAAGGAAGGAAGACAGGCAAAAGTTGGGGAAAGACCACCCTAAAGGCTGTCAGGTCTAACAGGTAAAGCTGTCAGGTCTAACACGTATATTTTGCTAAGTCCCTGAAATTGGCAATAGTGCTCCAGAAAGATAATTAACAGAAAGAGGATGAGGCTAGGGAAGACAAGAGGGAAAAACTAGGAGTAGCTCACCTGGAAGAAAAAGAGAGGTGTAATGAAGAGGATGAGTGGGCCCAGGAAGATAGGAAGAGGGAAGAAAAATAAAATGAGAAGTGCTGATTGAAACAACAGACTTAAAAACACAGGAGCTCAAGTTAGCATCAAAGAAAATGGTTGCTCGGAATGGTGATTAAATGCAGGTTCCAGGGCTCCATTAAGTTACCAAGAAGTTGATATACGTATATGTTACACACACTGACATAAAGCGGTTCCACAGCTTTGAAGATGCATGAAAGGTGCAAAATTTGAATGATAAGTCCAAGGGCAATTTTACTGAGTTGCCTCCAATTTTGAAGGAACCGAGGTTGATGGAAAAGTGCCAGACATGGACAATCTCACTAATATGATTAGACTAAATGCTCTAATTAGATGGTTTGTGTTGAAGCTAGCACACTACCTGAAGAAGAGATTATGTGAAAGCAAAAAAACTGATGGAGTTCAGCTTGCAAAGTGATTCAATGACATAGTATGAGGTTGGAATGAATGTGTGAGAGGGATGGAAGTGAAGATGTGCCCATTCCTAAATCCCTTAATGGTTGCAGAGCAACTGAGGGAAGAATGACCTAGCCCACTCAGGTAGTAATTGTCAGACCTTACGAAAAAGTATACAGAAAAATGGTGGTGTGTTGTCTGAAATTTGGTTAGCTACAAAGGTTAACAATGGGCTGAACCAGTACGGTTCCAAATATAAAGGGGAGAAGAGCTACAAGCAAAATAGTACCAGGACAGAAGAAAAATGTCAGAAGGATTCTGAGGGTCAAGTTCAGTTTTAGAGGATCTGGACTAATACTCAGAACCAGAAGGAGAAGGGCTAGAAAGAGACCCATTCAATGACTAATGTGGTAACCGGATGTATGTGCCAACATTACAAGAAAGATTATGCAGTTAAAGAAAATGTGCTAGCTGTACTTCTGAAAGGCAGTATGCTACCTGGAAGGATGAGTATCAGAAAGGGCCCAGTGACACTCAACCTAGTTACTATGGACATCGGGCACATGGACTCAGAGGTTCTTTATCACAATTAATAAAACATTATTGGGTTTGTCAGTGAGGTAGGTATCAATTGTGGAAGGTTCCCTCTTGAAGTAGGAAACTGGCACCTGCAGGACTAAGGATGAAAGGAAGTATTTCAAATCTCAGGATATTTGACCTGGTACCCTTGGCAATGGGCTGATTTACAGTGGGAATGATATGGAGTACCCGCTTGCCAGGGCAGAGGCAGAGGTCAATTGCAAGATAGCCATGGTCTGTGGACTGGCATGAAAAACAGAGTGTTGGGTGCCTATTTGGCCCAATTGTAATCCGGATAGCGCCATGTCCAGGGGCCAATATGACCAGGAAAATGTCAGCTTTGTTGACCAGAGCACAGGCGCATGTCAGGTTTAAAAGTAGGCTGGGATCTCCTCAAGAGAGGAGGGATCAGAGTAGAGCATTGTGAATCAGGGCATGCTGTCTGACACTGGCTGTGGTGACATTCACCCGAGCTCCAGGTGAAGATGAGAATAAACCCGCAAGGTGAACAGAGTGTGTGACTTTGGGATATTGCCAAAGCTGAAGGAATTACTGGCTCTATAGGACAATCCCAGGAGATGTTTTGCAATGAACAGGAAAGGTGTCCTACTCTCATGCACATATGCAAGGTGACCCAGGAATAAGTTGCCACTAGAGTGACAAAAAGGATAGGGGTCATCTTTGACAACTGCTGCATTACATATTTCACTGCATCAGGTCAAGACAGGCAGAGGAAAAAAAGAGATCCTCAGTGAGTGTGTCTGTGCTGTCATTGATTTCTGACTGAGGACGGAACAGTCCAGTCACCAATATGCTTGATTGTGCAAGCAATCCACTTGAGGTGCCATTGTCAGTGAACCATTAGCCAGACACAAAACTTCACATTGAAATTGGGCCCACACATCTAGCACATTTTCACTTGTGAATGACCAAAACCCAGACAAGAGGGAACCGGTTATTAAACATACTTAGCAGACATTGTGAGAAACGGGACACATCACGTTGTAACAAAGTGGGCTGAATGGTACTGGTGAACCGTACAATTAACAGAGATAAATAGAGTTAAAAGAGGGTACAACAGAAATAAATCATGTTTATTTTGGGCAAAGGTTATTTTACAAACACAGCAGCAACAACAGTAAGAGCATTAAAAACAAATGGATACAGAAAATCATAGGTAAAAAGATGAAAAATAAAGCACCAAATCATAGAAAATAAGGCCAGTTTGACTCACCTTTTAAAAGCAATGTGGACCTATTGCCTTTACAATTGCTATTATACCCAAGCTAGCCCATATTGTAAAAAAAAAAAAACTTGGTACTTTGCTGATGTTCAAAAGCATCAGTAAAAATGTATTGATATATACTCTTGTGTGCATCATGACACAAAGGTGGCCCAGAGTAAAGATTTATATATCATGCATGTCCGCGTATTTGGCATAACAAGGACACTTTTAGATTTTTAAAATATATTATTACAAGATGGCAGATGCCTGCCTCAGAGTGCTAAATAAAAAAAAAATCTAAAATGTGCAGTGGCAGCCGCCATATACAATATGTGGTGGGTGGCAGGAGGGGGCATGGGTGTGGGGGGACTCTAATAATAATTAAAAAAAATATTTTAGAGTGAACACCTACTGCCGCCCGACCTCCCGCGTCGCGCCTCCATGCTGGCACTTCCTTGTCCCAGCAGACACTGTGACTAGGTCACAGATTCTCTGTCCAATCCCCGCACTGCATAGCAGCGTGGGTATTGGCCTGGGCGGCCTGGAAAGATGCTCAGGTCAGGGAGCCTGTAGGGTTTCTCTAACCCGGCTGTTCAATACAGCCAGGTCAGAGAAACCTAAGTGTGCATGTGTGTTTTGGTCGACCTGGCCTAACACATATTCGGCCTAACACATAGCACTCTTTCTTCCCCCTTCCCCTTCCCCTCCCATGCCCCAACCCCACCCTTCCTTCCACACAGTGGCTGAGCCAGTGGCTTAAAAATAAAACAATAATGAAATATCATTTTATTTTTTGCCTGCCTGTTCTGAGCCAGTGTGGCCTCGCTCCTATGCCATTGTGGAGGAGCGGCCCCTGCAAATGTGTGTGAAAGCATACATTAAGAAAGGAATGACTCACCTGCAAACCGTAGCCCTCAAAAAATAAATATTTATAAATATTCAAAAAAGGAGGGAGAGTGTGGACAAGAGAGGAGGAGGAATTGGGGTCTTGCACAGGGGATAGGTCATCATCGCCAAATGCTGGTAACAGCAGGTGGTTGCGCATCACAGGGTAAGGTTTTTTAAAAAACATTTAAAAAGCCAGAGGAGAACTCAGATGTAACTGTGGGGGAGGAGTGAGCAGCATGGACAGCAAAAGGAGGAGTTTGAGGAGGGAATGCTGCACATGAAGTAGAGAGCTAGAAAACAAATGCACTCCCATGAATTGCTAGAAGAAGAAAAAGTAGTTCCCAAAATACAAACAATGGAAGTTCACAAGTCATCCAATAAGAAAACAGAAGTGCTCCATAGATGAGAGAAACAAAGAATAGGATAAGAAGCCATTAAACAAGAAGCAGGGAAATGAGATGGAGAAGAAAGTCCTCCAAATCAAGAGCAATGGAGCCGACCCGCTATATTTACGTATCTCACAAACCCGGAGAACCTACAGACTACATTGCATTTCCACAATACGGCAACAAGCCTAAAAGTAAGGGCAAGCGGATTGGCTTCCTGCTTTGTCCGACCGCGTACCCGGCGGCAGAGCATTCTACCCTTAACACGCTTCTCTGACGCTTTTGAAGCACTTCCTCCTCGCGTCTGATATTGTTTACACCCGATTAGGACTGGGTTGGAATTATCACCGGTCCCACGATACTGCCTTCAGCCTAACTTCCACAGCCCTGAAGAGTCACGGGTCTACCCCGCTATTGACGAAACACGTGTCGGCTGGTTTCTTGTGAAACAAATACTCTCACCGGATGAATAAAAAACAAATAAGATAACAACATTGGAGTTTGATCTTAACCTTTCATTGAATGATACAAGACTTCACCTATGGACTAACTCAGGTTGTGTGCGCTTGACTTTGCTTGCATGTATACAGAAGGTAGAGCAACTCTCCCCCTTCTTTTCTCAGAGACCAGGGTTATCTCTGATCAAGAAGCACCAACCACCTAAACCTCACAATCACCCTCTGACCACTACCTGTAGAGCGCCATCATATTTCTGAACACTCCCATAACCCTTCGCTGAACTTAGAACTCAGATATAACTGTGGGGGAGGAGTGAGCAGCATAGACAGCAAAGGGAGGAATTTGAAGAGGGAATGCTGCACATGAAGTAGAGAGCTAGAAAACAAATGCACTCCCATGAATTGCTAGAAGAAGAAAAAGTAGTTCCCAAAATACAAACATGGAAGTTCACAAGTCATCGAATAAGAAAACAGAAGTGCTCCATAGATGAGAGAAACAAAGAATAGGATAAGAAGCCATTAAACAAGAAGCAGGAAAATGAGATGGAGAAGAAAGTCCTCCAAATCAAGAGCAATGGAGCCGACCCGCTATATTTACGTATATGCTAATGTGCTACAGAATATAGGACTTTAACAACAACAAAATCTGTATGCAGACAAGCCCTAAAAAGAGCCCCTCAACAATTCAAATCTTCCAATCAGAACACTATTAGGTCGGAATGAGCTTGGGTGGACAAACATAAAAACAATGAGGGAAGTAATCGAATTAAGAGCAAAGGATGAATGCAGAAAACAAGCCATCCGTCCAGTCGTGAACAAGGAACTGATCAAAAGCCCATTCTGATTAAAGGTCCTGGAAACAATAGGTCTGCCAACAGACAACTAAAGTTGCCTGTAGGCAAGCCCTAACCATCAGCTTTTTACACATAACGCTAAAAAGTAAAATATTTGAAATCATATTTTCAATCAATGAGATAAAGTGCACAGAAGATGTGTTTTGCAATTACAATAGATAAGTAAAACATTCGGAAGGGAAACGTAGATATTTGTTCAAAATGGTAATTACCAGTCACAGTGCACAGTAACAGAGAGAAAACCTTCAGTTTAAGGATACGGCCAACCCTTTCATATTGCTAAGGCTGAATGATGTGCTGAAGCCTCCAATACACCTCGCATTTAACTGCTGTAAAAGTAACAACAGGAATAGCAACAGGTTTGCAAATCTGCAGCACCTACCAGCGAAAGTAGCTCAGCTCAACGCTAGTTGTAGCTACTCCCTTCTAGTACTTTGGAATACCGCCAATCCATAAGGACATGGTTAATCGAGCTGTGTGCCCTTATCGCCAGTTGGCACAGCGGTCTCCCAGGGCCACATACTTTAGTGGACTTCGCAAGTGTGAGGACCGAAAGCTTAAAATTCAGCTACTAATGTTTTATGTGGGGTGATTGGATCAAGTCCAAATCAGCTACCTGGAAATTGAATTATACTGCTCCAAGTGGACAGAGGTCACAGGACCAACCACGACCCCTCTCTGTCCACCATTATTTCGCTCATTGCCAATAAAACACTGTGCCGTCCCATGTCATGTGCCAGAGTTCCTATATACATATTGTGTCCATCACTGACCAAAGTTGGGCAAACCACCATAAAGTAAATTCTCCACAGGTTTTCAGAACATCTTTATTGGTATCCCTACAATTAGCCAAATCAGGCAAGTGTTCCAACGCAGTCAGTGTGCTGTCTTCTGCCAATGAGCTTCTCACCTAATCTTTTTAGTCTCATAGCTGTAGACGTGGAAGGGTAAGCAATTGCTTCAGAAACAGACTCTCCTTCATTTAGAGAACTAATGTATCCTTAACCTGACAACCCTCAAACTCACCTTGCACAAAGCTCAACACCACACACTTTTAGCTCCCTACAGCAGTTTATCATTGGATTCTGCACTTAGTCAAAGGATGACACCAGTGCTTGGTGCATAAACCAATGAGGATTCAAGGCTTCAACAGATGGGCTTTCCAGAGCTCCTTTTCGTACAAGCTAGTCATGGATGTCAATTCACCGAAATGTCAGGCGTAGCGGAACTGACTTCACATTGCCTTTAACCCTATGTGACATCACAGGAAATGACATCACATGACCTTGAATCCGATGACATCATAGGAATTGCCATCATGTGATCTTTGACCTGGAATTTTGTAGAAATTGACATAACCTTTGACCTGATGACATTACAGGTAGTGTTATCATATGACCTTTGAAAACCCAGCCAACTTATTGTTGTGGAACAACTCTGATCTTATTTCCCACAGACCCACAGATAGGGGGCCCACAGACAGGCTTTCATATGACAGTTGCAAGAAAGAGGGAGTGTCATTATCATGTGCCCATCCATATACTTCCTTCTGCTGCAGTGACTATGTGCCCAACTCTTTGCTCCCTTCTGATGTTTTCTCAACATGAGCCCATTCCTCTAGTCTCTTAAGCCTCTAGCCTTTGCAATGTCTGTCTGTTTTCGAAACAAGCTCTTCCAGGCTCTGCCACCAATTACTCTTTTGTTAGAAAGTGTTATATAGTGCTACTCATTCCAATGTAGCATGCCAGAGCACTTTACATCACAAATATATTACACAGAGACCAGTGAGTCATACAAGTGTGTAAGTCAATGTAAAGGAAATGCAACTCAACACAATTGAGCTACAAGGTGTAAGGGGTATACTAGTAGGCATTATATCTTAAAAGTGCTTCGTCTGGAGAATTAAAGGGGCAAATTAATAAATGTGCATGCAATGCAGTGACCAAAGTCCAAGATAAGAGCACAACATCACTATCAGCCCGATTCATGAAACGAAATTGCGCTCGCAAAGGGCCAGATTCTGAGAAGCTGGCCCTTTGCGAGTGCGATTTTTGCATTTGGGATTCATCATCCCAAATGCAAAAATCGCTATTTGCGAAATCGCATATTTGGGAGGAATTGGATTTAAGGAATCTCTATTAGAGATTCCTTAAATGCAATTCATGAACCAATTTTAAATTGCGAATTCGCAATATTTGGCCGCTATTTACCACGAAATCTGACTTCGTGGTAAATAGCGAAAAAGTAGAAAAAAGCACTTTAGTGCATTTTTCTCTGTTGCATGTTACACACACACATGTCCTTTGGACACGTGTGTGCGCAACACCTGTGTAAATTTGCATTTCAGGGGTGCTACAGGGTGTCCTTTGGACACCCCTGGCACCCTTGAAATCGCTATCTTATTTGCAATTAACTAATTGCTAATCGCAAATAAGGAATACTCCCCATTCATTCCGCTGGGCCTTTAGGCCCATAGGAATGAATGGGGAGTTATTGCTTATTTGCGATTAGCAATTTGCTAATCGCAAATAAGGAATGTGTAGGAATCGCATTTTATTTTGCGATTCCTACATGAATCCCGTTTTGCGAGTCTGTAATAGCGATTCCTTATGAATCACTATTACAGACTCGCAAAACGGGTCTTTGATGAATCTACCTGTAAATCTATTAAGATATGGTGCTGTTGCTCTCTCCTCTGGTGTTGACGTACATTAGACTGCCTTGCGCCAATGCACATACCCTTGTACAGTAGGGCAAGGGTGCATCCTTGGTGGCAAGCATAGGTTTTATACCAGAATGGTACGCTCCCAGCACAATATGTTATGCTTAGACAAAGTTTACCACTTTGTCTCTTCTTCATTTTCATGCTGGGCAGTGCAGCACGCAAGAACACTTGTAAAGGTTTAAATAAAATAAATCTGTTCTCCAACTTCACGCTTGCCTCAAGGAGGTGTAATGCTTTTATGCAAAACCATTTCTACCAAAGTTAGTACATAGGGATTGGGGGTCAAAATCCATGGGTGGGTGCATGGGGATATACATGCACCACCCAAGGCACGCCTCTGTAAAGTAAAGACTAGCATAGTGCTACTTTGTGTTACTTTGTGTTTGTGCAATGCAGGAAGCAAAAAAAATTGCAACCTGGCTTTAAGAAATCTCAAATTACCACCAACTTCAAGTTGGTGGTAATTTGCAAATCCAAGAAAAATGCACTTTTTTGCATTTTTCCAGGTGCTATGTGGCGTACATACATGCCCTTAGGTCATGTATGTGTGCCACATGTGCACACATGCATAGTTCAGGGGTGCAACAGGTGTCCATTTGGCACCCTTGCACCCTTGACATTGCATGCGCAAATTGCGAGTACCTATTAGGTGCTTGCAAATTGCGCATGCAATTCCCATTCATTCCTATGGGCCTCTTGGCCCGTAGAAATGAAGGGGAAGCCATTCCTTATTTACGACTCGCAATTTGCAAGTCGCAAATAAGGAATGCGTAGGAATCGCAACTTTATTTGCAAAACCTACATACATTGCATTTTGCGAGTCTATAACAGCGAAACAGTAAAATTTGCTATTATAGACTCGCAAAATGTAAAGTTTCTAAGCCCATATCTTGCAATTTGTATGCAGAGCTTTAGTACAGCTCAATGTGATATTTTAGAAGGATTGTTACTTATTATCCCCAGAAAAATGCCAGGAACACAAAGATCTGTGTAGACTGCTCTAAATTCACTTCAACTTGTTGTGCAAAGAGTGCCCCCCTCAGCTTGGCACCCAGTGCAGTGGTAGCACTACCCCTTAACCTTCATATAAATAGTGTTAATATATCCATGCATCTGCATAAATAACCACTGTCCATTTTCCATCAAAACTCTTATTTAAATTTGGGGTCTGAGTTTAAAAGTGTGCCCAATAATGTTGTTTTGAAGTTTTTTTCCAGCTCTGTTTTTCAGTACCAAACACCTGGCATCACTAAGGCATACAAAGGTAGTGAGAACAGTACAAAGCTGCCTAGCAGCCTCATATAATGCGTAACACCTTCAGACAAAGCCTGCAATGTAGTATATTGTAGTCAGGAACTTTTAGTTTCATTGTTAATATCAGAACCATAGTTGTAAAAATGCAACCATGCAAACTCCAATTGGCTAAAATGACACATTGCTAATGATCTTACCCATGACATGGGCTATTTGGACCTTTGGCACCTTTGGACAACTTTAGGTCCACTGATATAATGCTTTAGTGTAGCTCAGTCAATTGTAAAGATATTTGGCTGCTCAACTTAGCAACTAAAAAATAGCAAAAAATGTCACCCTTACCTTCTCCTTGCCTTTTATTCCCCAGATGAACTTTCTGCTGCTTGTCTCTAGGTAACACTGGGTAGTGGCATGTCATTCTTCTCAGCTCTTGAGGAGTTAAGGTGGAATGTTTTACAATATCATGTGCTCCAGGCTATGAAGTAATACAGCTGTGCATTCGAGTTTGGACCTTGGGCACCTCCTCTTGTAATGTAATGCAGAAGCAGTAGCCATGCCATCTTGTCATTAAAAAAGCCATGTACACACATGGATTCCAGTCCGGATCATTTTCTTGTGCAGTGTAGCACCATTACTGTGGGCCTACTGAGCAGTGTAGCTTCCGCCCACATGCTTGATGGTGGGTGGGGTCAGAGGGGCATGTTAGCTTGTTGCCAGGAAACACCTCTGCAGGTCCCTGACAACTGCCATCAGTTTAATTTTCTCAGTTAAAACTGTTCACCGTTTCCATCAAGCCCAGTTGCTTTCCAAGACAGCAACTGCCTGGTGCATTGCATTTGAGACTCTCTAATGCCAGGGGTCGCAAAGGCAGTGCCAGAGCTAGCATGGCATAAGCTAGGGGGTGCAGCTGTGACCCCTGCTGACCTCTAAATGACTTCCATGAAGCTAGTGCCTAGAAAGTGCGCACAGCTACTCTATCAACCAAGCTCTATTGTGCATGATTTGCAGATTAAATGTATCAATCATAAATTTGGCCTTTGCAATGTTCATTTATAATCTTTTAAATTTAAGATACCTGACAAAGACATGTGACACATTGCGCTGGTCTTTAAGATGGGTGAAATTATAACAGCGACTTAGGTAAACAGCAATATTGGTATGGGCAAACCTTGCTCTTTCGGGTATCATGTTGCGAGAAAAATAAATATGCTTCCATATAATCAATGAACAAAACTGAAGAAGATTAGAAATAGGACACAACTCTATCCACCACCATGATTTCTACCAAGGACCCAGTCTGCTCCCCATTATTTAATATGTCCTGTTTAGAAAGTTGTGCCAAGAGTTCAGAAATTGTGCAATGGAGTAGTGAATCCTAGAATGAGATTAGGACCACGAGTTTGTTTCAGGTGCACTCAACATATGAAAACAGCAGGAGAATTGATGACAATGAGCCACTAGATGGACCAAGAAGGAATAAAAGTGGATGTTGGTTCGATGTGACACTTATAAAAGGATGAAGAGGATTTTAAAGTGATGGTTGATGTAAAGTTTAGTTTTTATGTTTCTTCTTAGCTTTATGATATTTAGGTCTTGATTCTGAGTAGGGGCGGTTACGTTCCAATTGCTACGTAAATGCCAATTTGTACAGGGATCAGAATTTTAGGTGATGCTTTCATTATTGCACCCCACTGCTTTCCATTGACAGATATTCCCAGGATACACTTGGTACCATTTGTTTAAAGAAAGGACATTGTAAAAAAGCAAAAAGGGAGATTTTAGGGTGATACATACCACATTTAAAGCGGTTCGACTATTTCCAGGGCCAAGGCTTAGAATAGGAGATGTCTATTGCACTGATTAATACCCCACCACAGGATATTAATTTTTACAAGGTTTGATAAATATGCTAAAGGAACAAATGATGGATGGAATGCTGAACAATGCAAATATTCACCCCCTGTCACAAGGATCTGGGTTTAATCTATTGTTCTTTTGCTCACCATGCCACCCCAATTTGGACCCAGCCATGTGCAAATCAGCCTTAACCCTGCCCCTCATGGGAACAGTCCAGCCCAAAATGCCAAGCCAGGTCCTCCCTATACCGGAAAAAAGCATCCTGGGACCATTTTCAGGGCATCACCCCTCAACAACCAGGCTAGCTTGAATCCAGTGGCTCAGTGAGCACGGGATCCATGTCTGAATATACCCTTCCTACTTAAGGTGACAAAAGGAGCAATTGATGGATGGAATGCTGAACAATGCAAACTTTCACCTCCAGTCACAAGGATCTAGGTTTAATCCATTGTCCTTTTGCTCACCACGCCACCCCAGTTTGGACCCAGCCATGTGCAAATCAGTCTTGACCCTACCCCTCATGGGAACAGTACAGCTTGAACTGCCAAGCCAGGTACTCCATGGTTCCGGAAACAAACATCCTGAGACCAGTTTGGGGGCATCATCCCTCATCAGCCAGGCTAGCTTGAATACAGTGGCGCAGTGAGCACCGGACCCACTTCTGGCCATACCCTTCCCACTTAGGGCGGCAAAAGGAACAAAAGATGGATGTAATGCTGAAGAATGCAAACATTTACCCCCAGTCACAAGGATGTGGGTTTAATCCAACGTTCTTTTGCTGACAATGCCACACCAGTTTGGACCAAGCCATATGGAAATCAGTCTTTACCCTGCCCCTCATGGGAACAGTCCAGCCCCAACTGCCAAGCAAGATCCTCCCTGGACTGGAAACAAGCATCCTGGGACCGGTTTCAGGGCATCACCCCTCATCAGCCAGACTAACTTGAATCCAGTGGTGCAGTGACCATGGGTCTCACGTCTGTGCATACCCTTCCCACTTAGGGTGACAAAAGAAAGTGTCCCTTCCCGTGTGTCCCGTGCTCTCTATGCCACTGGTGCTAAGCTAGTCTGGCTGATGAGGGGTGAAACTCCGAAACCAGTCCCAGGATGCTTGTTTCTAGTCCAGGGAGGACCTGTCTTAACAGTTCGGGCTGAACTGTTCCCATGGGGATAAGGGTGAAGACTGATTTGCATATGGCTGGGTTTAAACTGGAATGGCATGGGGAGCATTAAAACGATGGATTTTGGGCAAGATCTCCATACTGGGGTGAATGTTTTAAATTGTTCAGCATTCTGTCCATTTATTGTTTTTTTTGCATTTGTCACCCTGAGTGGGACAGGTATGCCTGGATGTGGGTCCCATGCTCTCCATGCCACTGGAGTCAAGCTAGCCTGGCTGATGAGGGGTCAAACACCGAATGTGTTCCCAGGATGGTTGTTTCTGGCCAAGGGAGGAACTGGCCTGTCAGTTCGGGCTGGGCTGTTCCCAGGGTCAAGACTGATTTACATATGGCTAGGTTTAAACTGGAATCACACGTGGAGCACAACAATGATGGATTTAGGCCCATAACTCTGTACTGGGGCAAATATTTGCCATTGTATAGCATTCTGTCATTCAATTGTTCTTTTTGCATTTGACAAATATGCTACCTTATTCTATCCTACATGCAAGTGTTACATTCTCAGCTGCAATTCAAGTAATACATGTAGGGAATGGGTTTACACAGAGGCTGAATGCAGGTCCCTGCATCCCCTGCAGTGTTGGGCGCACCCAACTTTTCAAGGGGCCTTCAACACTCTAAGGTAGACCACCATTCAGCCGTAGGCCATCGTGTATATCTTACGATATAGGAGACTCAATGGCCCCTCATCATATTCTGATGGGGGGCGGTCATTGTTTATGTTATTTTTATACAAAGATGTTCTCTGGGAATATTTAATATCCCCACCTTAACTCACACTCATAGTCAACGTCACATTCATTCAGTTCCAGTACTAGCGACCATCCCCAACCTTGAGTCTGTTACATATTAGCACAAAAACCTATAGTTAGTGGACTGATGGTTAAAATGTATTAAAACAATATGTTTTTTCCAAAACATCACACACAAAAAACAATTTTATCAAAAAAATCACAATAGAGCAATTACAATACATTCAATATTAAAACCAATTAATCATAGTAAAATCCCAGAATACGAGAGTTTAAAAACAGACAGTAACCTTTGTCATCAGTTGCCACAATCGGGAATAGAATTTCACCACATATTCCCTCGTACTTTACAAGTCATACACATCTAAGGTAATGTTCATACAGATGATTTTGTGGCTACTGTGAGAGCGTTGACGCATTTAGAAGGAATAGTCATATAACACTTTTGTTTCAAGACAGTGGTGTTGTTACTCCGGTTCTTTTACAATCTATAAACAATAAAAAATATGTTTAAAATACAACAACATTGTTCCAATCTAAATTACAACCATCTTTATAATACAATCAGTTATCTAAAGACTCCATGTACTTTTCCATGAATCAAAAAATAATATTTTATGCCAATACAACAAACCCACACACATCCCCTATTTGTCTTAACTATCTTCAACAATCAATTACACTTTCTCTGCCATTCTCCACTCTGAGGGTCATGGGATAGTGTATACATCTTTACTCACATGTACTCTATAGTACATAATTATCTACACCACTCCATTCAGAAGCTATATAGAATGGTATATTGTAACTTACTTGAGGCGATGGTAAATAATTCTGCTCCAGAATCATCAAAAGCACTTCATATAAAGAAGTCCCGATTAATCCATTTGTTATCTAGGGACACACAGAAAAATTTCCAATGTACTATTTAATCTGTGTATTTTCGAGCTCTATTACACTCCCCCTTTCTCTCACAATGAGAGTAAGGGGGAGTGAAATAGAGCTCGATGACAAAAGTTACTGTCTGTTTTTAAACTCTCGTGCAATATTCTTGGATTTTACTATGATGAATTGTTTTTAATATTGAATGTATTGTAATTGCTCTATTGTGATTTTTTGATAAAATTGTTTTTTGTGTGTAATGTTTTGGAAGAAACATATTGTTTTAATACATTTCAACCATCATTCCACTAACTATAGGTTTTTGTGCCAATACGTAACAGACTCAAGGTTAGGGGTGGTCGCTAGTACTCTACCTGAATGAATGTGATGTTGACTATGAGTGTGAGTTAAGGAAGGGTATTAAATATTCCCAGAGGACATCTTTGTATAAAAATGTCTTGTTCAAACCCCAGTCCTTTGGGTTACCAAGGGTTCCTCTTTCCTTTTATATAAAACATTGTTTACGTTACACAAATAGTTTTGCAAGACTGGTGATTAGGTATTCAGTTGCTTTTCTGTGTCGCCTATGTCTTTTGCTGAAGTACGGTGAGGAAAGTTCTGCTTTTGATTTTATCTGGTATGGATTATTTTCCACTTCCTCTTTGCATTGTTTAGCGCTCCAACTAAGTGGACCTCATCAACCAACTCCAAGCCAGTGGTGCAACAAACCTTGAGGAGCCTTCCCTCCAAAGTTCATGTAGGGGGCCCCCCATGCTCCAGATCCCGTCAGAAGCTTTCAGGCCAGGGTCCCACTGCCCCTTCACAGGGCCTTAGCGAGCCCCCTGAAGCTTGAGGGGCCCCAAGCACCACAGGAGTTGCACCAAGCATGTGCTGTGCTCACCCTGTGCCAGTGCTTCTCCTACTTCAAGTACATCAGTAGTTTCCAAAGGAATTAAAAAATGAGAATGCAAAATATATATTCATAAATCTACAGAGATGCCTTCCCAGAGGCGCAACTAGAGCCAAATTTCAGGGTGGCTGATAACATTTTCAGGGGGGGGGGGGGGGTGGTAGTTGTTCCAGTCATAGGCAGAGTGGAGATGCAGGGGCTCTAAGAAGAGGTGAAAAAATAACAAAGCCTTTTTAACAATTGATTGGTCTTTTAAAGTACTCGGGTGGATGGCAGCTCAAAAACTGTCTATGTGCGTGCCCAGAAAGCTGTCTCAGCCTGGGCTGACACACACGACGGGGGGCTGAAGCTCGCTGAGCCCAATGGGCGTTGGGCGCCTGTGCCTATCTGAGCCAGCTCCTCCCATCCATGAGCATAAACTATGAAAGATTGAGGTAATAACTCAATTATGTGGTATACCATCTGTAGTGTAGTTCCTATATTCCCAATAGGCTCTGGGCATTGGAATAACATATACTATAGTTTAGACGTAGGACTGAAGTCTACTAGGTCTCTATCGTATATATTAAACTTAATTGTGAGTGCCAGCTAGCTCAGAGGTCACTAGAAACTTTCTTGAATAAACAAGAAGGGATTAGTTTCTGACAACCGCATAAACATGACAACTTTGTGTCCCAAGGGTAAGAAATCAATGTCTAGAGTCGCAGAAACAATAGATAGCTATTTTACTCAGTCAATTGTGCATGCTTCGTTTCACCAGAGGTGCTGACAAAATAGAGAGACGGGCGTTTTCAATAAAAAGTATTTAATGAACAGTCTTCTCTCTCAAGCATAAGAAATGTACTGCTACAATAGTAATACTGGTTATAAAGTACAAGGCATATAATACGAACAGTATTATAAAGTAGTACTGTAAAAGCATGATATGGTTTCTAAGCCATAAATTACCTAATTAATTTACACTAGGGTCCTAGATTCGTTTACAACACCCACTCTACGATCTTAAGTTCAATAAAGCTAAACATATAAGCACTGAACATATCTAAAGCTAGTGTTTACAATCCCACCCCAAAATACATGAAATGCACTTGAAATGGTAGCACACGAGAAAATGAGCATGTCTACAGTACGCATTTAAGGAAGTGATGTCATTCTAAGCATAAAGTATGGTATCTGAAATGCAAACTGAATGAATCATGTAATTACATTTATGAAAATGGCTCTTAAATACAGAAAAAAGGGTCGAGACCATTTCATAACTTAACATAGCATATCAATAATTATAGTATTGAGGACAAGGCCAAATATTTTCTCTAGGAAATGTTCAAAAATAATTTCTTGTTCTCTAGGAATAGTTCTACTTTAAGCAGATTAGTCTGTGCCAAAAAAATTCAATGTTTTGGAGAGAAAAATTCAATTGGTTGTGAAAAAATAGAGTTCCAAAGTTAGAAGTCTTTGTTTTGAAAAAGTGAAGGCCGAATTTCAGAGTTCATGGAACACTGTGTGCATGAATCAAAAGTTATTCTCAGTGTCAGGGGAAAACATCAGATCGTCTAGGCTGGCAAAGAAATCGTCTACCACTGTAGGTGAAAGTGGTACTATTTGATCAAGCAGGATAAATGTGCACAGATGAGAAACATTGCTGTCAGCGCCAGGTGCCGCATTAGCAGTGTTCATATCAGATGGTACCTGTGTGCCTGTTGTTCCTCGTACTCACCCTCAGTTAGACTTACTGGTAAGACCTCAATGAATGCCGTCATCAGGATTGGTAACCGTTGGGGACAACACGATGCATGAGTCGTTACCGGACCTAGCAAGGCATCGACATCCGATGGCAGAACTGATGGAAGTGTAAGACAGATATCCAACACGCATTCTTCTCCGCAAAGCAGGCATCATAGAACAGGTAAGATGCAATCTTGCCAGATTGGTCTGAACGATAGAAACCAAGTTGTGTTCAGATCTCTTAAACGAGCCAAGCCAAGAATCTGTGTAATTCTCTCACGATACCTCATGGCAAGGAGGGTCCCTTCCATGGTAGTCTGGGTATCGTCGGTAACCGGACTTGCCATATCAGAGCAGAAGGAATAAAAATAGAATTCCTGCTACGAGTCCCATGATGAGAGGCAGACCGCGGAAGACAGAGTGCACGAAATTTGGAAAAATGCCGAGAACTGCTTCAAATGGTGCTAACAGTCCCAAAAAAATTGTCTTAAATACATGTGCGATGCCACTGGTATCAGACATGTTTAAGATTTGATTTAACATTTCTGCGTTTGTTGATAATAATGCATGTATCTGTGCAGAAGTCCGTGCAACTTGCAGATCATACGTTTCTCTAGACAAGGTCAGTGGCACAGTCTTTTGTAAAAGAATGGCTTTTATTCTGCTTAAAGTATCAATTCGTATAGAAGAGATGTTCAATGAAGGCCATAATACCGTCCCACTGTCTGTCTTGCTCTTTGGATACAATACTTGCATACAACAAGTGACCCCGGATGACACACTAACGAGATAAAGTTTTCCTGGCAACATGCCACAGAAGCTGTGGTCATTGAGCCTAACGTAGCTTCCATTGGATAGCTGTCTAAAAATGGGTTCTATCACTGTGGAGGGTGTACTGTGCAGGTGGCAAGAGAGGTTATTTGCAGAACCGTTGCAGGCTCCATGTACATTAAGACCTTGGCACAAAAGTGTACCACTTAGTGAGTTCTTACAATTTTTACCACTAAGGAATACCTCTTTTCCCTTATTCCAACATTTGTGTGTGTAAGGTAAAGTCCAAGTCAACTTAATGTATTCTTTACCCAACCTTTCATACAAGCCCGCTGGTATATGCTGTAGACAATACTGAAATTGGAAAATCGTCACTGGTATCATGATGGTGCCATGAATTATCCATTCAATGACAGGCTTCTCAGAAACTGTCAATGGTAATCTTTCCAGTTTTTCAATGCTCAGCACCGTATAGTCTGCTCCTCTTTGTGCCAAAGAGATTTCTTTATCTGTAAGGTTAAATACAGCAAACAATGACGTTGTGTTGATTAGACGCCATGGCACGTAGCCTGAACGCAGATTTTGTAACGTCCAGCCTAGCTGCATTATAGAACGTAATTGGGACTGGCCATGTTGCAACATTAGCAAATCCTGTTCTATCATGTCAATTGCAGAGGATGCAATGCTGTCCAAAGAATATATTCTGGAGGACAGAGTTGTTAACCCATTGTCCACTATAGAGAGAGCTTTCTCTAAATTAATACGATCAATTTCTCGTAATCTTTCATCAGTTTCCATTTGGGTTATTTTCCAAGCTTCGTTGTACGCAGCGTATATACCGGCGTATATGAAACGTTTTTGACGTGGTTTGCGAGGCCCCATTAAGAAATCTCGCAAATCATTACCTTCTTTAAGTAAAGATAAGTGTTGTTTGATTTCTGAAAGTGTGGATGTCTATAGCCACCCAAGGCATAGTTTTCCTACACTGCATGTTGTTACTATCCCTGGATGTTGTTCTGGGAGTATCTTGGATCTGGCCTGTTCAGTTTTAACCCCTGTGTTTTGTTCAGGAATCTATCATGACAGTTATTAGTGTCTGTGGGCCAGATTAACCATTTTTTCCAATCAGAATTAGTTCTGTTTTGTTTCAAAATGTAGAATATGTCTACCTCCTTTTCTGTAGTATCATTATTCTCAGATGTGGGTTTAGGTATAGACGGTTTATTAAAATCTTTATCTTAGCTAAGCCAAGACAAATAGTTTGCTGAACAGTGTCATTTAAACCATTATTTGTTCTGGTATAATACAGGCTCTGAACAAGACTTCTAAACCTTGCACCTGACAGTGTTTCGTGCCCCAGACAGTTTTTGTCTCAATGTTGTCTTTCCAAACGTCGAAAACTAATGTAGACAGCTGAGCATAAAAGTTTGCAGAATAAATTTGTTTAGTATTGGTCAACATTGTTTTCATTCCTGTCTTATTTATATTTTTGAAATAAAAAGTTTCTGGATTTGTAACATTAAACCCTGAGAAGTACGGAAACTTTTCATAAAATGTTTTGGAGCTGCCTTTTGGTGGCGTTGGACAATGTTCCCATTGATTATATGTAAAAACATTCATAGGGCTTGCAGATTTATGCAAATAATGGTGACCATAATAATTAAAACAATACATTTGTTCATAATCTGATGACCCTTCTAAATAGTCATGTTCAGTAAGTTTTGCAGACATTTCTAAATCTGACATCATATTATTAATAGTCTCAAAGTCCCAATCATCAGAAAATGTGCTGGGTGATACAAAGTCACTTAATTTTTTTAAGTGACTTTGTATCACACAGCACAGTTTCTTCACCTTGAACTGGTGTGGAATCTTCAGCATTTTCACCAGGCCATAGATGTCATAATCAGTTCTATCCCATGCTATACCACCAGGTATAGGAACAGCTGTGATGTTCACTGATGGCAGGTCTCTTTTTTCACGATGAGATGATTTATGAGGTTTTAGGACCAAGTTGATTTTCTGACTTGCTGTGTCCATTGTACTGTATTCTCCATCTATCATTTTTCCCAAGCTTAAAACCAGAATGAGCCAGAGCAGGAGGAAAAGTACACCTAACTCAATCCAAAATTCAATCCATGTTGAAACCAGATATGTTTTTTCAAGTTGATGAAAGAGTTCTGTTATTTTTTCTTTGAAAGTTGTATTTACTGGCTTATCTTCAGGTTCACTGGGATCCTCAGAGAAGGTATCAAAGTTGATAAAATAGCCAGAGGCAGTTCTGTCAATTGTTGGAATTGCATCAGGATTGTTATTAATCTTTGGAGCTGCTTGTTCCTTTGTCATATTTGTATAGTCAGAGGCTACATCATTGTAGACAGGTGTTTCTTGACGAACTGTTATTTGGGTCTCAAGAGGCACGAGTTCCATGGCTTTGTTGCATAGTCCTTCTTTTCTTACTGCAGGTTTATAAAAGGTGATAAGTCTTTCAGTTTGAACCTCTTGGATTGTAGCAAGATTTGGCTGTCTGCTACATCTTGGGAGTCCACTGGGCCTACTACTTATAGTTGGCCATATGTTGTGGTTGACCATGTCGATGGACACGACTGGGTTCTCCTTTTTACCAGCTAGGGGCTGTAGTAGTACTGATCTTGTTCCTTGGATTGCCAAGACAGGTAGTGCTTTTCTGTAAGAAGGCCCAAATTCCGTCTTCACCGCTATCTTTTCCCTGACTAGATCCCCAATCTTTGGAATCCAGACAGGTCTTGCTGGGACAGGTGTTTTTTCTTCAGTGGTCGTTGGCTTCTGTGTTGTGTTACTCAGACTTCTTCTTGTTTCATTTAAGTCCTGTAAAACAGCCAAACGATCTTTGATATCAAAGGGTTTTTGTTCCAACACTGAAGTTTGACAACCGAGGTCTTCGATTATCATTCTAGTACCAAATAGTAGTTCATATGGAGTGATTCCACCCAGGGAATTTCTTGGCAGATTGTTAAGACTATGTTGGACACTTATTAGATGTTTGACCCACCCATCACCCGAACCTAATACCTTAGCCGTTATGGATTGCTTTATGTCACGTTTTTTTCTTTCCACTACTGCATTACCCTCAGGATGGAAGGGACTAGAATACCGCAATGCAACGCCCAAGCTAGCCATGGACTCTTTGTAAGCTCGAGAGCTAAACGCAGGACCCTGGTCAGAATGTAGCGTGCCGATTGCATATGTGCCGATAAAGACTCGTAAATCCTTTATAACAGTTCTGGCGTCAGCCGAGCGCTGGGGCCACATCCAAAAAAATCTTGTGCAGGAATCCACTGCGACCATGATATATTTATAGTTGCCATCCCTTGTTAAGGGACCACAGTGGTCCAGGTAAACGCACGCTAGTGGTTTATCTGGAATCAAAAGGGGCGTCTGTGCAGGTCGCTTCACTGTAGAAACTTTCATTTTTTGGCAGATTTTACATTCTAGAACATAGTTTCTAGTTTGTTTCCTCATGCGTGGCCACAAATATCTCTGTTTTAATAAAGATACTGTGGCGTAAACTCCTGCGTGTACAGAGGCGAGCCCTTCATGTGCTGCTAAGATTAGTCCTAACCTGTGTTCCATGTTTGGAATCACTCTGTCCCTCACTCCAGGGATTCGAGCAAAAGGAACATTATTCGGATCAGTTATATATGAGTACTTTACTGGTAAGCCTTTCAGGAGTGTCTTACCACTGTCTTTAATTGAAGCAGTGACAGCTTGCATTATTTTGCTGTCTATTTTTGTTTTTGACCGAGTGATTGCAGCTACGGAAGCCGTTTGCACAGCTGCCTTCGCGGGTTCATCAGCCAATGAATTCCCTTGAACGTGAATTCCATCACGCTGATGACTCAGTGTATGTATCACGTGAGTCTTTTGTAGTTCTTTCTGTAAAAGAACTACTTGTTCCCAAAGCATTTTATGCTTAATTGTGCCACCTTTAGCGTCTTTGAAGCCATTCTGAACCCAGTTCTGCAAGTATTCATTGTAAGATTGTACGCAGTAATACGAATCACACAATGTGAGTGTGGGGAATTCGCGTTCCATATTCTCAAGCGCCATCTTGAAAGCCTGTAGTTCAGCTCACTGAGCTGTACAGTCTCCGAGTGATTGAGTTTTTGTGACCATAGGTCTGAATTTGCCTTCGCGCCAGCGACCTTTAACAATCGCTCACGCAGCACTATAGGCTTGCTTACCCCCAATTGCGGTTTGTGCTGATCCCTCTGTATATATTATACAGCCATAATGTTCTAGAGGTAGAATCTCAGTCGGCAGAGGACATTCATGTTCGTATTGGAGAAATTCTTGTGTTTTCAAGTATGGGTCAAACATGTATTCAACGTCTGTTGCAGCAAGAAAGTTAACCCATTGTATCCATCTTGGATGTAAAGTTTTTGCATTCAGCATGCTCGCTTTTGTCACTGCCTCTAAGGCAGGTAAAGGTGTAACGATCATTATGCGTTTACCCTGCGCAAGAGCTCTCTCCTTTGCTACTGCAGTTTGAACCGCTGTCAGAATTTTCTCAGTGGAAGTGAATTTAATTTCTGCTTGTGTGTACAAGTGTGATTTGTATGCTATTGGTACCATTTCTCCTTTATTAAAGGTCAGGTACGTGAATCCGCATCTCCCTGGGATGATTCGGATCATAAGGTTGCGCACATTTTCGCGTGTCTGTAATTGTGTTTTTGCTAACATGTCTGTTTGGACTGAACGCAGAATTTCTGTGTGTGATTGAGTCCAATTAGTTGGTTTGAAATCAGGTTGATTAATTTGTAGAGGGGTTTTACCCTTTCTGCGTAATTCAGAACATAAGTTGTTCCAAAATTCAGGAAACCTAGAATTGACTGTAAGTTTTTCAGCGTCTTTGGAGGTTGGAGCAGCGCACATTTTTCTAGAAAATTAGCTGCCAGGCTTTTGCCTTCACTTGATAACTCGTAGCCTAGAAATAGTATGTTGAGGTGGGCAATTCGTGATTTCTTAAAATTGAATTTATCCCTTCAGATACGAACCCAAGTATTATGGTGTTCACTCTTTTCAAGTGTACGTCCAAATTGTCATCTGTAAGATAGATGTCATCGACATAAGATAATGCCTCATCATCGTATGTTTGTAGTAACTCTGTTACCCTGGCTGAAAATAACCCTGGACTATTCTTGAATCCCTGGGGGAGACGGCAAAATTGCAGCTGTGTCCCCATAATTGAGAAAGTGGTCAAATGACTGCTTTCAGGTGCAATGTTTTGACAGAAAAACCCATTCGAAATATCTAATGTGGTTTTATATTTTTTATGCACTATGTTATTCATTAGTGCTGCACTATGTGCATTTTGTACTGCAAATGTTTTGCAACAAGAGTTTAAGTGTCTGTAATCCAATACTAGACAAAATGAATTGTCTGGTTTGGAGACAGGAAACAAAGGATTGTTCATTGACAAGGTGCATGTTTCAATCACCCCTTGGTATTGAAGTTAATTTAAAATCTCCCTGACTTGTTTTTTAGCTTCTTGCTTACCTGGATACTGTCTCTGTGCAGTAGGGTGATTTTTTACCTGGATTTTATGGTGAGGAGAGTCCTCATCCCATCCCACATGATTTTTATATAATGCCGGAGCCTACTATTAGGAACTAGGAGGATTGATTCCGCGGATTCACCTCCATATATGCTCACGAACCTACGGTCTGAGCTATATTCGATTTTTTAACATAAAGAAGTTGACTTTTAGGACCGTCCTTAAATATCCCTGAGAATTGAATATTCAGAGATTTAAGCCTGCTACACCATGAGAACTAATTATTCTATCTACGCTTCGTGGATAAGGAATTAATACTAATCTTGGGACAAAGAGTGAAGACATTCCACTTGGTCCATCCCCACTATAGGGGCCAACACTACTCCTTGGGTTGCCCAATGTACTAGTCCTGATGAAGACTCGCATGGCCACGGTCCAACTCACCTTTAGGCGATAAGACGAGTCGAAACGTCGACGCTCCCCCCCTTCTACTGAGCACCTGATTTTTCCATATCTTCTGCATGCCTTCTTTGGGCAACCAAAACGTTTCTTATACAGAGATAGTTGTAAACGTAATGAATTAAAATTGCCCCTGATTTAGTAATTTTTGCTGTTGCATTTTGGTTTCTTTGTTGTAAAGATTTAATACATTGAATGTTTAGGGTTGATCTGAGAGACATATCCCATAACTGTGTGGCAATATTGATCATGTATTGATTAATTCAGTTAAAGTGAAAGTAATGGTTGAAGACCACTGTATTTCAATAGTGTATAATACCCAGGTCTTTGACTTTTTTGGGTCACACCATTTTTGATAATGGGAGCCTGGGCCACAGCCCATTTTCTGGCATATGTGTATTTTTTATTAATTGGAATGTGATTTGAGAAGGCTGGCATAATTATCTCTTCGCCATGTGGGCACTCTCTGACAAATTCAGGTGGCCAGTCTTGTTCAGCTAGAAGAATGTCATAGCCCTTAGAGAGCTTCTCCCAAAAGAGTGCTCTTATTTTTCTAGCTATGTCCCCCTCCATCCGGAGTGTTACTTCATATAACTTGTGGAGTACACTAACCCTGGTGTCTGCAGTTTCAAGTTGAATGCATTCATTCAAGTCCACTGTCTCCAGATGATCCTTCAGGATCCTGCGAACCATGGTTACTTCTGCCTCGCTGTCTAGCACTGACTGGGCCCATTCCCCGTTCTTGAGTTGTGTCCTCAAGATCCTCTGCATGACTGATCTTTATGCTTGCTACCTTCTTTTTGGAAAATTGAGCTTTTTTACTTTGTTGAACATGTTCTTTGTCTTTGGACTTGACGCGTTCCTCTTTGTGTTCTGACCGTCCTCTTCTTTCCGATTTCTGCGAGGAAGTCTGAAAAGATCGAGAGGGACGTGTATCATTATCTTGATATCTAACAGGTTTTCTTAAAGAATCCCTATTTCTAAGGTTATACCTTTTTTCAGAGGGCTCCCGTTGGGGAGAGCTACCTCCCCGTTCGGGAGATCTTCCTCTGGACTGAGAACGTTTCTCTTTAGGAACAGTCTGTTTAGTGTTTTCCCATTTCTTTTTAGGAGTAGTGAGATTATTTTTAATAAAAACTTTTTCAGGATTTTCAGTTAGTTGGGGTTTTAACGGTTTCCCACCCAAACTATCTCTACCTAGTTCTTCATAAGATTTTTCAATAATTCTAGCAAGCTCAAATGGTTGATCTGCTATATCTGTTTCTTTTAACTTCTGGCGGATTGCCACAGATGCTGCTTCACCTTTAATATTAGCTAATAATATAGCCGATACCTGTTTGAAATCTTTCAGTAATTTCATACCTAGATTTAAGGCCGGTTCTGGACCGTATTAATTTTGAATCTGTCTTAGAACGTCTAGTATTACCGCCATGGACGGTACCCCAAGTGTCACAGTCCTCCACATGTGGTGCTATCCCCATTGGTAAACAGATTGTCAGAATTCTGTGTTTCTCATGAGCTCATGAGGTGTACTATCAGGGAATACTACCTCTATTCGAGTAATTTTCTGAGCTAACCAGAACGGAATTTGTTCCCTCTTTGTGGGTAATTTACCAATGACTGATTGTATAGTCTGTGGTGTAATTTTGTTTGTGTTCCCCTGGTGAGGGGTGTGCTGTGGAATCCTTATAGCAGGTTGGACTGTTAAAGTCCGCATGACATATTGAACCAATTGTCTATGTATTTTAATTAACTGTGTCAGCTGTATCAACAGTTCTCTACCTGGCATATTTTCTATGTCAGGATGTGGTGTATAGCTGGCTAGTACTGGCCATTTAGCTCCTGGTCTACCTAGTGGACCGAGCCTGGTAATGTGATTTTGATGTTGCAGGGCGCCATTAAACCAGAGCTGATGCTCTTGGTAAGTTAGTGGAATTTCAACGTCCTCGAAAGGAATGCTTTCTACTGGCGGTTCCTCTGCTTTGTAGTAGTGGAACTCCTGTGTTACTGGATTTGCTTGTGGAAAAGTATTCCATGAATAGAATACTTCTGTCTGCCGATATTCATGTGCCTCTATAACAAATATAACTTTACCACCTCTCGATGACACCCCATTTTCTATACGTTTTATAGTTATGGTTTTCCTTATATTTGCCGGGAGGATTACAGCATCCTCGTAGTTTTCATTAAACCCTGTAACATCTAAACCCGGTTGGTTCGCATTTACTGCAGCTCCACCGGCTGCGTTGTTGTCGCCATTATCCGACATTGTTTAATGAAAGTTTGCAGAACAAGTTTCAAGGAAACAAAGATTAGGTGCACAATATTTTGGAACACTGTATCCTTCAACGTTGAATAAAACAAAAACTAATACATAGGATTTTCGTCCTACTTAGTTTTTGCGGATATTAACCTTTTACCCACTCCAGACGTCTATTGGAGTATTTTACGGGAAAACGGGGATCTGTGTGAAAAGCACGACTGAGTTACTCTAGTATCTAACGTTAAATTATCGCCTTACCAAACGTTGGTCGCCATGTAGTGTAGTTCCTATATTCCCAATAGGCTCTGCGCATTGGAATAACATATACTATAGTTTAGACGTAGGACTGAAGTCGACTAGGTCTCTATCGTATATATTAAACTTAATTGTGAGTGCCAGCTAGCTCAGAGGTCACTAGAAACTTTCTCGAATAAACACGAAGGGATTCGTTTCTGACATGTGTAACAAATAAGCGGAGAAGGGTCAAAAGGGTAGTCAATATTTATAGACACAACAGACAGTCTACACCCCCATATGCCATGTAGAAACAAACATATATGACTGTCAGCGGTCTATGCTACAATAAAGGTAGAGTACAGAAACTATGTGTCTGAAATGATGCATGTGTCACCATGTATAGGAAATGAATCCCATCAGCCCACTCATATGGCGGAACATCATCATCTGGGACTTCTGTATACAGTCGTCTAGATAGGGAGATACACCTGTTGAAATAGTGTGTTATTCTCCACTTCTCTAAGACCACAGCGATGGATCCAACCATACAATACCAAAGAAATGAGTGCAATGGTGTGGGATACTAATTGCAGTGAAAAAAAGTGAAAAACAAATAAGTGTATAATATTAAAATTGGCTACCATGACAACAAGGACAATTTTAATAGGGAACAATCATGGTGTCAATATTAAAATGAAAGTGTATGACAGTTTGACATAATAACTGTCAGAGTTAGATGGTATAGTGGTCAACATGTTTCTGCCATTTCACAGGGACATTCCCTATTGGCTTTCATCAGGACCTAGAAATACACTACTGCAAATAAGAAAAAGTGCAAAACAAACTATACCGGATGTATTGTTATGTGCAGAGAACCTCCTGCGTCTCTTTATCCGGTTCAAAAAGTTTCAGACACATAGTTTCTGTATTCTACCTTTATTGTAGCATAGACCGCTGACAGTCATATATGTTTGTTTCTATTAGTTTCTGGCAACTGCATAAACATGACAACTTTGTTTCCCAAGAATAAGAAATCAATCTCTAGAGTCGCGGAATCAATAGATAGCTATTTTACTCAGTCAATCGTGCATGCTTCGTTTCACCAGAGACGCTGAGAAAAAAGAAAGACTGGCGTTTTCAATAAAAAGTATTTATTGAACAGTCTTCTTTCTCAAGCATAAGAAATGTACTGCTACAATAGTGATACTGGTTATAAAGTACAAGGCATATAATACGAACAGTATTATAAAGTAGTACTGTAAAAATATGATATGTTTTTTAAGCCATAAGTTGCCTAAAATGTATAAAATACATACAGTGATAAAATAATGACTAAAAGTGCTCAACTGGTGCTTCTAAAATACGCCTACCCCGGTGTACCTAACCTAAGTCTAGTACAATGGAAGAAGTAAGTGAGGAGTAGCTCAAGTTTAGTAGTTCTCTGCCAAGAATCTATTCCAAGAATTATCTAAGGGTCTAATCAGCTCCGTACCTTGGTTTTAGAATGAAGGAGTTCTTGTATCTCTCTCTCAGGACTCGATTTGCCAGATACCCGCAAGGGTAAGCCAGAAACACTTAAGCTGGATTTCTCTGCAAGAGAAAAGACAGTGTCTCTCAGTGCGTCAGCTGGAGGGTCGGCTTCCTTCGGCACTTGCTGCTGCAGGGTGTCGGGCAAGTAGTTATCGATCTGCTCCAAACCACCGTGTGTTTGTCTGGGCAAATGTAGGGATATTTATACCTTGAAGGTGCTGAGATTGACGTATGATTGGACTTAATAACGTCACTCAAAGGCTCAATTCTTTGAAAACTCCAGGAGTTCTTGGATAAATCAATATTCAAGCAGGGGGAAGTCCCTAGCTGCTGAAGGCGGGTTTTTCCAAGAAATCGTTGTTGATTCTCGGAACTTAGTGGAAGTAGCCATGCCGTATTTGGGCTGCAAGGCTCAGGCCAAATATGGTACTGATTTCTATGCCTATATAAGGATTGGATAATGTATACCTATATAAGGACATGAATCAGGAACATTTACACTAGGGTCCTAGATTCGTTTACAATACTTCTAGAGCCACTGAACATATAAGAAATACTGAGCCCGTTCAAAAATATTGGCCATCACAAAAATCACAAATTTCCCTACTTCCACTCTGTCGCTCCCAAGAAGACCTGGACATCTGTGCTTCACCCATTTTCATTTTTTTCTTGAGGTAAAGAAAAGTATACCTCAAAATATAACACCACATATAAGTACATAATGTGAGGAAAATCTAAATAAAAAAGGCAAAATAACACTATGTTTAATCCCTTTTTTTACTGTGAAATTCAGCAAAAGCCCCTTATTATTATCAATGTATCTACTTAGGCTCCAGTTCAGACTACAGAGCATATTCCTTCTGATGGCAATGCTTGCAGTTGTGAGCCGGGTGAGCAGCAGTAGGAGGTGGGATTTTACTCCACTATCTCAGACTAGATAGAGCTGCCACCGCTTCACTAAAGCGCATGCTCGCGTGAGACTCATAACCTTTCTACATGATATTCCCCAGTGTTGAAAGCATACTTTTCTTAAAGTCTAGATGCAATGATTAATTTGTGATAGTGGCTGCAGGTGGTGAGTACCGGCACTCATTTTTGGGGGACAGGACTTGTTTTTCATCATCTGATTTCGATCCAATAGGAGAGAGAGAAAGACAGAAAATTGAGACAAATGGAGGATGAGAAACAGTGATACAGAGATAAAGAAGGGATGAAAAAGAACTTGCAGTTGTTAGATAAAGAGACAGGAGGTGTAGGGTAATGGAAGAAATAGTCATGAGGTGGAATAAAAAGTAGGCAGACTTTGAGTCTGGCAGCACTGACAGGAAGCGCCTCGTGAAATCTACGACCCCAAGACTTTATTTTTTACATGGTTAACACTGCCTTAAGTGATTAGCATGTCTAAAACATGTACATATAATCAAAAATGTTAATGCAACATCTCAGACAAACTGTGAATTTCTGCCTTTTTGGCCTATCAAGGGGTAAATTGATTGAGTTGAAAATACAATATTGTACTCCAACAGGTGGCTGCTAGCAGGACTCAGAAATTGGATCACGTATTGCTCGGCAAGCAAACTCTGTATAGTTATGAATGTTGCTAGATCTTTTGGCTTATTTGTTGTATCTTATGGCTATTTCATCCTCAAGTCACTCTAGTGCCTCACAGAGAAACAGTTGATGGTACCAAAAATTGTATCCACAATGCCATATATTTGTTTATTAACAATACGAATTATGCAAGAGTTTGAAGTGGTACATGCACTGTTAGCATCTACTTTTTAATACACTGAATAAAGAAGCAGATTAGTTGTCAATCTGTTCTTACAACTGTAAAATGGTTGGTAGCATGATGACTGTCTCGCTTTTATAAATGACAAATATTATCTATAAAGACTGCCATAAGATAAATGTTTTTGCAATGTTTATTGTACAACATGAAAGGCTTTCTTAAAAAAAAGAATTTCTTAAGGTTCTATGTATGAAGCAAACAGAGAAGGGACCAAATGTAATACCTTGTGACGGAGTAAGGTTGCATACTTAAAGAAACTTGCTTGAATTCAACCCTCTCGAAATAATATGTAATAATATAAGCAACATGTTTTGTAAGTACTAATGAATGCACTACACAACATTTACTGTATCTAGGGTGAGCTTTTCAATGTGCTTTACTAACAAGTAACCAGAGTGACTTAAGAGGGCTGCTGAAAACGTGGGAACTCTTCTGCGCAGGCGTCTACTGCATCTACGTAGTATGACGTCTTTTGCTTTGGTAGGAATTCTTTGCAGCTGCGCAGTAGTATTTAAAATGGCCGCTTGGAACTCACATGATAATGCACCTGTTACGCCGAAAACTAAACCTTGCTTTCTTACTAAACTGCTAATGCAAAAGCTAAAATAAATTAAGGGAATTAGAGTAGGAATAAGTGGTATACAGGGCATTCATTTATATTCATATTCTAACATGTTTTTCTTTGACTTTATTATTAGTTCATATTTGGGCCTGGAGGATGACTGAAAGTGCCATCTTGTCATTCGGGACACAGGCGCATTGGATGTCGCAAACTTCATGAAATGACATTGAAATCCTGCCAAGAGTACAATGACCAGAAGATGAACCTGGGAAAAGAACCTTTTGACCCAAAGAGGGGAAGCAAAAATATAAAAGTTGCACACAATCTTTTAAACCCAATGTGAAATGCGGGTGGGAAAGAATAACGCATGGGAAATAAGTAAGAGGAGGGAATATAGAACAATGAACCTAACAAAATTAACATTGCATAGTATTGTGTGATGACTTCTCCCCATCCCATTGTCCAATCACCAGTAAGGAATACATGAATATTGAAACATTTGGGGGTGGTAAATACACCGAGAATAGTATAACTAAGGTAGGCTCAGCCAGTTACATTGTCACCGACTTGTCAGACTTATCACCGATCAGTCACCGATTCATCATTGCTGCAGAAGACGCCCCGGGCAATGGAGGTCAGAGACTCTGCCCGAGCACTCTGACAGAAGAATCGAGAAAGGATAGACAGAGAGAGAAGAGTTGGATAGATCACTGAAGAAGACGAATCTGTCCATCTAGAAAGGGAGATTTGAGAGTAGCACTAGAGAGGAGTGTAACGCAGGCATTATACTTCGAAGAGGTTACCTGTCCTGTCCTGTCCTGCACCTGTCCTGAACTGCTAGCTCCTGACTACTCGGGAGCCCCATTTTCCAGCCCTTGGCCAGGGGTTGGTCCTCACACCATTCTAGGTAAATATAAATCTGTGTGGTATGTCCTTGTACCGTTTCCCTTTTCCACCCGTCCCAGGTACCTACGTCATGAGATTTTACTAAGTTTTTGTTAATGTCTTTACTTAAATCATAATTTCTCTTTCGAAAAGTTTGGTGTTTTGACATGTACTGGTATTTGACTCACAAAACTATTGCATAGATAAAGGTTTTAAAACTCTCCTGAGTCTGTGGGTATTCAAATAAAAGGTAAATGTTGCTTATGCCTATTATGCTAACAACCCAATCTATCGACCAGAGGAAATTGAGAACTAAGGTGATAAAGTATTGGTAAGAAATGGTGTAAAGGTATATTTCACTATAAAGTAAATTAAGCCCTGATCGCCAGCGCAAGATTGCCAGCTTATTGTATGAATGTTTTATGGGCTCAGGTGAGTATGGGGTTTTAGAAATAAACTCAAGCTGGTAATCCCGCTCCATCACTTGTCATGTTTCATATGTATGGACTAGGTCAAAAGTTTTTCCATTGACACAAATCGAAGATGCTGGTAACTTTCAGCATGGCTCTTAAAACACTACAATTCATCTTGCCATATGCCTTTTTTGAACAAAATCACTCTTTCTGCATAGTCATCCCTGCTCTTTTGCCTTTTCCTAGATCCTATTACTGTTGGCAATAGGTATTGGTGCATAGTGCCGCTTTTATAAGTGCTACAGTAAATTTGTTCTGCCTCTACAATGAAGCTGTTAAAATTGTTTTCACTTAATTTCCCTGTAAGGCCATGGCACAGAAAATGCACTGAAGATATCAAAGTTAAATATCATATGTGGGCAGCGGTGTGTATTTACACAACCTGCAAACCTGACAAACATATATGGCTGCAAATAGCGTCATTGTGCTCTGCCTAGGCAGTAGGCTTTAAAGGACTCCAGTGACACATGGAAAGAAAATGTGGCTTCGCTATGTCGGGAAAAGGTATTTTTATATGTTAATAAGTCACCCGTAAACCGTGCTTGAAAGCCCATGGGGCTGGGTGCTTAATATATACTACAATGTCACACTATATTTTGGAAATACTGTACCCTCATATTGATTAAATATCAAAAAGTGTCTTGCCTGATTTTCCATGAGCAGGCTCATGGAGGTAACCCCATAATGTATACCTCCTCATAGAAAAAACTAGAAAAATGATTCAAAGTTATTTTCAACTCTGGTTAAAAATCTAATTTTGTGAAGAAGGTAGATTTTTTAGTGGAAAACTAGCTTTCTAAAATGTTCTTTATGCTGCCTGAGCCACTAACCAGTTTTGCCACTAATATAACCTCCAGAGGCTCAATACACATTCCCAGGCTGGACTAAAGAAACCTGTTCTATAGAAGGTGCTTGGCCTCTGAGTCTAGGAAGGCATTGGCGATGTCAACAACTGTGTACTTAACCGTTATAAGCCATCTGAGAGGGAGACGGGATTGATTGTCAGAAAAATAGAAAGCCTTTACAGGTTTATGACATGGAGATGCCAAATGAGGCTGACAGAATTTGCTCTCATTCATTTTCAGGGCCCTCCCAAACATTCTGGCTCCACTATTTTGAAGCAGGGTTCCTGGGCATTAATACATCATATGAAAGAGGAAGTGCTACAGAAGGAGATGGATATAACTCAATAAAGTAAATTGGTTTTAATAGGCAAACTTCCCTAAGCATTGGCTAGTGCACAAGGTTAGACTTGCATCTCATCACCATCTCTTCAGAACCATCAGAAACTTGGAAAATTTACATCTGCAGAAGAAGTCTACAATAATCCTGACAGAAACTGGCACAGACATTGGAGCTGCTCCCAAAGGGTCATGTAACTGACTTCATTTTTGTCTGATCCAGTGATACAAAAAGGGAAAGAACTCCTGCTCAAAGCGGGCCCATCTGATCATAGTGGGCTGTACCCTACAGGAGCCCAGGATGGAGAGAATCATGGTCCTTGGAGAACAGCGTGGAGGCCTACCTAAGGGGCATTGCAGCTGCAGAAGGTACCAGAAAGAGCTTTTCAGCAGTAAAAACCTGGGACTTGATAATTTCTTCCCACTTCTAGAAGAATTGGGACAAGGTGCTCAGAACCTTTTGCCTTGTATAAAAAATGGGTTCATTTGGATGTTGCGGTAGAGGCATCAGGTCTCTTGGAGTCCTTTATAGCTACAGCTCCCAGCCATGCACCACTGGCTAGTACTGAGAACCAGAAGGAGGAAAATCTTTCCCAGCAAGAAATCTACACTGAACAGATATTTTTTAATGTTTTTTTTCAAAGCACTTTTCTCATTTTTAAACATACTTGGAAATTTTATAGCCAACTTTTGACACATGTTTTCAATAGAGTTTCCTGCTGGTTGTGTCATAGCTACTAGGGATTGAGAAGAGTTTTTCTGAGACTTGTGTTGAGAACAAACCTTCACCAACACCTTCCAAGCTATCACCTCAAGAACACTGAAAAGAGAAGAAGAATGAATATTTGTACAGAGAAAATAAAAAATTAGAAAAGTTGTATCAAGTATCGAAATTTAAATCATGATTGGTATTGTTAAAATGGTCAATCAATCTAACTGAACCTCTGAGTTTCTTCTTATGAAGTAAACCTTTACCTATTTTAGAATAGGTGTGTGTTGCAAAATGTAATAAAAAGTGAATGTGATATAACCTACACTCCTCTCCCACTGCTAAGACTTCATTCGTAGCTTTCTTGTGTGCTCTTATGTAAAGCTCTTTGGCAGTCCATGTTTGCTGTGAACGTTTAAAATATAGATCATGGGCTTCATCATCTGAGAGACATAATTAAGTCACACATTTTACTATTGTTGATCTACAGCTACTGACACTGAAGAACATGAAGGCAGATATTAGGAAAATTAACATCATTAGCTATTTGGGGGACTGCGTCCTTGTAGGATTGTAAGAGAAAACATAGACCTCCTGGTACTTCTTAAAGCAGGGGCAGTGGTTAGCTTCTTCGCTCAAGCTACAGGGCCAAATTCCTGAAATTTACTTAGTGCTGTATGCAAACTTAAAAGAAGTTTTTATTAAATCCAACAAACAGCATATTTCTGCACAACCATCCTCCACATGTCTGTCCTAAGGATTTTAAAGCACTGTCATCATGACATTGAGATAATACTTGGACTCCCCTGCTAACAATTTAAGGAGCTAGTAATCTGGAATTAGACTTGGCAGAGGATCATACACCATACTGATGAGCGTGGAGGAACAGCAATTAATGATGGTCTCTATAGGGTAAGTCTTACCGTTGGTGATGCTCAGCCTACAAGAACAAGTCATATCAGAGGTCATATGCCATCCTCACATAAAATCTTGGAGAGGTAGCATGTACAGCTGGCAGTACCATAACATGTTTTACAAGATTACTATTTAGGAAAGTCTCCCTGATGATTCAAAACAATCTTTGAGCACCAAACGGGATGAGCAGAAGCGTTGGATTATTTGTGTAGCGCACAATCAAGGCCAGAGGTGCATCTTAATTCTACTAGTAGTTGTCATCTTTATAATCCCTGCTTTATAATCTACTTGAGACACCTATTACATTGGAAACAACTGTGATACACCAGTTCTTTTTAAACATACCAGGGAGACAGACTCACCCGTACCTTTCTGGAACCACCACTTCCAAGTTGCCAAAGCATGGATTAATTGAAAAAGGTTAACCTAGTACTGTCAAAAAAACATCCAGTACATCAAGCTGTTTATCATTGGAAATAGAGAAACTATATTAAGATTTAGCCTCTGAGTAAAGAGTTAATTAGTGATCTTGTTTGTACAGGGACCAGACTACTGAATAGTGTGATTACTATAGATCTCTTTTGAGATTTCGGCAGGTCAAACTTGTCAAAATGTATAGGGAGAAAAGACCTGGAAAAACGTAAAACCATGTACAACTTGGTGCTTTAAAGAACTATTCTGTTAACTATGCCTCATCTCCAAGCAAAGAACTTGGCACAGGAGATATTTACCTCACTCTGTAATTTCTTTATTCCAGGTTAATAGCATTTACTACATGCAGTAAATACCTTAACCGTTTTTGGCCCACTCAAAATCAGAGATACAGGCACAAGTAAAATTACAGGGGGGGGGACATTGACCACAAATAATCAATTCAGAAAATTTTTCAACCTGTATCAAGATATGTTGCCCTAATGTCAGCCAGCTTAGTACTTGTGGTCCCAACCAAATGTGTTGGACATCCATACAGGAACAAAATGATGGTAGGAGTATCATGCACGAGCCAGATCTCCCCAAGCATCACCCAACTGTAGTGCCTCTTAGTAGCGTTGTGATTCAAGATCAGCCTCTTGCATCCAATGCCTAGGTTCAGGGTCTGCCATGACAAGATATAAAAAGATCACTGTGTGGGCACTAGCCCTCCACAAAACTGCAACCTCACATTAAACAGGCCACCCTAAAATGGGCTAGACGTGAAGTGACAAAATAACATAGCTGTAGAGTGTGCCCTTCCCAATTGGCTCTTTGTTGCTGAAATTGCTTGGTATTCCATCTGATCTTGATTTTCATCTGATCTTGATTTTCTGGTCATGAATACAGAACATCCTATCTTGATTTTCTGGTCATGAGTACAGACCATTGAGGAAAAATTGGAGTCACTTCTAATAGGATTCAGAAGAATGAACAGGAAAAAAGCCCTAGTGGGACAACAGAAAATTGAATGGGTCAACCAAAAGGAGATAAAATACCACAAGCTCAAGTTTGGACATCTGAGATGAAATGTAGGAGCTGTCACGGAACAAGCAAATTCAGTTTTTCAAATATCAAAAGTCAGGCAGAATTCCAGGTAGGAAATGCAGCAGACACAAGAAGGGCTGAAGTGAAACATCTCCAACATGGCACTTAATAGGAAAGAAAGGATCCTCAGATGGAATCCTGTCCTGCGTTTGACCATTCCTTCAATCTGATAGACTTGAAATGCTGTCATCTCATTCTACATCCACCACAGTTCTGTGGAGCCCCCTTCCCCAATATAGAAAGGATCTTCCACAACCGCCTTGTGTTCCAAAGAGCTGGAAAGAACCAGCTGTCCCTACACCTCTGACAAATCACACTCAAGCGTATGTCAGACAAGAGTAAGATGGTAAGAATCCACTTCATAAACGCAATTTGCCTCACACACTTCTTCCTTATTTTATGATTGGAACACACCTCGAGACCTCGTGATGGCACCCATCTCTTCTCGAATTGTCCAACCTATAATCCCGCATTCTAGCAACCAAAGAGAAACAGAGAGACAGAGTAGATTTTTCCAGTAAATTCAGAAAAGCCAGCAGTGTCAGGACAGAAATATAAAACACTATAAAAAATACTATAATGCAGTGAAATATAACAAGAAGTAATCAAATGCACCAAAAGAAGACAAGCAGGAATTGCTCATTCAGAAGTTAAAGTTTCAACTCACAGGCGGCACAGAAATAAAGCAATTCTATATACTTTTTGGTGTGACATGAACCAGCCCTTCAATTAACATGGGTGCCTTGGGGACAGCTCAGGCACTCATCGTCACAGATTTCTACAGATATATATACACCTTAGAGCACATATAATCTGAGGGGGCTTTCTGAACATATCTGAAGAACTAGATGCATCTCCTGCATGGCTTGCACACGGTTGGCAAGACACCTTTATCGTATTAGTCACTGGGTATTAAAGTGAATGTTCTTTGTCATACAATTCTTCATATAAATATAGTTTTCATTTAAATTATTTTCTTTTGTCAGCAGTTCTTTATCCGGTCACTCACAGGAGGTCATAGAGAACATAGATGCACAATGTTCCAGGCAAGAAACTAAAGGCCTCATTGAAAGTTTGCAGACAAGTGAAGGATATCCTGCCCACCGTATTACAAGTGGCATTGGATATAATGCATTTATAATATGGCTGATGGAACATTTTTGGCGGAATAACCTGTCCGCTGAACTCTAAATCAGGCCCTAAGGCTTTGTGCCAATGCAATGCAACGCAAAGCAGCATATGATATTTACTATTCCAAGCAAACTGTGTTTTGCACTGGAAATGCTCTTTTCTCAGCTCAAAAATGTATTCATGCTACTTTGCTTGACTTGTTGTCTAGGATCATCACTGGGACGGAGCAGCACAAAATCCCATAGGTTTTTGAAGGAAAGCCCAAGCTTCAAAGGTAGACAGACCAGGATTTGGCCTACTTGAAGTGGGTGTAAAGAAGTGGAAATATGCTAATTTCTCAAAAAATCAACATATTATTTGCAGTGGTGGCCGGCAAGGATCGGGGCTGGTGGGACGGAGTGGGGTAGTTAGGGGCTGTAATAAAAAGTTGTTTAAAAAATGCACCGCCTCGCCTGTCCTTCATCATCCCGCCGTTGTCTCTCCCAGCCGGAAAGGAGTAGGAAGCACCCAGGCTGAGAATCCCATGAGGCAATCACAATGCTGCAATAAAGCGTTGTGATTGGTCTTAGCGCCATGGTTCAGCGCTCAGCCCCGGAATGGGATCCTCTGCATATTCTGCACCTAGGCTGTGATGCAGGGGGCTCTAGACAGCCGGCCAAACAGTCATGCACACTTACAGTCTGCCATCACTCCTACCCCCTCTCCTCCGTCAACAAAGCAGCACCGCCCTGCTCGCAAAGCTGCAGCAGCAGGAAAGAATGTTATGATAATAACCTCAAGTTATTATCATTTTATTTTTCCTTTATTTCACTTCTTCAAAGCAGTGGGACGATGCTCCTCCGCCTTAGCGGAGGAGCTGCCACTGATTGCTTGTGTACTGCACTGTACAGCATGCACCCAAAGCATGGAATCCTTGCTGAGTTTGTCTAGGCATAGAAATTTGTACTGGAAAGGCTGGTTTCAGTACAGATCATATGCTACACAGCACATCTTCACTTCTGCTCCATGCTGTGAGGCTGTGCATCATGCCAGATAGCCTTGTTAAAGTGCCAGAGCAAATAATGACTACAGCAGCAGACCGCCAATCTCAGAAGATATGTCTCTGTGCTGCTTTGTTTTCTCCATTCCACAATACACTGCAGCAAATTTGGTTAGTGCACTACATTGATAGAAAAAATTGTAAATCTGGTACTGTTCCCTTAGCCACTAAGGCCCTCATTACAAGTGGCCCAAAAAGACTAGCTAACTGTAGTTATAGAGCCCTTCGGAATTATCGGTGTTAGACCTGGCAAAGGACACCTTCTCAGATAGCCCCTGCTCACCCCCTCGGTAGCTTAGCACGAGTAGCCAGGTTTATCTCCAAGGCAAATGTGTAAAGTATTTGCAACCACTCTCTCAGTAACCTAGTGATAACACAACAAATGGACTCCACACGAGTTTCATGAAAAACAAGTATATGTTTATAAAAAAAAGATATCCAACATATGCGTATTTGTAATATTTCACCTTGCCGGTTATTAGGCCAGCAAGCGCTAGTAGGTTCTTGCAGTATAAATGAGTAATTCTCAATGATCCAATGCAGTCCTAATGCAATGCTATGCTGTTCGTAATGCAAGAATCAGGCGCTTTGTGATGTAAAAATAATGCAGTTCGTAATGCAACAATCAGGCAGTTCGTAATGCCAAAATAATGCAATTCATAATGCAACAATCAGGCAGTTCGTAATGCAAAAATAATGCAATTCGTAGTGCAACTATCAGGCAGTTCATAATGAAAAAATAATGCAATTCGTAATGAAACAATCGGGCAGTTTGTAATGCAAAAATAATGCAAATCTTAATGCAAAAATAATGTACTCCGGCACAGATCGCAGTGCTCTAGACGGCCTCTATGTCACTACGGTCAGGTACTGCCAAAATATGCCCCAACACTATTATGATGGAAAACAAAGTGCAGCTCCACACTCAGGCCCCGGTACTGCCACTCCTCTGCAAGTACGGACCGCGATACAGACATGAGGGGAGGCTCGCGAAACAAAGATGGGAAAGACCGAGAGTTTTTCTTTTGTAGCGTGCACCCTGCCCCAGGCGGGGACACACGCAAGCTCGCTGAGCGTTACATAGGGGGTACGATCTCACTCTCCTCTCCTCGCGGCTTGGGCCTCCGATTCGACTTCGTTGTGCTTGGGCAATGGAACTCTGTCTCCCGACGTTGATGGTTTGACGTTTATCTTTGGCAAAGGCAGGCTCAGGACAGCGGCTGTGAATTCCCACAACTCCTCTGGGGATGCCGGTCTGGGCCGATGGCAATGACGATTGCAGCGCTTTTGGTCACGCTGTCGATCAAAGCAGAGAACAAGACTGCTCCGGGACACACAGCCATGGTACAAGTTCTCACGAAGGTCTCAGGCTGCCACAGGGCACATGCACACAGCGTTGCTGAGACTCACTTGAGCTCCGGGTGCACTAGATCACAGGGCAATCCTCACAAAGATCTCAGGCTGCACGAAGCACACGCACACAGCATCGCTGAGACTCACTTGGACTCCAGGTGCGCATGATCACGTGGCAGTTCTTACGAAGGTCTCAGGCTGCAAAAAGCACATGCACACAGAGTCGCTGAGACACACTTGGAAGCTTTTATGTTCCTGAGTTTCCACAACAGGGAGCCAGCTCTCCTTGGGCCCTTGGGCACAAGTTACTTCAGGACAGAGCACACAGCAAAGTCCTTTCAAGGAGGGGAACACAGCACACACCAAAGTCCCTTAGCCTCTCCTTGGTTAAATCAGCAAACCGCAAGCCAGCCCCAGAATACACAGCAAGGGTCAGTTCTTCTCTTCAGTTTCTTCAGCTATTCTTCCTTGGCAGAGGTTCCTCTTGACCATGAAGTAGTTTTCAATCCTTTTCAGTCTTGATCAGTCCAAAGTTCAGGGGTTTCAGCTCTCATAGTTATACCCCTAAATGTCTTTAAAGTCCTTGTGTTCAGGGGGGCACTGACCCCTGTTCAAACCAGTTCTTGTGTCTCCCTGGCAGTGACACCTTCCTTTGATTAGTGGAGATCTGGATCCTCAATCAATCAGCAGGAGATGGAGCCATTGTTTTATGACAGCAGCCCAGGCCTCTTCACCTCCAGGGGCTACTCCTCCCCCTACACTCCAGATGCAGGTCAGCCTGATGCTGTCTCACCTCCTCCCCTGGTTCAAGACACTTCCCAGATCCTATCACATTCAAATCCAGGCAGTCAATCCACAACCAGGCAGAGACACACTGAATTGTTAGAACAAAGACACCAGCCACGTCTAAAAGTGTGGTTTCTAAACACACAATTCAAAAACCACCTTCACAAAAAGATGTGTTATTAAATTGTGAGTTCAGGCACACTAAACTTCACCAAGGCAAGAGCGTTCCTACTCTCCTCTGCTCGCTTTTCACTTTCAATGAGCAGCTTCTTCTCTTCTGCTTGAGCTTTAAGATTTAAAACCTCCAGCTCATGCTCTCTGACCCTTTGGTTTTCCTCCAGCTCCTCTGGGGAAAAACTCCTCCCTGAATGGTTACTACCAGCCCCTGAGGCTGGTCCTTCCACCGGCGAATCCTGTGGACCAAATCCATTTCCTGGGTCATCCTCATCCAGAGAGCATGAGTTGGAGGTTTTAAAACTTAAAGCTCAAGCAGAAGAGAAGAAGCTGCTCATTGAAAGTGAAAAGCGAGCAGAGGAGAGCAGGAACGCTCTCGCCTTGGAAGAGAAGAAGATTCTCTTAGCTCATGAGTTAAGCATGAGGGAACTGGACATGAAGGCTAAACAGGTGGAGTCCAGTTTGAATGGTGGCAGCGCGCAGCCAGTGCCAAGTGAGGATGAGTACAAGCCTGCACTGGATGATTGGGTGATGGTTAGCATGGCAAATTATTTGAAGGGGTTGCTTAATTTGGCCCCAGGGAGTCTAGGCTCAGTAATTATTTTCCAGGATTGCGCTAACCCTTGTTAGGGTGCGAGCTCTTTGACTCCCGGGATCTTGCATAAGAGCCCGACCCCTGGTCATGGGTCCAAGGGTCTGAGGAGGTATTAGGGAGGGAAGAGATACAAAGTAGAGCAGTTAGGTCCCAGAGTAGTGGGGGGGGGGCATGCAGACTAACGCCCTGTCTCAAAGGAGAGAGAGGGAGTGTGAGCAGCATCCCCAGGAGTTCACAACCCGACCCCAGAGACTGGAGGGTTCCTTAGACGAGCAGAAAGTTGGAGGCCTAGCACCTACTTTACAGCTGTGTGAGGAAGAAAACCTAGCATCAGAAGGGTGTCGGGCGTCTGTAACCAGAGCTCCCATGGTCCTGAAGTTTGTGGGTGCCATTCCTAAATGGCAGGCACAGAAATCTAAATGATAGGTTAAGGGAGGAAGGTGTCCCCCCGTGGGAAAACCCGTGGGACAGTGCCCAGCCATTAGGGCAGGGTCCCCTAGAAGTGACCAGGGTGAACCCACCTAGGTTTACTGGAAACATTGCTGGTTAGTGGTATTGCACCCTCAGATTTCACCTGTTAAAGCAGGTGTAGTGCCCAGGTGTAATTAAAGGGAAAAGAAGCATGCAAGAATCAGCGCCAATTCTAATTCCTGCAGGTTATTTGCCCAAAACTAATTCACGTTATTTCTCTGCCTCTGGAATTATTGAGAGGTCCAGGGAATTATGCGGGATGAAAATGCCTTTACCCTGACACAGTTGCAACGAGGGCCTAGGTGTCAGAGTTTACTACACAGCAATGGGTTATAAGGGAATTTTCTTTTTGGTTTGTTGACATTTTCTCTCACAAAGATATTGGTTCTACATCTATCAGGTTCACTGCACTGCCTTGAGTGATCAGTTGGATCAGTCAAAGGACAAACCATCCCTAGATATTGATTCCCCAAAATGCTAGGGTAATCAACAAGTGACATCAGAGCACCCTTTAACCCTCGCCAGAAAACATCTCAGGAATACTTAGATCCGCTTTTAGCTCACTAAAGGTGTCCTATTGGTGCAGAGGCACCTAATGAAAGAAAAGGATTGGACATTACCGAAGGTTTTCAGAGTGGGCTCACAGTGCACTGTTTACTTGTTGTTCATGTCGCTCCCTTTATGCCCCCTGAGACCCGTGGTGGCAAAGTTAGTCGCCTTCTTGCAAAGGGCAATCCAGCGGCGGCAGCTGTTCGCCCTATCTTGCCCTAATGTCCATTCATGACAGTGGCGTGGGTGCCAATGGCCTTATAAAAGCAAAGGAAAAGGCCTGCTCTGCCTCTAACTGGGTGGTAACAAATAACCAGAACTGGGATGAGGAAGGCCTGGTACGTCCCTGGGCCCCGGAGCCACTGCACCTGCCGCACTATTGATAACTCTGCTGTGAATTAGAGGCGTGTGTTCGAGTGAGAAGAACTATTCCGAAAGTCTACCATGGGCATCAATGAGGGTATCCTGGGATCACAACTGCTACCCCTGGCTTGCTCCTTGCCACCCTGGCATTTTGAGTGCAATCTCTAGTCTCAGGGGTCAGGAAGACAGTGGCAGGAAAAACAGCGCACAAGGCTCTGGCAGAGATGCATACGTTCTAAAGCATGAACTTCCCCTGGCCCCATCCGCATCAAACAGGAAGCAGTTGTGAGGCTTATGTAGGGCCAAGGAGAGCTCATCCCTGTGATGTGATTTTATATCTATGTCTGCCCGTTATCACCGCCGCTACCCCATATCAGCTGGAGGAGGATGGTGCTCATGCAGACAGCGCCTCAGACTCCATGCACTGAATGTGCTAAGCAAAGTCTGAATTTTACTAGAATCACATTCTGCCGCTGCTCTGGAGGACTGCTGATAATCACAACTGGAGAGTCTTCAGTCACTGGGTCAACCTTTGTTCAGTTCAGAGAGAGAACATGGTGTACCTCCCTGCGCCAGATTAATTAAGATTAGCTCGAAAGCCCCTTGCAGATGCCTGGAGCATCCAGCAGTTAGAATGAAATTATTTAGCCAGGCTGACAGCGATTTATTCGGAAACAAATGTAAAGATGCTTGGAACATCTCCAAGATAAGTAATTTACTTAGAATTAAACCCGGTATTTCAATTATGTTACTGACTAATTTTCTGTGCTTTGCAGATATGGTTGCTTATTGAGATTTTTTCTTTTGATGCTAATTGCGTTTAAAAGCCCTTGGAGGAGGCGATTTTAAGACTAATGCGGGTCATAATAGATTAGGTTTACAGGCACTGCATCATTTCCAGTACTGCATTGTACCGAGGTTGCAGTACCAGGCATAAAGCACCCACCTCCTGAAAGAACAGTTAATTTTCCGAAAAATCCTGAGGGGATTTCACAAGCAGGAGCATGTTCAAGTAGGTACTTTGTGCATATAAATGGAAGGCGTGGCTGGTGTAAGCATTGTACCACTCTAGGCAAATAATAATATTCCCCATACATCTAGGCAATGAGATTCCATTTGTGGCTTGTAGATGTAGATGGACAGCCCTTCATGTAGTGCACTTAGTGGCTTCGTAGTGTTGTCTTGTATTACAACCGGTTGTAATTAAGGAATGTTTCTAAGTCTTTCCTAGGATTCATGCAGGCCTAATCTCGGGTCAGTCTGTGATGTGTGATGTTTTGATTCAGAATGTGGAAACTGATTGGAAATTATGGATACTTTGGGCACAATTCATATTATAATCGTGAATCTGCACCTCTTAAAGTGCACTCGCACATTGGTACAGATTTAAAATTTCTCCCTATCAATATGCCTCCCCTGCCTCCTCCCAGCTCCACTAGTCCATCTCTGGACTCTAGACTTTTGGTCCCTTCCTGAACTCGTAACACAATGTTTCCTTATGTTAGTGCTAGACCTAGTTTTTTGGCTGATGGCCAGTGGAGCTACCTGCTAGCTATAGAGGAGATGACCCCCTTGGCCGTCACCTACCCAGCTGGACTTTGGGCAGACTTTCCTTCGTCTCGCCTTCGCATTCTACCTCCCACCCCTTTACCCTAACCCCTTTCCCCCTCTATGCTCGATTTTCTCATCCCCTTCTTAATGTTCTTCAGTTGAGACCTAGCTATTTGGCCGATGCCCGGTGGAGCTACCTGATAGCTATAGAGGAGATGGGCTGTGCACTTCCTCCTCGACCGTCACCTACCCAGCCGGACTTTGGGCAGACTTTCCCTCGTCTCTCTATCCTATTTCCCTCCCACCCCTTTACCCTACCCCCTCTCCCTTCTAAGCTCCTTTTATCTTGTCTTTACGATCTTGAAATGTTTTTCTAGTAACTGATGTAACTGATGTAATTTTGTAACTTTGTGGAACCTTATGTAAAGCGCTCTGATACCTCCGGGTCTAGCCAGCGCTATATAAAACTCAAATAAAAAAAAATACTTTAGGGAATCAACAAATCTCTCTTCCGGAAATTCCAGACCATCCAGAAAACTGCTGCCAGGCATGTCCTCGGCATCCCACGACATGAGCACATCACCCAGCACCTACGAGACAACCACTGGCTCCCCGCCAAGAAGAGACTAACCTTCAAGCTACTCACTCACGCCTACAAATCCCTCCACAACACCGGACTTCAATACCTCAACACAAGAGTCTCCTTCCACGCACCCAAGAGAAACCTCAGCTCTGCCGACCTCGCCCTGGCAGAAACCCCGCACATCTGCAGAGCCACAACAGGTGGAAGAGCCTACTCCTACATCGTGGCAAAAAACTGTAACAAACTCCTGCTGGACATCAGATGTTCCCACAATCTGCACACCTTCACAAAGCGCCTCAAGACCTGGCTCTCTGGCTGATTCAGAGCAGTACGCCCCCATCCCCCTAGGACCTTGAGACCCTCACGGGTGAGTAGCTCACTTCACAAATCCCTGTTTGATTGATTGATTGATTAGTTGAGCACATTTCAAAAGCTCAAAGGGAAACAAAGTGTGATATCATGAGTAAAATTAGAAAGGTTTCCCTTTCACCGCCGGGGGCGTCAAATTTACCCTGCAGTACCTAGAGTTTTGTGTAGAACTTTTCACACAAGCACCAATGGAACATATGTGACCAAAACCGAAGCAATGAGCTCACTGCAGGTGTACAACATTCTCCTGAGATGGGCGCAAAGACTTTGAAAAAAGATGCAAGAAATTTAAACTTCTAGACTGAGCTGGCAACTTGTGATCCTCGCTTAGTACTGCCAAGCTTGCCAGTAAAGCTAAACATTTCAGAGGTTGCATGGCATGCACAGTATGATTAACATGAGCATGCAAGATTGAATGTGTTTGGAATTGTGAAGGCAAATGTGTGCACTTTCTCTGGCATTACTCCTGCCCACAGTGAGCAGCTACTTATGCCACGTAGCCCCCTCCATCAATTAAAATAATCTGCCCCGGTGATGGGCTCCCCGGGGCCTTTGAATGCTTGTTAAGGGGGCCATGTGGCCTCTCTCCCCTTTTCTGAACATTTCAGCCCTGGGGCAGAACTTTCTAAAGCCTATAATGGCTCGGGAGAGGATCTGCATGCCCCATCCCCTTAAGAAATGCGGGCCTACAATGGCTTGGGGAGGGGGTGAATCTCCCTCCCCTTATCCAATGTGCATCAGGTGTGGGCTAAAAGGAGACTACAATAGCTCATGGAGAAGGACCACATGCCTCGCTTCCCTTATGAAATATAGCACTTGTGCACTGAGGTAACTATAACTTGCACCCCCATCATGTACAATTTTTTCATCACTAATTTCACAGTAAATGTTGCAATGAGATTATCAATGATGTCATAGAAGAGGTTATGAGTGATGTAATATGTCGCTTAATTAGTAGTGTTTGGCGAGGGCTCGAGTTATAGTTACCTTAGGGTACAAATTATAGTTACTTGAGATAACTTTAACTATAACTGCTGAATTTCTGTAGTTTTGTGTGTGTAAAATTTGAAACCCAAGCAATGAGCTCACTGCAGGTGTACAACATTCTCCTGAGATGGGCGCAAAGACTTTGAAAAAAGATGCAAGAAATTTAAACTTCTAGACTGAGCTGGTTACTTGTGATCCTCGCTTAGTACTGCCAATCTTGCCAGTAAAGCTAAACATTTCAGAGATTGCATGGCATGCACAGTTATGGTTAACATGAGCATGCAAGATTGAATGGGTTTGGAATTGTGAAGGCAAATGTTGCTTAATTAGTAGTGTTTGGCGAGGGCTCGAGTTATAGTTACCTTAGGGTACAAATTATAGTTACTTGAGATAACTTTAACTATAACTGCTGAATTTCTGTAGTTTTGTGTGTGTAAAATTAAAACCTAACTATAACACCCTTGCAACCTTTTTTTTTTAAATGAATTTCAAAGGCTTTTGTAATTCTTTTTCTGAACTATAACACTATAACGTCCCTGTAACCTTTATTTTTTCAGTGAATTTCTACTTTTTTAATGTTATTTCCTAACTATAACGTCTCTGTAACCTTTGGGTTTTTCAGTGAATTATTTAACATAAAGTAATGTTTAAATACCATACATTAATCAAACTGCTGCCTCGCATGGCCTTTAGCTCTGTGCAGTGGGTTATTGGCCGCAGGGCCTGGCCTGGGGCCAAGTCCTGCGATCTACCCCCTGCATGCAGCCTCCCATGCTTGGGCTGATTTCACCTCCGGGGACAGCATACCATTAGGATCCTGCACATTTTGTAGGGGAGGGCCACGTGCCCCGCTCCCTGGGCTGATTTTGGCCCTGGAGACCCCATCCTTGTGGCCTGGCATATTTTCAAGGGGAAGAGCACACAGCCCTCCTCCTTGTGCCACTTTCGGTCCAAGGAAGACCATGTCCCGTGGCCTAACCATATTGAAAATGCGGAGGTTGGCACGGGACCCCCCTCTCCGGGCCAATTTCAGCCCTGGGGACTCCATACCCCGGGCCTTCTCCCAACAAATGGGGGAGGGACAGTGTTCCAGCTACAACGGGGTGATGTGGGTGGTGGTATGGGGTGGGCGTGGGGAAGGTGAGATGCGCACAAAGGTGGTCAGTTCAGAAGAGTTTGGTGGTGTGGCTCTAGGTGATGTTCCCACTGGCGGACAGAATGTGGTCTAACTTGTGTAAGGCTGTGTGGGTTGATGCAGTGACTAACTGCCTGAGTCTGATGTTGGCCAGGTTCTCCAGTAGGGACGCAGTGTTTTGGTCACTAGGGTTGTCCAGGTGGAAGTTGAGGGGGGAAAATCCATGACAACGCGGTCAAAACACAGTGCTGCCATTACCACACGTCTTTTACAACGTAAGTCGTTGCCACGACTTGCGCTGGAGGGCACTCTAGACTAAGGAATAGTAGATTTACTATTCCAACACCTTCCCTACTGTACGTAGGCTGGAGTTGGAATAGTAATCTTACTATTCCTAAGTCCAGCACCCTACAGCGCAAGTTGTGGTAAGGACTTGCGTTGTAAAAGAAGCGTTGTGATGAACAGCGATCTAAAAGATCACGTTGTAACATCATACACCCAAGTTGAGGTCTCCGAGTAGGATGTAATCGGTGGATGCGAGAGCCTGGGGTTCAATGAGGTCTCAATGGCATCAGTGAAGGGCGGATGTGGCCGGCAGCCTGTTGACGAGGGAGCCGCAGAGGGTGGTGTTGGGGTTGGTCTGGATCTGGATATGGAAGTGTTGGTGTTCTATGGTTGCCGTTGGGTCATTTAAATGTGTGGTTAGTAGGAGGGTGTTCTTGTGGACGATGGTGATGCCTCCTCCTGGTCGGTCAGTGCGGTCCTTGCAAGTGATTTTGTAGCCGTCGGGGATGGTGATGGCGATGTGGGTCCAGAACAGGGGTTGGTTCAGGCTTCCATGAAGAAGGCGATGTCGGGAGAGGTGGCATCAAGTGGGTCCCGTATTTCTGTGATGTGTTTGTGGAAGGATCACACATTGAGGAGGAAGAGGAAGGAAAAGGGCGAACAGCCAGAAGGGATCGATTGAATGCTAAGAAGGATGACTTTGTCTGAACAGCCAGGTTTTAAGATTTTTCATACTAGTTTTGCCAAGTCCATTTAGAACTGCTGTGCATTACTGAAAAAAAAAGGAAAGAAGGGTTCAATGATGTGCTCATGTGCATGTCCATTTAGTTGTCATAATGCTACTGGTAGCCTAGTCATTCTCTATGTGTGTGTATCGTGATAATGAATGAGTGGATGTGTCACCAATCATGCGTGCGCCTACAGAATGGAGCAGCTGCTATTATTTTTTACTTTCAATACCAAGATGTGGAAAGCCATTTGGAGCAGTAAATTACAAGAAAAAACTTTCCTGCATAAAAAAACCTTGGGGCTTATTACAAGTTTGGCGGTCTTCCTGTAGGACCGACACTGCGGCGTTTCCAAGAATGCCGCCAAGCCCGTAGTGAATCAGCCCACTGGATTCTGAGTTGAATCCAGTGCAGAGGGCATGTATGTTAGGCTCATAGGAGAGCCTAAACAGAAGACCACTACAGTGGGTGGCAGGAGTAATGAGCAAGTTTGAGGACGAGGGAATAAATAAAACATTTTATTAAAAAAGTGTGGCTGAAGCAATGGTGGAAGAGGGAGAAGCAACACAGACACAGGGGTATGGATATTTTAAGAGATAGGAAACAGCACACAAGGGAGAGAGCAAGGAAAGACAAGGACTCTCATGAAGTTCTAAAAGAAAATACAATTACCTGACTGTGGGTAGTAGACGTTTAAAAGGTATTAAATCTTGAGAATGTTAAAGAACCTATGCTCCAGAAAAGGGGCAAGCACAAGAAAGGGAAGGGAACATTCATGACAATAAAGCCAACTAATGGTAAGAAGTTGGCTGGCTCTAGGCCCATTCTATGTTTTTGGTATAGCCTTCAACAACAGACAGCTAAAACCTGTCTGCAGACGAGAGTTAAAAACTGCTCTAATTTCAAATGTACAAAAACAACTAGTTTGCCATAAAACCTTTTTAACTTACAGTTTGCTGCCATGGTATTGTGGAATGAGGATATATGTATGTATTATTCATACACACACACACACACACACATATATATATATATATTCAATGAAAAAACCATAGGTTTTAGCCCATATATAGTTAGGGATTAGCATTTTCAAAACCTTATTTTACTCGCATAAAACCATTGAAATTCGCATATATAGTTAGATGCGCTAACTATATATCGCGTACCCGCAATCCACTGCTGATGATGTCACATATTACATCATTCATGACATGCTCAGTGACATCACTGATGACATCACTGATGACATCTCAAATGACATCACTGATGACATCACTGATGACATCTCAAATGACATCACTGATGACATCACTGATGACAACATCCAGTGACTGTATGTTTCTGTAAAGTTAAAATATGTCTTACATATTGAAGAATGAGTGGATGTATAAGTGTCTGGATGAAGGATTTAGTAGGTGCATGACTGACTGTATGAGAGAGTGATTAAATGTGTCTCACTGAGTGCATGGGTTAGTGACTAAACTGTCTTAATTTGTGCATCATTATATCTGTTGTTCTATGAACTGCTGCATGTGTTGATCAGTAGCTAAATGAGTAACTATATGGGTTATTGATTGGTTGCCGAAGTATTTGTATGGGAGACTGAGTGTGTGTGTGGGTGGCTGGAAGGTGTATGACTCTGTGTATAGATGTGTGAGCAGTTGATTCACTAGATATATGGGTTCAAAAGTGCATGTGGAAATAGCTGTATGGGCGGTTGACTGTGTGCATGAGTGTATTGGTGAGTGAATGGATATCTCAGTGCTACATGTCAAAGTAAGTACATATGTAAAACACAGTACATGTGAGAGTTGACATATATAAATAACTGTGCATAAGAGCCAGTGAATGTGTGAGTAGCTGTATGGATCATTGTGAACTTGTATCAGGGATTGTATAAGAGAGTAAATATGTGTTAGTATATGTTTGAATAAGTAAGCCCTTTGCCCCCGTTGTAATCCGTCGTGCCTGCTTGTCTCTCCATTTGATTGATTGTTATCCAAGCATTTACTATTTTAGAATTTATTCTCTTTGGTTCATTCTCTATTTACTAACAAGCACAAAGCCGCAATACTCTGTTTAGTCTTTGCAGATAGTGAAAAATCGTGTTAAAAAAAAAAATAATCGAGCAAAATCAGTAGGCCACTAATGGGATCTCTTTTTGACCTCGCTAAAATAGAAACATTAGGAACAACCCTTCATGAGAAATACGAAATTAGTGAGATGAACTGAGCTCCACACCATGATGGCTGCAAGACAGCTCGGCTCCGCCACCCACCCCGCCCAAAATAACGATAAACTCTATGCAAATATTATAAATATATACAACACACCAGCAAAGTAACAGGGTAAAACATTTTATTAAATAACTATTTACATAACTATTTTATACTTTTTGTTGCCTGATCCGGCTAGCTCAATCGATCGAGCATGAAACTCATGCATTCTGATAGCAAGCGTTGCTGCTGATGCTATGCAAACAAAAACTGGTTTTCAGTTTGTACATTCTTCAAGATTTTTCATCCAAGGCTGGTTGAGAGTTTGTAGAACGATGGCTTCAGATTTTCAACATACTGTGTGGTGGCGCGGACTGGGAGGGTGCGCTTGACTTCTGCCCCCTCCCCAAGTCGTGTTGCCCTGGCGTGGCCTAAGATCGCCCCCGACATAGGCGGCCGGCTCCCGGGGTCCGGCGGAACTTTTTGCCTTTTGATGACTCTTCCATTCTGGACCTTATCCCACAATCCGTTTGACCTGAAGACACGCTGTAGTGGGGCGCCCCTTTACCGTTTCAGTTGCCATTCCGCCCGCTTTTGCTACACTGTGCCTCTTCCGCCATTCAGCTGTTTACTGCCCGCTCTTGCGACTACAGCGTCTCGCTCACCATGTAGTTGAGTTGCTCCCGCTCTTGCGATGCAACTATAGGCGGCTGCCACAGGACTCTCAAAATGGCGGCCGCCTCTTCAGATTTGGGCGTGGTCCACTAAAATGGCCATGGGACACCTTGGAACTCGGACGCTTGTCTGCTAGGGCTTGGGCCCCATTCTCGAAAGCGTCCACTGAGCCTTGAAGATTCTACAAAAGTCTTGGGGGCCCCCGACTCCCGCAGGCTTCTGGTGGGGAGCGGCTGCCATGATTGCTCGTGGAATGGCCACGACTGAGATACGAGATGGTGGTCCTCTCATGCTAACGCCAGCTTCAGTCTGAAACATCCAGAAACACTGTAGACTACCAATTCGATCAGTTCCGGTAGCGCCCCAACGTGACCCGGCCTTCCCCTCTTTGACTGATGGTTCTTGTTGCCTGTCCCTTCTGTTGTCATTTAACAGAACTTTTTAGACTGCTGAAAGGGGTTGTGTTCCGACCGCTGGTTGGTGGAGACATTTTGACTATATTCTGGACCTACGTTGTCGCGTAATGCGTTATATGACACGCCGCGTTAGCGCACCCGGAAGTACTCCAGTGCGCGAAGCGCAGCTTCCCGGAAGGGATCCGGGGCGCGGCGCGCAGCGCGTAACTTAAGCATAACAGGTCATGTGACTTGTTAATAAAACTTTTCATTGGTTCATTTTACTTTTGTTATACTAATGATGAAAGGCTTGGTCATATGACCTAAAAATTACGCTTTTTATTGCTTTCGAACATTATTTTTTCTTAAACATATATGTTATAATGTTCCAGGCTAATGTATTTTCCCGGAAAATTTACAACTGTCCTGCAAGTAAAATATATTCCTTTTTCTAGCAAAAGGGCGTTTCTTCGTCCCATGACGGAGCCGTTGAGCAAAAGATGCTCGGCCTGCTGTCTTAGTCGCCGATACGCCCGAATATCAGATTCTTATCGATCACTTTATGTTGCAGGAGTAAAAAACACAACAGCCCTTGACCATTTATCTTTACTGCGTTCCTGCGTATTATACCTTTTATCCGTCATGTAATTGGACTGCTTTATTTCACTTGCCTTTTACTGATTCGAAAACAGTGACTAAAATTAAAAACTTTACCAATGTAAATACTACTACCATGTTTTGTTTTAAAAACCTTTATTGTGAAAATGTCAGTATACAAATACGGGCCTATAACCACGTGGGCCGGCCACGGAGCAAACTGGAATCGTATATGATGAGGAGACATTTACACTGTAGAGGAACGCAACGAGCGGGCCATTAGGTTGCAAGAACTAAGGTGTCTAACAGTTGCGGAATCGGTGGACGTACATTTTGTAATTAAAATACGACAGGGCCACTTACAATAAAATTATCTAGATATACATTTGCGGGCAAGTACCATGGGTGACGTTAATTCGAACTTTCAATAGTACAGTAATCAATAACACATCAGAACTTAATATCAATAGGGATGTCGAAATATTCAATCAATTCTCATTCCCGCCCGCCATGTGCTTCAAAACTGCATACGTAACTCGTGATATCAAGGTTGTGCAACCAGTACACAACAAGGAGGTACGAGTCCCATTTATACCGGCGCCATTTTGGGCGAGGCCGGGCAGGTCCAGGATATAGTCAAAATATCTCCACCAACCAGCGGTCGGACCAGAACCCCTTTCGGCAGTCAAAAAAGGTTCAGTTAAATGACAACAGAAGACATAGGCAACAAGACCAACAGTCAAAAGAGGGGAGGGCAAGATCTAAAGCCATTGTTCTACAAACTCTCAAGCAGACTTGGATGGAAAAATCCTGAAGAATGTACCAACTGAAAACCATTTTTTGTTTGTATAGCATCACCAGCAACGCTTGAGTCAGCTTTGTGTGAAGCCACCATTTTGATTCAATCAATAGCGTCCCCCTGCACACATTCAGGGACCTGGTCGTGTCTAAAGGTTAAACGGATTGTGGGACAAGATGCAGAAAGGAAAAGGAAAAAAGTTCCGCCGGACCATGGAACTTTCGGCGCAGCATTGTAGGATGGCCACACCAGTGCGGCAACTTGCTAGACACCACCTCGGTGCCATCCAGATCTCGGCGCGTTGTGCTTCCTTCGGCCTATTGTAGCCGCAAGTGCGGACGCAACTCAGCTGGATAGCGAGTGAAACACCAAGGGGCCCCCCACTGCAGCCGAGGAGCCTCCATCTTGGGGGCGACGCACAGCATCACATTGCTTTCTCAAACAGCCCCCACTGACTGACGCGACCTCACAGGCCAACGGGGCGCCCCACGCCGAATTTCGGCGCAGCATTGTAGGATGGCCACACCAGTGTGGCAATTTGCTGGACACCACCTCGGTGCCATCCGGATCTTGGCGCGTTGTGCTGCCTTCGGCCTACTGTAGCAGCAAGTGCGGGCGCAACTCTGCTGGACGGCGAGTGAAAAGATAAGGGCGCCGCACTGCACATCAGGTGCCTCCACCTGAGGAGGCGAGAGAGGCCAGTTTGCGCCACCTCCCCCCCCCCCCCAGGCACCCCACGCCGACTTTCGGCGCAGCATTGTAGGATGGCCACACCAGTGCAACTTGCTGGACACCACCTCGGTGCCATCCGGATCTCGGCGCGTTGTGCTGCCTTCGGCCTATTCGCACATCGGTCCGCTACTGACGCCGCCTCACGTGCCAACGGATTTTCTACGCTTTTTATAGCAGCGCGTAACGTAAGCATAACAGGTCATGTGACTTCTTTATAAAACTTTTCATTGGTTCATTTTACTTTTGGTTTCCTAATGATGGAAGGCTTGATCATATGACCTAAAAATATCACTTTTCATTGGATTAAAACATTTTTTTTTCCCAAACGATGAAAGCCCCACCTTGTTTCTAGATGTTTCAGACTAAAGCTGGCGTCAGCCTGAGAGCACCACCATCTAGTGGCTCCGTCGTGGTCATTCCGCGAGCAATCATGGCAGCCGCTCCCCACCGGAAGCCTGCAGGAGTCGGGAGCCCCCAAGACTTTTGTAAAATCTTCAAGGCTCATGGGACGTCCGAGTTCCAAGGTGTCCCAGGGCCATGTTAGTGGACCAGGCCCAAATCCGAAGAGCCGTCCGCCATTTTAAGAGTCCTGTGGCAGCCGCCTATCGCTGCACCGCAAGAGTGGGCGCAACTCAACTACATGGTGAGCGAGACGCTGTAGCCGCAAGAGCGGGCGATAAACAGCTGAATGGCGGATGAGGCACAGTGTAGCAAAAGCGGGCGGAATGGCAACTGAAACGGTAAAGGGGCGCCCCAGTACAGCCGACGAGCCTCCAACTGGGGAGACCCGTTCACGCCGCCTCCCCCCCCCCCCTTCCCCGGGGCGCCCCACGCCGTTTTTCGGAGCAGCATTGTAGGATGCCAAAACCAGTGCGACAACTTACTGGACATCACCTGGGTGCCATCCACATCTCAGCGCATTCTGCTGCCTTGGGACTATTCGCACAACAGACCGCTACTGACGAGGCCTCCCCGCGCACCCCCCGGGACGCCCCACGCCATTTTTCGGAGCTGCATTGTAGGATACCAAAAACCAGTGCGGCACCCAGGTAACATCACCTGGGTGCCCTCCAGAACTCAGCACGTTGTGCTGCCTTGGGACTATTCGCACAAAACACAGCTACTGACCATTGTTGCTTCTTTTTTCAAAAAAATGTTTAAATGTATTTACTGTTTTTGTTGCGTTCTATATATTTAAAAGTTATTAAAGTGTTATAATCCTACTTTGTTGGAGTACTATATATTTATAATGTGACACATAATTGTAAAAACTTTGATGTACAAAGAGGCATCCCTGGAATCTTCCGCTTCAGGCTCGGTCCCACACACCCTCACAGTGAAAATCCCCTCCCCAAGCACAATACAGGATGGTTATCAGATAGTAGGAACGCGTGTGGTGTGACAGATCTACTGTAACTCCTTTGAAGAGGGGTGATTCTCTACAGCTGGGGCCATAAACTACATCTGCAGGGCTAGGTGATAGCCTGGGACCGGCCTGAACAATCGGACACAGAGGAAGAAGAGTGTCAGAGGGTGCGGTAGTGAATAGGGTGAAAGGGTGGTGTCGGGCGGGCACAGGGTGTGATTCTCAGGGAAGAGCAGCGCACATGGGAGGAGGTTTCTGGCCCATGCATGAGAGAGAGAGCGGGGGTGACCAGTGCGTGGGGGAGATGCTTGCGAGGGTGAGGAGCCATGCTGAGGATCTAAAATGGCTGCCGTGCTCAACAAAAGTGTGGCATTGCAAAAAAGACAAGATGGCGCAGACAATGTTTAATAATAAGGATTAATTTATAACAATTATTTAAAACAAAATATTTACTCGCAGTGACAAAATGGCGTTCAACACTTCCTGATTTCCATCGAATCGAACGTTAACAGACGTCACGCAACAAAACAAAAAAACGCTCACGCACAGCCGCTGGAAGACATGTATCAACATATATGAGCCTCCTCAGCCACCCTCAGAAAACAAAAGGGGTCAGGATACGTCTCCCGTACCCCCTTATACCTAGTAATTTAATGAAATCGAAACACAAAATGGCGAATTCACGTTTCGCTACCAGTTTGCGAACCGAGAAGCGCTTCTACCTCGAAAAATCAAATTTTTATTATTTGCCCCACGGGACCCTTTAATAACCCCAACATCATTCCTAGGGGGTCAAGAGAGGTCTACCTAGCCCCCTTTCATTAAATTCCCCCTTCATTTTTCTCCTCCTCTTGTCTCTCGATCCTACTGGAGTTCTGGACTTTTTTGGTTCCGTCCAGAGGTGTCAGGGTACAACACCCAAAGACCCCGGAGTCCCACCTGCCTTGGTGCACAAATGAACAGAAACACGGGCTTCTCGATGGTGGCGTCAAAGACCAAAGGTTTATTACTGCAGGGACACAGAAGTCATAGATACTACACACGGGCAGTAACCAGGAGCCTGTTCGATTTGTACAAAGTGGGTTGCTCCTTATATACCAAAAATTGTGCTCTAGGCAAATATTTCACATGTCGGTACATTCCCAAACCTTTTGTGTCTCTAAACAATAAATATTTGGCGTTACACAGGAACTGTTGATAATATCTGATACCAAACATCACGAAGAGGGGTTCCCACCAGTCCATCACAATCCCTTGTCAATATTGTATTCAAGAGCCGGACCGCCTCATCGTAAAGTTCGTTACCTCCCCCTAATAAAGGCCCAGAAGGAAAGGAGCAGAGCCAGGTGCAGAAGATAGAAAAGCGGGATAAGAGATGTTTGTGGGTTGTAAATGGGCAAGGCTACCGGCTCCGGCCGCCTAATCATGATCAGGTACAATGGACACGAAGACCAGTTTGGCAGGACTGGCCTCGGGCAGAGGAGGCAGTCTTTGTCGAGTCATGCAGATACAGCGTGATTTGGTTTAAGGTGCACGTGTCATGTACGAGGTGAATCTCCGGCTAAAGCTACGTGTCCTTAATCAAAGTGGAGTAAATGAAGTGATCAGAGGCTATTGCATATGTGAGGGCAAGGAAACACAAAATGGCGGCCACGATCTAAGATGGATGCCGTGTGTATATCAGAAATGTGTCAGTGGAAGGAGTGCTCTTGCTCGTAGCGTAGCGGAACCACTAGGATATACTAAATGGATCATTTGCGGTTCACTGATACCATTTTTATGTATTTCCGACAAACTTGAAAACACGGGTTCAAGTCGTCACGGAACCGTCACGGAACCTCAGACCCTCCTTTTGCCCTTACATAGGCAATTACTCAATCTATGTCTGAATCTAGTTCTATGCTCATCAGGTCAGTGACATGCTGTTGTATCATCATCCTTTCTCGTGTCTTTTCTCCAAACGCAGGTGGTTTTCTGAGACAAGTTGCAGCACAAAGACTACACAGAGCAGGACCACACTGGATAATCAGACAACATGAGAATAGGAATACTAAGATGACACCAATGACCATTAGAATCTTCCATCCCCACACTGAGATCAGAGTCCAAACCCACTCCATGAAGGACCAGTTTCCCTTGTCTACATGTATTGAGTCCGAAATCTTGTGCAACTTAGAGATCGCCTCGTAAACTGTTGGAGCATTATTAGGAATAAAGACACAGCAGCTCGATTGGATCATTCTGCATACCCCACCTCGATCTGCAAGTATAACATCTAGAACCATACGGTTCTGCAATGTCATGAGTCTATCCGCCTGAAGCTCAGCTGTCAGATTGCTAAGGGCACCAGCAGTTTCGGTAATAGTAGATTCTACTACCCGTGTTAGCTGACGTATGTTTCTACTATTGGCCATAGGCCCCCAGAACGGAAGGAAGCCTTTGAAGAAGTCTCCAGCTTCCTGACCAGCGGTATCTTCCTTGCTGAAAACACCTCTAGCTACTCTTGTTCTGTGGTAATCCGGTGAAGCAGTGTATGTCGGAGGTAACAATCGAGCAATATAACATGATCCTGAGAAGTCGGCAGGCAACCATGTATAAGCTCTGTCTCGACAAATGAAGTAGGTACCCCTAGCAGTGAGGAAGGCAGGGGAAGAGTTAGCCGGAAACACATAAGTCTCTACGCACTCACTCCTCCCTAGCTGAGCTCTCGGATTTCTCCCATTACCTTGCAAACAGACCTGACCTCGGTGAGGTACGACCCAGATTGGAGTTGAGCTTTTACGCTTGCTTTCTCCTAAACTAAGGCGATACTCTGAAGTATTCCAACTTAAATATACTCGCAATTCGTCTCTAGGGTAAGATGGAGTATTATTGACGTCCTTGACCATGTCAATAATTCCCTGGACTAAGGCTTTGTTGGCAGAGTTATATTTAGTGGAACGTGGTGGACGTGGAGGATAGGTTTCAAGGGCATAAGCAAAGATGGTTTGGTAGGCCTGAAATGATCCATTATAGCTGTAAGGCAAAACCAAATAGGGAATACCTTTATCCATAGTGTGAGGTATCAAGCCACACACCCAGCAGTCTGTAGTGTTAACCACCAGTTGGTGTTGGTGCAAGAGCTGCACAAAAGTGTTATTAATGAATTCTGAGCGTCGAGCTTGCTCATGTTCTGGAAATGAGTGAAAAGAGTGTATAGAAGAAACAGTAGAAATAGCTGGATCAAGGGGAGGCACTGTAGAAACTGGCACAAAAATCAAATTTATGCTAAAGACAATTCCACCCACCAATGTTGCTAAAACAATCAAAAATGTAATGGCACATTGCATCAAGAAACATTTGCTGTGAAGAATTCTATTAAGTCTGTTTCTGCGAACGTAGATCACATTTTCTCGTTGCAGCGCAGGAAGTTCCATCTTCTACAATCCGCTCGCGACCACTGATGATGTGTACGTAGATGAAAATGCCTCTGTCAGCCCTGGGAGTTCCCAGAACTAACAGAAAGATCGACCTTGTGTCAGACCCCTGCAAATTCAAACTAGGCACACAGCCACGACCCTACGGCTACCCAGACGGCAAGGCAATTTTAAAAAAACAATAAACAATAGCAAACTTCCTGGCTGAAAAGCAAAAGTTCAATATATATATATATCAAAATCACAATATGCAGTTGCCTGCTTTATTTGTCCGTTTTATGGCTTCTAAGGTTGTATCTCTTCTTCGCTGGTACTGTCTGATCGGAAAATAGTGTATCACTAGCAGCTGTTGTAGAGTTTAAGTTCGCAGATAGCAAAGTTTCTTTTGATGCTGGAGACAAATGTTCAATGTTCAAAGCAGTCTTTTCAGGAGGAGAGTCAAGTTTCAAAGTGTCAGTAATCAAACCGGCATCGCTGAAAGGGACAAATTTCGGAGTTATTTCAGATTCGGAGGCACCAATTCCCTTCTTCACCCAGTCGTCGTAGGGCAGCGGCAGTGGAACACGCTTTACGTGAGAAGCGTGGATCCAGTGCTTGCGACCAGCAACACGTACAGCTGTCCTCGTCGCCAGCAGGACCTGGAAGGGGCCGATGTAGCGAGGCTGAAGATTCTTTGTCCTCGCAAAATTTCTGACCACCACGTGGTCGCCGGGTTTCAGCTGATGCCCTGGACTCTCCGGAGGTTTTGGCAAAGCATCAAAGACCTGTTGATGAATAAGACTTAATTTAGCAGTCAAGTCGTAAAGGTAGTCTATCAACATAGGATATTCAATGGAGCAAAACCTTTTAGGCCTTGGCACACCCCAGATATTTGCTGGGCGGCCAAACACAATCTCATATGGAGAAAGCCCTATTCTAGAATGCACTGTTGCTCTCGTTGATAACAAAGCCAAAGGAAGTGCGTCTGGCCAAGCCAAACCTGTGGATGCTTGTATTTTGGCTATTTTAAGCTTGAGGGTGCCATTGTAACCCTCGACTAAACCAGCAGACTGGGGATGGTTTGCACTATGGAATTTTTGTTTCAATCCTAGACCAGCACACACACTCTGCATAACTTTCCCTATAAACTCACTTCCGTTATCTGACCATACAATCCGTGGCATTCCGTACCTAGGGAAAAATTCTTTTAGAAGAATTTTGGCAGTAGATAGAGCAGTGTTGTCCTTTAGTGGGTATGCTTCTATCCACCTGGAAAAAGCACAAACTACCACCAGGACGTATTTTAAATTGTTGCAGCGTTCCATGTGAATGAAGTCTAACTGAATCACTTCAAAGGGACAGGAAGGAGGAGCAAAATGACCAGCTGGAGTTGGAGTTCCCTTGCCAGGATTATGCATCAAGCACACCATACAATTTTTCACCACTCTCTCTGCACACTTACTGATTCCCTCATTTTTCCAGACCGGAGCTAACATTTTACATATCCCTTTAGAACTTATGTGCGCCACTCCATGCGTCATCGTCACTACTGCAAGCACATACGCATCAGGCAACATCCAACGCTGCTGTTCTGTCAAATCGATCCAACATCCATTCGAGTCCAATTTGCCCGTACTTTCTCTCCATACACGTTTCTCTTCCTCAGTCGCTTCTTTCTGAATCTCTTTCACACTTTCCATAGTGTCCTCACACATTCCAGACTCAGCAATCCATCTTGCAGACGTAGCAACATACATTCTACTCATCATGTCTCTAGCTGTTTGTTTAGCGGTTTCATCAGCAAAGGCATTTCCCCGACCAACATCATCCGTGATCGCTTTATGAGCACTGCACTTCACAATCGCAACTTCAGTCGGTAAGGTTAGAGATTCCAACAAGTCGTTAACTAGCTGACCATGTTGAATCTTAGTCCCATGGGACGTAATGAAACCCCTTTCTCTCCACAACCGGCCAAAACTATGGGCCACGCCAAATGCGTACTGACTATCTGTAAACACATTCACTCTCTTTCCCTCAGCTAAAACACACGCTCTCGTAAGAGCTATTAATTCTGCTGCTTGGGCAGAATTCTGACTCACTCTTGCAGTCTCCACAATCGTCTTCAAAGTCGTTACCGCGTAGGCAGCAGTCACATCACCATTCTCCAATTTAAAACATGACCCGTCCACATACAGCGTACCATCCGGGTCGGATAGGGGAGTATCCCTCAAGTCGATGCGACCTTTTGTCTCTTCCTCCGTTTTGAAATAGCAGTCATGTGGCTCAGAATCACTCGACTCTTGATCAGTCGGCAACAATGTTGCTGGATTCAATACATTGCATCTTTTGATCTGAATATGACTCGCTAATAACGTCAGCTCGTAACCAGATAATCTCGCACTAGTAAGGTGTTGTGTCTTCGTTCGGTTCATGAGTGTATCCACTGCATGAGGAACCATGACCACTAGCATATTGTTCATCACCAAACCAGCAGATTGTCGAATGGAAGCTGCAGCTGCCGCTGTAGCCCTCAAACAACTAGGCAATGCTCTAGCTACCGGATCTAATGTTGATGAGAAATACGCACAAGGGCGTTGTTTATCACCAAACTTCTGTGTCAGAACACTCAACGCGCAACCTTCTCTTTCGTGAACGTAGAGCGTGAATGGCTTGCTATAATCAGGTGTACCCAATACAGGAGCTGAACACAGTGTTTTTCGTAACTCAATAAAACTCTCTTGACATTCATCAGACCATGGCACCGGACTCGGAACATTTTTCCCAGTCAAAGCTACCAATGGTTTCGCTAAAAGTGAAAAATTTGGAATCCACTGCCTACAGTAAGAGGTAATACCTAGAAAGGCACGTACTTCTCTCTGTGTGCGTGGAACACTCATCTGCGTAATTGCTTTTATTCTCTCTGGGGTCAACTTCCTTCCCTCCTTTGATAAGAGGTGACCTAGGTAGGTTACTTCTTGGCAACAATATTGCATTTTGGAAGGTGACACCTTGTGATTCAAATTAGACAAATGATGCAATAGTGAAATTGTAGCTGCTTTGCAAGTTTCCTTGTCATCGGCAGCCACTAAAAGATCGTCTACGTACTGTACTAGGGCAGAACCTGGAGGAAGGACAAAAGAATCTAGCTGACTTTTTAAAGCTTGACTGTAAATGGATGGACTTTCACAATAGCCTTGTGGAGCGCGTTTAAATCTGAAACTGCGACCTCCTAAACAGAAGCCGAAAATATCCCTACTTTCTTCAGCTATCGGAATGCTGAAAAAGGCATTCTTAAGGTCTATAACTGAGAACCACGTAGCTGTGGCAGGAATCAATGTTAACAAGGCAGTAATGTCTGGCACTACAGGAAACTGCGGAATTACAATCTTATTAACTTCTCTAAGGTCTATGACAAACCTATAAACTGGAGGCTTTGTAGGATCAGTTCGTTTCAAGATCGGCAATACAGGACTGTTACAGACATTTCCTCGCGTTTCTTCAACCACACCTTTCTTAATCAAATCTTGCACAATTAGTAAAAGTGCACGTTCTCCTTCACTTGAGATTTTATATTGAGGAATTCTTGGAAATTTTACATTCGCTTTCAAAGTTACTACATACGGTGGAATTTCTAGTAGACCTACATCGTTGGGACCAGTCGCCCAAAGACAATCAGGGAGTGAACGTAGCTCCGGCGGGAGTGCGTCCATTGACAAGTACATCGGAGAGGTGAGTCTTTTACCCAGAGTAAGCTGTACTCCTTCCGGAGAACAGTACAATGTCGCATATAGTCGTTTTAACAAATCTAAACCAAGCAGATTTTCATTACAACCTGTCGTCAAAATCAGGGGTGCTTTCAAGTGACACGGTCCAACAGAAATAGACAAAGGACCAGATATCGGGTTGTACACAGGGGCGCCTGAAAAACCTACGGAAACATTTGTTGAGCCAGACAAAGGTGCGCCAGGGAGTTTCGCATGCATGATAGAACTTTTCGCGGCACCAGTATCCAACAGAAACGGTTCGACTACACCTGATGTTGCTACTGCGACATAAGGTCCACTCTGATCCACTGGAACTGATACTACTCCCTTTCTCTGTCCATGGCTATCCTAGTACCCATTTTGTTGAGAATCCTCATCTACTTCACAATAGTCTTCAACAAGATATTGTTGAGATCTATTTTGCTGAGCAGATTGTCCATTTCGTTGATCAAAGTGATTGGAGGGACGATCATTCGTTTGTGGAGGCATAGCACCTCGTCCTCGTCCTCTAGAATTCTGCACAAAACCACCACGACCTCTCTGAGCTGCTGCTGCATTATTTTGCGCTAAGATCGGACATTCATTTTTATAGTGACCCTCTTTCTTACAGTACGCGCACTGATTCCACTGATATTGAGGCCTTGATGTACTATAATCTGTCCTTTGATATGAGTTTTGCTGTGTATTAGTCTGATTCGTACGAGGCGGATACGCCTGCTGCAAAAGAACTTTAGTTTTTAAATCTTTCGTTTTCTTCTCTGATTTCTCCTTTTCCTCTTTATCCCTATTTTCGTAGTACTGTGCAGTCGCAAGTATTTGCGCTGTCGTAGATACAGCCCACGCACTTTCTGAGTCTTTCAATTTATTGCATAATTCAGGTAACAAATTATGCACAAATTTATCGACAAAGAGTCTTTGTCCCCCTTCTGTGCTCATATCCTGACCACTATGATCTACAAAAGTCTCTTCGAACCTCGTGAAGAAGTCCGAGACGCTTTCGTCTTTCTTCTGTTTACACGCTGACAACTTGTCCCAATTAACACGCAATGCTGGCATCAGAGTCTTCATTAAATCAATTATTCTACCTGGCAGATTAGCAATCAAAGGTTCGGGTTTCGCACCACCTATTTGTTGAGCATCTGCTGCAGTGATAGCTGCCCAATCACCACCTAAAGTAGCCTGATGATCCTCTCTACGAATTTTAGCCCACACTGGTTGCGGAACTACATTACCAAACAACATATCAATGTCGGCTAAGTTCATTATACAAGCCTCAACTGTCTGCGTCAATTCCTTGTAATATCCAGCTGGATTCTTACGTGGATCTGGCAAGGCCTGTTTCACTGCTAACACTTCTGCTCGCTTCCATGGAATATGTATCCATACTCTTTGGAACTGTGCTGGAGCAGCTGTAATTCCTGCATTATCATCACGTTGTACTGCTTCGCGCCAAATTGGAGGAACCTCCCTCATAGGATATTGGCGACTTGGCTTCACTTTACCTTTCTCTAAATCTCTCGGTGAACGAAGAGATGGATCACTCCTAAAACTTAAAATGAGTTCCATCGCTTGCTTTATATTCTCACCCACTATCATTCCAGCAGCAAACTCCTTTTGAACTTTAATTAAATCTTCCAAATCTGATTCGACATCGTCTTCTTCTATCTCTTCACGTAACAACGAGCACATCTCATCAAAGACGTACCGTTGCGTTGGCTCTCCCCATTGCATAAATGTCTCTAACACATCTCTCGTACTATATCTTCTACCCTTCGAAATCCATCTGAGAGCCGTGGAGTCTAAAACTCCCCGTTCCTCAGTACTTGGAAGCTGACTCCGTCTCTGAACAGAGTCAGGAGTAGGAGTCTTAATCAAGGTTTTATATATAGGAGACAGCATATTAGTAACGGAATCAGTGATTCTTCGACGAACAGAAAGTGGAGTTAGTACACTCGCAGACATAGAGAATGCAGTAGAGGTAGGAATAGATGACGAAACAGTAGGAGTATTGAGGAAAATAGTTTGAGGACCAGTAGGTACAGTGGTAGGTATAGGAGCTGGCAGTGCGGGAAGAGGAGGAGCTGTAGGAACATTTACATTCACCACAGGAAGTATAGGAACTTGATTCTGAGGAACAGGAGCAGGAACACCAGGTTGTCCAGCAACCGGCAATTGAACATTCGGGATGAGTGGAGCCGTAGCACCTTGTGCATACGGTGGAGGTGACCGTAACAGATAAGATAGCAGAGGATCGTTTTCGGAATCCTCCAGTATCTTAGCCATTTTCGATGGCAAGGCAGGATAGCACTTGTCAATCGCTAAGTTATGCTCTCTAATGGCTACATCTATGGCCTTCTCACACTCGTTAGCCTGCAACTGTTTAGTCGCTTGCTCTAGAGTTAACTCTTCTTGTTCTTTTTGCTCTTTCTTCAACCTTTTCATTTCTCTCTGTTTGGATTCTTTCCGCCAATAACGAAAAGAGTCAAACATTGCCGGCCGGGCTTTCTTCCTAAACAATTTCGCTTCTAAGTTGTCGAGAATCTCTTGTTCAAAACTACCATGCAGTGGCCAACTAAGGACACCATCCTTCTTACAATAACGGACCCATATCTCATTATAAGTTATAGGACCCACACCATACTTACAGTATAAATCATATAAGGGAGTCCCAATCGGAGGAACCAGACAAGAGTCCTCTAATTGTGAGTCACTGTTGCAACTAAAACAAGACAACATTTTCCGACTTACCATTTTCAGTCCGGAACACAAAACAAACAAACACGAAACAAATTGTGCACTTGAACCAAAAACTTAGGCCTACCAAAAACGAACTGATGTATCGATACCCAAAACTAAACCAAATAGATTATCGTAATTAGATCAACCAATGATAATCTGGCAAAACCAAACCAAACCAAGAACCGATCAAGGATTTTTAACAATCCTCACAAAAGTAACCAGCTAGCTATTACTAAATACTTAACTGAGTCACTGAAGACGTCACCAAGGAGAAACCCGTCACGTTTCGCCGTACTAAGGACTGCACCACTTCGGGTCCAAGACAGGGCGACGGTCAAGGCAACGGCCCACTGCAGCCGTCCTGAACGGGAACCCTCGTGGAAGAGAACTTCAGGGCCACTTTTGCGATATGCCGGGATCGATGAAGTGGGGCGCCTCCCTCAGGAATCTTCACACGAAGCTTCTCGAACTCTTCAGGCTTTTGGACCGGTACCGAATGACGTCGCCCCACGTTGGGCGCCAATTGGAGTTCTGGACTTTTTTGGTTCCGTCCAGAGGTGTCAGGGTACAACACCCAAAGACCCCGGAGTCCCACCTGCCTTGGTGCACAAATGAACAGAAACACGGGCTTCTCGATGGTGGCGTCAAAGACCAAAGGTTTATTACTGCAGGGACACAGAAGTCATAGATACTACACACGGGCAGTAACCAGGAGCCTGTTCGATTTGTACAAAGTGGGTTGCTCCTTATATACCAAAAATTGTGCTCTAGGCAAATATTTCACATGTCGGTACATTCCCAAACCTTTTGTGTCTCTAAACAATAAATATTTGGCGTTACACAGGAACTGTTGATAATATCTGATACCAAACATCACGAAGAGGGGTTCCCACCAGTCCATCACAATCCCTTGTCAATATTGTATTCAAGAGCCGGACCGCCTCATCGTAAAGTTCGTTACCTCCCCCTAATAAAGGCCCAGAAGGAAAGGAGCAGAGCCAGGTGCAGAAGATAGAAAAGCGGGATAAGAGATGTTTGTGGGTTGTAAATGGGCAAGGCTACCGGCTCCGGCCGCCTAATCATGATCAGGTACAATGGACACGAAGACCAGTTTGGCAGGACTGGCCTCGGGCAGAGGAGGCAGTCTTTGTCGAGTCATGCAGATACAGCGTGATTTGGTTTAAGGTGCACGTGTCATGTACGAGGTGAATCTCCGGCTAAAGCTACGTGTCCTTAATCAAAGTGGAGTAAATGAAGTGATCAGAGGCTATTGCATATGTGAGGGCAAGGAAACACAAAATGGCGGCCACGATCTAAGATGGATGCCGTGTGTATATCAGAAATGTGTCAGTGGAAGGAGTGCTCTTGCTCGTAGCGTAGCGGAACCACTAGGATATACTAAATGGATCATTTGCGGTTCACTGATACCATTTTTATGTATTTCCGACAAACTTGAAAACACGGGTTCAAGTCGTCACGGAACCGTCACGGAACCTCACTACCGACAGACAAGATGGCGGCCGCACCGGACTGTTTAGAATGTTGACAGACACCGGAGAGCCAATCAGCTTCGCTACGCAAAGCTCCGTTACGCGAAAAGTACGCGATCTGGGACGCTGTCACAGATATACCTGTTTTTTAAACGTTAATTTCTCAAAATCCACTGGAGCACATATATTGAGACCCAGCAAAGGCACATCGGGCTAACAGTCCCTATAATTTTGCCAAGTTTCGTGCAAATCCATTCAGCCTTTAATTTGCGAACCGAGAAACGCTTCTACCGTGAAAAATCACATTTTTTTAATTTTCCCCACGGGACCCTTTAATAACCCCAACATCATTCCTAGGGGGTCAAGAGGGGTCTACCTTGCCCCCTTTCATTAAATTCCCCCTTCGTTTTTCACCTCTTCTTGTCTCTCGATCCCACCGAGAGACAAGATGGCGGCCGCTCCGGACTGTTTAGAATGTTGACAGACACCGGAGAGCCAATCAGCATCGCTTCGCAAAGCTCCGTGACGCGAAAAGTACGCGATCTGGAGCGCTATCTGGGACGCTGTCACAGATATATAAATTTTTTAAAACGTTAATTTCTCAAAATCCACTGGAGCACATATATTGAGACCCAGCAAAGGCACATCGGGCTAACAGTCCCTACAATTTTGCCAAGTTTCGTGCAAATCCATTCAGCCGTTCGAGCTAAAAGTGAGGCCAAACGCCCTATGGAAATTAACATGGGAAAAACGCGTTTTGGGACCCCCCTTTTTTCTCGGCCCCCCCTTGACGAACCCCCCCAAATTTTCAGGGGCTGCTCAGAAACAAAATGTGCAATTTTCCTGAAAATTTCAGCCGATTCCGTCCACAAACGCCAAAGTTATTAGACATAGAATTTTCAAAAGTTCCATAGACAAATAATCCTAACTATATATACCTACTGGCTATCGCCAGTAGGTAATATATATATATATATATATATATATATATATATATATATATATATATATATTACCTACTGGCGGTCGCCAGTAGGTGTATATAGTTAGGATTTTTTCTCTATGGGATTTTTGAAAATTCTATGTCTAATAACGTTGGTGTTTGTGGACGGAATTGGCTGAAATTTTCAGGAAAATGGAACATTTTGTTTCTGAGCAGCCCCTGACAATTTGGGGGGGTTTCATCAAGGTGGGGCCGAGAAAAAAGGGGGGTCCCAAAACGCGTTTTTCCCATGTTAATTTCCATAGGGCGATTGGCCTCACTTTTAGCTCGAACGGCTGAATGGATTTGCACGAAACTTGGCAAAATTGTAGGGACTGTTAGCCCGATGTGCCTTTGCTAGGTCTCAATATATGTGCTCCAGTGGATTTTGAGTAATTTAGGTTCAAAAAAAGATATATATCTGGGCGGAGCCTAACCACACATCTGATCAGATTGGCTGTCAGCACTTCATCCAAGAAGTGTTGGCAGCCATCTTGGGACCAATATACATGATAGCACCTCATTAAAAAGCATTGTAGTTAATAGAGGGTTTTAGGACTTTAGTTACATTATAAATCATTTGTTGATGGTACCATACTCGTTTTAGGAATTGTGGTGGGTTCTAAGGTGATTTTACCATGTGAAAAAACCTTCTGCTGTGATATCATGAATATTGTTTGAAAGAAAACTAATATCTCATGATTTTCCCACAGTGGTTTGGAAGGGGATCTATAAGCTAAACTGAAAGCATATTTTCTGTAAATTCACATTATCTTTCTCAGTCATGTGAAAATGAAGTCTGACATTCTCAGTAAAACATGTACACCCAACAAGGACAGAGACTGTCAGTTGATTCCTTTGTGCTCTACTGCAGCCTCCTAGAGTGTTCTAAAGAACAACTAGAGCGCTAACAGTCCTACTTATTACAAAGGTATGGCACACCTGAAGCCATCTTGATTGGAATAAAGTGGTAACTCTTAAAACATTTAATTTAAAAAGAAACAACATGAGGGGGTATATTTTGCCATAGAAAGTATGATTAGTGCTGCAGAATGAAAAATTAGGGCACATTTTGAGTGACTTCTCAAATCCTTTTCTATTTCATTAAAACATTCTGACATGCAGTATCCCAAAATGGCCACCAGAGACAAAAGAGCCCAAATGTAGCCCAAATATCACCCAGATGTAGCCCAAGTATAGCCCAATGACAGAATGTCCCAGAGTGTTCTAAAGAACAACTAGAGCGCTAACAGTCCTACTTATTACAAAGGTATAGCACACCTGGAGCCATCGTGATGGGAATAAAGTGGTAACTCTTAAAACATTTAATTTAAAAAGGAACAAAATGAGGGGGTATATTATGCAATAGAAGGTATTATTAGTGCTGCAGAAAGAAACATTAGGGCACATTTTGAGTGACTTTTCAAATCCTCTTTTATTTCATTAAAAAAATCTGACATGCAGTCTCCCAAAATGGCCACCAGAGACAAAAGAGCCCAAATGTAGCCCAAATATCACCCAGATGTAGCCCAAGTATAGCCCAATGACAGAATGTCCCAGAGTGTTCTAAAGAACAACTAGAGCGCTAACAGTCCTACTTATTACAAAGGTATGGCACACCTGAAGCCATCTTGATTGGAATAAAGTGGTAACTCTTAAAACATTTAATTTAAAAAGGAACAAAATGAGGGGGTATATTTTGCCATATGAATTATGATTAGTGCTGCAGAAAGAAAAATTAGGGCACATTTTGAGTGACTTCTCAAACCCTCTTCAATTTCATTAAAAAATTCTGACATACAGTCTCCCAAGATGGCCACCAGAGACAAAAGAGCCTAAATGTATCCCAAATATCACCCAGATGTACCCCAAGTATAGCCCAATGACAGAATGTCCCAGAGTGTTCTAAAGAACAACTAGAGCGCTAACAGTCTTACTTATGACAAAAGTATGGCACACCAGAAGCCATCTTGATTGGAATGAAGTGGTAAGTCTGAAAACACTCAATTTAAAAAGGAACAACATGAGGGGGTTAATTTTGCCATAGAAAGTATGATTAGTGCTTCAGAAAGAAAAATTAGGGATCATTTTGAGTGACTTCTCAAATCCTCTTCTATTTCATTAAAAAAATTCTGACATGCAGACTGAAACATGCACTTTGAATACCAGCAGCAGACGTCCCTGGTGAGCAGTAGCTTTACTACAGTGATCTAATGTGCAACTAGAGTGCTAACATTCAGAATTTATGGCAAATGTGTGACACATCTGAATGCCTTCTTGATGGAACCAAAGTAAACAAGCATTGAAAATGCAATAGATCTCGCCCTCGTTTAAGTTAAAGCCATTCTGTTTGTAATGAGGTGGCTTTTTAGCTTTGCTTTTATTAGTGTTTTTTCAACTTTCATGTAAATAACATGCATCTGTATGCATATAAGTATATGTATGCATGCATTTATGTTTGTATTTATATAGATATACAGATGATATATGTTTATATATGTATGTATATATATATATTCACTGAAAAAACCATAGGTTATAGACCATATATAGTTAGGAATTAGCATTTACAAAACCTTGAAAATTCACTGAAAAAACCATAGGTTATAGACCATATATAGTTAGGAATTAGCATTTACAAAACCTTGAAAATTCACTGAAAAAACCATAGGTTATAGACCATATATAGTTAGGAATTCGCATTTACAAAACCTTATTTTACTCACACAAAACCATTGAAATTCCATATATAGTTAGTTGCACTAACTATATATCGCACACCCGCAATCCACTGCTGATGATGTCACATATTACATCATTCATGACATGGTCAGTGACATCACTGATGACATCACTGATGACATCTCAAATGACATCACTGATGACATCACTGATGACAACATCCAGTGACTGTATGTTTCTGTAAAGTTAAAATATGTCTTACATATTGAAGAATGAGTGGATGTATAAGTGTCTGGATGAAGGATTTAGTAGGTGCATGACTGACTGTATGAGTGAGTGTTAAATGTGTCTCACTGAGTGCATGGGTTAGTGACTAAACTGTCTTAATTTGTGCATCATTATGTCTGTTGTTCTGGAAACTGTTGCATGTGTTGATAAGTAGCTATATGAGTAACTATATGGGTTATTGATTGGTTGCCCAAGTATTTGTATGGGAGACTGAGTGTGTGTGTGGGTGGCTGGGAGGTGTATGACTCTGTGCATAGATGTGTGAGCAGTTGATTCACTAGATGTATGGTTTCAAAAGTGCATGTGGAAACAGCTGTATGGGCGGTTGACTGTGTGCATGAGTGTATTGGTGAGTGAATGGATATCTCAGTGCTACATGTCAAAGTAAGTACATATGTAAAACACAGTACATGTGAGAGTTGACATATATAAATAACTGTGCATAAGAGCCAGTGAATGTGTGAGTGGCTGTATGGATCATTGTGAACTTGTATCAGGGATTGTATAAGAGAGTAAATATGTGTTAGTATATGTTTGAATAAGTAAAGTTTGTATAACTGTATAGTTGAGGAAATGGAGGTGTGATTGATTCTTTGCATGACTGACTAGGTGTGTGAGTAACTCCATGGATGAGTGACAGTCTGTGAGTGTCTGTTTACACTGATTGTATCTAAGGTTATATTAGAGTCTGAAGAGGTTCATCATATTATCACATGAATGATATCATCAGTGATGTGATCAGTAATGTCAAATGAGATGTCATCAGTGATGTCATCAGTGATGTCATTTGAGATGTCATCAGTAATGTCATTTGAGATGTCATCAGTGATGTCATCAGTGATGTCACTGACCATGTCATGAATGATGTAATATGTGACATCATCAGCAGTGGATTGCGGGTGTGCGATATATAGTTAGTGCAACTAACTATATATGGAATTTCAATGGTTTTGTGTGAGTAAAATAAGGTTTTGTAAATGCGAATTCCTAACTATATATGGTCTATAACCTATGGTTTTTTCAGTGAATATATATATATATAAATAACCTACAGGCGATAGACAGTAGGTATATATAGTTAGGACCTACTTACATAGGAAATTCCAAACATTCTATTGGGAATAACTTTGGCGCCGATTGAGAGATCTGCCTGTAATTTTCCTTAAATTTGCCTCGCTGTGCTCCGCTCCTTCCCTGAGTGTTTCGGGGGGATTCGTCAAGCGGGGGCCGAGAAAAAAGCGGGGTTCCAAAACGTGTTTTCCCCATGTTAATTTCCATAGGGACATTCTGACAAGGCTACAGCTCGAACGGCTGAACGGATTTACACCAGATTTGGCAAAATGGTAGGGACTGGTATGCAGCAGTGCCTTTTGTATGTTTGGTGAAAATTCCTCCAGTAGTTCTTGAGAAAATTGAATTTGACATTTTTCAAATGGCATTTTCTATGGGACCTTTAGACGGCTACAGCCCGAACGGCTGAACGGAATTACACCAAACTTGGCAAAATAGTAGGGACAGGTATGCAGTAGTTCCTTTTCTATATTTGGTGAAAATCCCTCCAGTAGTTGTTGAGAAATTGAATTTGAGCAAATTATATATCTATATGCGCACAACATTCTATTTGGAATAACTTTGGCGCCGATTGAGGAATCTCTGTGTAATTTTCCAGAATTTTGGCCAGCTCCGCTCCGCTCCTTCCCTGAAAGTTTCGGGGGGATTTGTCAAGCGGGGGATGAAAGGGGGGTCCCAAAATGTGTTTTCCCCATGTTAATTTCCATAGGGACCTTTGGACACGGCTACAGCCCGAACGGCTGAATGGAATTACACCAAATTTGGCAAAATGATAGGGCCTGGTATGCAGATGTGTCTTTGCTACGTTTGGTGAAAATCCCTCCAGTAGTTCTTGAGAAAATTGAATTTGAAATTTTTCAAATGGCATTTTCTATGGGACCTTCAGACACGGCTACAGCCCGAACGGCTGAACGGAATGACACCAAACTTGGTAAAATGGTAGGGACAGGTATGCAGTAGTGCCTTTTCTATATTTGGTGAAAATCCCTACAGTAGTTGTTAAGAAAATTGAATTTGAGCAAATTATATATCTATATGCGCTCACCGTACGCGCACCGTACGCGCACCCCAGGCGTACGTCCGCGTACCCTTACGTGCGCGAGCGAGTTTCTGATTGGCTGGCAGTCGACTGTCAACATTCCAAACTGTCCAAACCAGGAAGTGTTGGCCACCATCTTGTTTTTCAGGAGAACTGAGGCACAAGAGAGCCCAAAACAAGAGTGGAAAACACGAAAAGGGGGCAGGGTAGAGACCCCCCAACCCTCTAGCCCTTCTCAGGGGGTCCCAAAAGGACCCCCAAGGGCAAAAAAAAAAAGTGCGCGTACCCCGCAAATTTGTTTTGCACTTGGTGGTCCTTCTGGGACCCCCTGAGAAGGGCTAGGGGGTCAGGGGGTCTCAACCCTGCCCCCTTTTCGCGTTTTCCACTCGTGTTTTGTGCTCTCTTGTGCCTCACTTCTGAGAAACAAGATGGCTGCTCAGGTGGTCCCAGAAGGATAATAACATATATAAACGTTATCCGCTAATAGAATTAGCATTTACAAAACCTTTGAAATTTATTGAAAAAAAATATAGGTTTCACGCCTGATATAGTTAGGAATTAGCATTTAAAAAACCTTGCAAATTCACTGAAAAAACCATAGGTTTCAAGCCTTATATAGTTAGGAATTAACATTTAAAAAAACCTTGCAAATTCACTTAAAAAACCATAGGTTTCAGGCCTTATATAGTTAGGAATTAGCATTTAAAAAACCTTGCAAATTTACTTAAAAAACCATAGGTTTCAGGCCTTATATTGTTAGGAATTAGCATTTTAAAACCCTTGCAAATTCAATTAAAAAAACCATAGGTTTCAGGCCTTATATAATTAGGAATTAGCATTTAAAAATCATTGAAATTGCTCCTATATAGTTAGTTGTACTAACTATATTTCGCGCACCCGCAATCCACTGCTGATGATGTCACATATTACATCATTCATGACATGGTCAGTGACATCACTGATGACATCACTGATGTCATCTCAAATGACATCACTGATGACATCACTGATGACATCTCATTTGACAAACTAACTATATAGGAGCAATTTCAATGGTTTTTTAAATGCTAATTCCTAACTATATAAGGCCTGAAACCTATGGTTTTTTAAGTTTTTTCTGTCGGAACAGAAAGAGCACGGACCCAGGATTCTTCTTCAATACCGGTTTGTTAATTTCATGATTACATTGCAACAAACAATTAGATGGCAGACATACCGCGTTTTCATCCCTCCTTGGGGACTTGATCACATGACACGGTTTTACCAATGGCATTTCTTTTGAAAGGTTACACTTTTTTTCTTTTTAGCTTTTTTTGTGTCCTTAGTTTTAACTGGTTGGTAAAATACCATGTGACTATTGTGTAAACAAGTGTTCCGTGCTCACTTACGTATATTGAGATAAAATACACATTATACCATCCATAATTTTGTCTCATTATACTGTATTCATGCCGGGATAATTCTCACGGCATGGACGGTATTTTGTTAATCCCACTTCACATTATTAACTTATTGTGCAAGTATAACAGTATAAATACATCCTATTAGAGACTCAGTATGGGTATGTGCCTTTCAATGCCAAATGGTTGATTATAGTATTGCTACATATTTTGTGTAAGGTTGTGTTTTGGGTTTCAATACCTCAAGAATAAATATATAAATATATAAATACATAAATAAATATCCATAAATATAAATATGAATATAAATATAAATACACACCCAAATATACATATATCTAAGTGCATATATACATATATAAATATCAATCCACACATAAATGTAATAAATATATAAATACAATATTTATCTTAGATAATATCATCTAAAATACATCTTTTAACCTCTGTACACACACATGTATATCAACCCTCAGAGTTCACAATCACATTTGTTGCGCTAAATGTATTGGGATAAATCCCTTTTGACTCTGTTTACAATTTGATTTGGAGTCAGCCCTTGTGTTTATATAGTCTGCTCTATCATAAGTTTGTATTGTAGTTTAACCTAATTCAAAGTTAAACCTACTATAACAGGATGTTATATGTGCAAAAAAAAGAGCATTGCAAAATAGTGAAAAAAGTGCAAATTATGCCTAATTAAAAACACTGGTAGCTTAAAAACATTTAGGGGAATTTATTTTGTATAACTAGTAAATTCCTGAGGCGGTCCCTCATCTTAATCATGTTATAAAGCAATCTTAATTCATGTACTGCAGATCATAACTTCAAAGCTTTTGTTACTCATGGGAATCTGTTGTGATGATGGCAATAGTTTAGATCCTATAGATTTGCATGCAGTTCCCCTGAACTATTCAGCCCGTTTGGATGCTTACTATCTAAGTTTAAAATATACTGCATCTCAAGTGTTCTGAGGGGTTTTTCTCTGTCCCCTCCACTTTTATTTCTTGGGACTGCATCTATGAGAAAATATCTCAAGTCTTTGGGGTTGCCATCGTCTTTTTTTTCATGAAAGTGGCGTGCCACTGGGTATGCCTGATCGTGGTTTTTGATAGCTCGTATGTGTTGGAGTACTCGTTTGTGCCCTGGCAAGATGGTACTTCCGATATATCTCAATTTGCACGGGCACTCCAACACAAACACCACATGATCGGTTTTGCAGTTTAAGGATTTCGTTATTTCTTGATTTGGCTCTCCAAAAGGTGTAGTATAGTTCGTGGTGGACACTCCATGTTAGCAGGCCTTACAAACTTTACATTTGTAAAATCCTTTTCTTTGTGCCAACCAAGATCCCTTCACTGGAATGCCACATGGGTCATTGTCCACCAATGTATCTTTCATGGATACACCCCTCCTGCATGTTATGGATGGTTTTCTGGGGACTGTTTTCCCTATTATAGGGTCCTGTTTTATGAGATACCAGTTTTTATTGATGATTTTTCTTACTGTTACCTCTTGTCCATTGTAATCCAGAATGAACCTAAAATCACATGTTGTTTCATCAGGAGCAATGGGTCGTTTTGGTTGTTTGTCCACTAGCTTTTTCCTATCAACCAAATTACACTTAATTAAAGCTTTTTCCAGACATTTATTACTATAAACTCTAGCTTTGAACCTGCCGATACTCTCTTGTTGTGCTAGTTTTAATGCATCCTCATTTCTGCAGATTCGCTTAATGCGCAGTAGCTCACCATAAGGGATACTTTGAATTAGGTGATTAGGATGTGAACTGCCAGCGTGTAAAATTGCATTTCCCGCTGTTGGTTTCCTGTGTAATTTGGTCTTAACACTACCCTGACTGATAAATACCTCCATGTCTAGGAACACTAGGCTGGTGTTACTTATGTTGGCTGTAAAATTCCAGTTTAGCTCATTTCTGTTAAGTGAAGCAATAAACTCACTTGCCTCCTCTTCTGTACCCTGCCAAATTAGGAACAGGTCGTCTATGAATCTCCACCAGCATTTTACATGGTTAGTTAGTGTATCCGCATAGTTTGCCATGAGAACCAGCTCCTCCCACCAGCCCATGTGTAAACACGAGTAGCTGGGGGAGAAGCTGGCTCCCATGGCAACACCGTGTAATTGTTGTTATAATACATTTTGTAACATAAAGATGTTATTTGTTAGACACAATTCAACCATGTTGTCAATCATTTTGTTGTGTTCAGTATAAGATTGCCCTCTCCTTACCAGGTAGTGTTTCAATGCCCGTAGTCCATCCCTATGTTTGATGGACGTATAAAGTGAAGTAACGTCTAAAGTGATTAGAAGGTAATCATTCTGCCATTGAAAGTCTTTCATTTTGATCAGAAAGTCCCCTGTAGCCATGATATATATGGCAAGTTTTTTAACGTGTTCTTGTAGAAAGAAATCCACGTATTTTGAAGTGTTCTCAAATGTACTATTTTTAGCTGATATGATCGGCCTCCCCGACAGATTTTTCCTGTCTTTATGCACTTTTGGTATAAAGTACAGCACGGGGATTGTAGGGTTTGCTATCCACAAGTATTTATATTCTTCAGTTGTTAAAAGGCCCATTTCCCGCCAAGCCATCAGTTTAACCCGAAAGGAAGATTGTATTGTATTCCACGTCATTTTATTACTGGTTTCGTAGCAAGTTCTGTCCTCCAAGTGGTTCATTACTTCTTTGAGATAATTCTCTCTTTTCCACAGAACCACGTTCCCGCCTTTATCGCCGTTTCTTACTACTATTTCTTTGTCATTCTTAATTCTGGTCATTAATTGATGGTATTGTACTTCCTTTGTATTTTTCTTGGCCTTACTTGTTTCTTTATGTATTGCTTTTTTAAAGTTTTTTAAATCCATGATGACTTGGTCTTGAAACATGTCGAGTGTATCCTTCAACATTAGTGGATAGAAAGAGGATGGTGGCTTAAAGGGAGTCTTGCATGCCACAGTTACATTGTGTATTGTATTTTCAGCCAAAGTTCCACAGGCCAGATTACCTTCTTGCATCAGATCATAAAGCGTATCAACCAATCCTTGTGACTCCTGATTTGTATTGGGGTCTGTCTTTCTCTTTATGTTTGATGATCAGTAGAGGTGGAAGAATCTTCACTACTAATTGTTTTCTTAGTTTGAGTATGGAAGTTTCACAATTTTAATTTTCTTACATTTTTATGGATTTCCAGCAAACTTGGCAAAATTGAAGGGACTGGTAGCCCGATGTGCCTTTGCTATGTCTCAAGATATGTGCTGCAGTGGATTTTGAGTAATTTAGGTTCAAAAAAATATATATATCTATACACCGGAGTGCGCTCCAGGCGCGACACGCGACTTGCGTGCAGGAAGCTGATTGGCTCTTGGGTGTCTGTAAACATTCTAAACAGTCTGGAGCGGCCGCCATCTTGTGTCTCGGTAAAATCGAGACACAAGGGGTTTGAAAAAAAAAGGGGCAAATGACCATAAGGGGGAAGAGTAGACCCCCTCTGACCCCCTAGGTTTGATGTAGGGGCTAAAATAGGGTCCTGCAGGGCATTACATTTTTTATTTATTTTTTCGTTTTGCGCGGGGGAAGCGCATGGTACGCGCACCGGCGAAGCACGGGGAAAATCCAGGACCATATTTATGAAGGCCTTGCGCTGCTAGTTTTGCGCCTCCTGTGCGTCAATTTTTGTGACGCACCAGCGGTGTAAAAAAATGCGCATTGTTATGCAATATTTAAAAAGTGACGCATCTATCTAGATGCGTCACTTTTTAAATATAGTGCAACGAGGCACATTTTTTTACACTGCTGTTGTGATGCGTCACTTTTCTGTGCGCACTCCTTATGACATTCCAGATGTGTCATATTTAATGTATGACGAATCATGTTGCAAGGAGTTACAGATACATCAGTATTTCTGACATATCTGTAAACATAAAAGTGATGCGAGGCAGGTGCAAGATTTTGACGCAACAGCATCCTAAAAGTGACGCAGAGAAATCTTATAGATTTCAGTACGTCGTTATTACCAAGCTTTTTGAGGGGGAATGCCCCCTTTGCATACATTATACCTGACGCAGATATAATGTGGCGCAGAGTTTTAAAAAGTGACCCATGTACCTAGATGCGCCACTTTTTAAAAATAGCGTCAGGTATAATGCATGCAGAGGGGGTGTTCTCCCGCAAAAAGCTTTGTAATAGCGACGCAGTGAAATCTTTGAGATTTCACTGCGTCACTTTTAGGATGCTGTTGCGTCAAAATCTTGTGCCGGCTTTACAGCAGGTGTTAGACTGACGCAAGCCCTTTCACATGGTGCTTTTTCCATGTGAAAGGACACATTACTGGAGTTGCGTCACTTTTGTGACGCACTCCAGCAATGCGTTACTTGGAATGTCATAAGGAGTGCGCACAGAAAAGTGACGCATCGCACCAGTGGTGTAAAAAAATGTGCCTCGTTGCGTTATATTTAAAAAGTGACGTATCTAGGTAGATGGGTCACTTTTTAAAATCAAGCGCCACATTATATCTGCGTGAGGTATAATGCATGCAGAGGGGGTGTTCCCCCGCAAAAAGCTTTGTAATAGCGACGCAGTGAAATGTTTGAGATTTCACTGCGTCACTTTTAGGATGCTGTTGCATCCTTTAAATATAGTGCAACGAGGCACATTTTATTACACTGCTGGTGTGATGCGTCACTTTTCTGTGCGCACTCCTTATGACATTCCAGATGTGTCATATTTAATGTATGACGAATCATGTTGCAAGGAGTTACAGATACGTCAGTATTTCTGACGGATCTGTAAACATGAAAGTGACGCGAGGCAGGCGCAAGATTTTGACGCAACAGCATCCTAAAAGTGACGCAGAGAAATCTCATAGATTTCAGTACGTCGTTATTACCAAGCTTTTTGCGAGGGAATGCCCCCTCTGCATACATTATACCTGATGCAGATATAATGTGGCGCAGAGTTTTAAAAAGTGACCCATGTACCTAGATGCGTCACTTTTTAAAAATAGTGTCAGGTATAATGCATGCAGAGGGGGTGTTCCCCTGCAAAAAGCTTGGTAATAATGACGCAGTGCGTCTTTTTTAGGATGCTGTTGCGCCAAAATCTTGCGCCTGCTTCACAGCAAACCTTTCACATGGTGCTTTTTCCATGTGAAAGGACACATTACTGGAGTTGCGTCACTTTTGTGACGCACTCCAGCAATGCGTTACTTTTGTGTTTACAGATACGTCAGAAATACTGACATATCTGTAACTCCTTGCGAATTGATTAGTCATATATTAAATATGACATATCTGGAATGTCATAAGGAGTGCGTCCAGAAAAGTGACGCATCGCTGTTTTCACGTAGCGATGCGTCACTTTTCAGAAATGAGGCCTCCAGTTTATTCACTGTGTCATAACTTTCTTTTCTAACACTCACCTTCTTTCATTCCTCCTACTTCACTTCCTTTCACCTCTCATACCTTTCTGTTCTTTCTTACTCATTCTCCTTTCAATTATCAATGCACTATATTTCACTTACTCTTCATTTTTTTAAGAATATAGCTCTTTGATGAGAATTGGAGGTAGTTCTGAAAAGAACTTTTGGTTTTCTTCTTTTAACTGAACAGGAACAAAAACAGGGAATGGAAACTGCTCAACAGGAGCAAAAAGAAAAGAAAAAAATTAGGGGTGGGAAGGGCAGCGATGGTTCTCCAATGCTCGAACCATGAGCAGGACACTTTGCTCCCCATAGGTGAGGAGTTGATTGCAGTATCTGCATTTGACGACCCCATGGTTAAATGCAGGTTGTATGTTTGCCACCTGCTCCTGCGATTGCTCTCTCCCAGAAGAAGTTGCTCCTCCTGTTGATGTAGAGGCCCCATCTCTGGGAACCTCTTGTGCCAGAGCCCTGACACTTTCCCGGGCAAAATTCTGGGGGTGCCTCCTCTCCACATGGCGAATCATGGTGAAGTTGCCAAAAGAATACTTTTTTTGGGGGTTACCCCGTGACAGGACCTGTTTGCAGATCCTGCACTCTACTTTTGGTGCATTCACCTTTTTCTGGTCTGCTGGAAACTTAAAAAATTTCCAGATGAAATGTTCTTTGACCTTCGGCTGAGGAGGCTCTTCATCAATGAAATCATTGGAGTCATCTTCACTGCTGGATGGTCTGGCAGCCATGATTAATCAAGAAATATGCAACAGCAAAAAAGGCAGGTCTTTCAGTCACAAAAGTGAAAGAAGAAGTGAAGGAAATGGGTGGGGATTTCATTCATTGTAAAAAAAAACTGTTAGCAACCAATGAAAAGTGTTATTTTAGGGTCACATGACCCGACGCGTTTACGCTGCGCGCTCCGGAGCACTTCTGGTGCGTTTACGCAGCGCGATCGTAGGCGCTTCCGGTGCGCAAACGTGGCGCGATCGTAGGCGCTTTTGCGTGCGTTTATGCGCCGCGAACGTAGGCGCTTCCGAGGGCACTTACGTTGCGCGCCGAAGTGACGTCATCAAACTTACAGAAATGCATAATCATTTTCCTTATTAAAAAAAACTAATTTTATTTGTATGGTACGAAATGTTTTGCATTATTATTAACTTTTCATTCATATTTTTTTCACGAACGACAGTAGCGCTCTGGGTGCGCTTTCAGATGAGCTCACGGAAAAGCTTACCGGAGAGCTTAGCTGAAAGCTTCCCGGAGCGCGCACCCAGAGCGCAAAAGAAAAAAATTATATAAAAAAAACATGAATACTTTAAAAAAAACAGCAAATTGTAAAAAAAAAAAAAGGTTAGAAACTCGATATACAAAGGAATTAGCATTTAAAAAACCTATGAAATTCACTGAAAAAACCATAGGTTTCACACCAGTTATAGTTAGGAATTAGCATTTAAAAAACCTATTAAATTCACTGAAAAAACCATAGGTTTCACACCAGTTATAGTTAGCTGGAAATTTTACTGATATAAAACCATTGAAATTCCCACGTTATAGTTAGATGGACTCACTATAACTTGCGCGTGCAATGCACTGCTGATGACATCACATATTACATCACTCATGACATGGTCAGTGACATCACTCATGACATCACTGATGACACCATCCAGTGAATGTGTGTCTTTCTGAAAAATAAATGTTTTATATATGTTTATGTAAAAGTTGATGGAAGAATAAATGTTTAAATAAGTGTCTAAATGGATGGTTTTTAAAAATTGATTGGTTAACTGGCTTAATAAGACATCATCAGCAGTGCATTGCACGCGCAAGTTATAGTGAGTCCATCTAACTATGACGTGGGAATTTCAATGGTTTTATATCAGTAAAATTTCCAGCTAACTATAACTGGTGTGAAACCTATGGTTTTTTCAGTGAATATATATATATATATAATACCGTGAGCAAGGGCAGCTGCCCGAAACGCGTCAGTTTTGCTGCTCAGTTTGCCTTAAATAAAAAACGACATCTTGCCTTACTAAGGATTCGTTTGGTCGTCTGTTCGGGTTCTTTGAGCCAGGTTGCAGTTCTGGCTGTTCGTGTGCATATATATATATATATATATATATATATATATATATATATATATATATATATATATATATATATATATATATATATATATATATATATATTACCTACTGGCGGTCGCCAGTAGGTATATATAGTTAGGATTTTTTCCCTATGGGATTTTTGAAAATTCTATGTCTAATAACTTTGGCGTTTGTGGACGGAATTGGCTGAAATTTTCAGGAAAATGGCACATTTTGTTTCTGAGCAACCCCTGAAAATTTGGGGGGTGTTCGTCAAGGGGGGGCCGAGAAAAAAGGGGGGTCCCAAAACGCGTTTTTCCCATGTTAATTTCCATAGGGCGGTTGGCCTCACTTTTAGCCCGAACGGCTGAATGGATTTCCACGAAACTTGGCAAAATTGTAGGGACTGTTAGCCCGATGTGCCTTTGCTAGGTCTCAATATATGTGCTTCAGTGGATTTTGAGAAATTAACATTCAAAAAAAGATATATATCTGTAACAGCGCTCCGGGCTGCGCTCCGGTTCGCGTACTTTTCGCGTAACGGAACTTTGCGATGCGAATCTGATTGGCTCTCCTGTGTCTGTCAACATTCTAAACAGTCCGGAGCGGCCGCCATCTTGTCTCTCGGTAGGATCGAGAGACAAGAGGAGGCCAAAACAAAGGGGGAAATTACCATAAGGGGGCATAGTAGATGCTCGTTGACCCCCTAGGTTTTATGTGGAGGTTTTAAAAGGGCCCAGCAGGTGATGTGGTGAGCGCCTAGTCCGCGAACCGGAAAGCGTTCTGGGCAGCGTACTATAAGGAAAAAAGAATGATAGACTTTTCAAATACTGTATGTTAATTGTTTGTTGTTTTTGTTGATTATTTTTTTTTTCTTTATTTTTTAAGCATTTTTTTTTTATTTTGATTGTGTTTCATAATTTATTAAATTTTCTAACATTTCATTGTCAGAAATTTCATATTTGTCATTGAATATATTTTGAAGTCTATGAGGGTGTAAAATGTCCTCATTTTTAAGCAGGTTATCCACTGCTTCCACACAATTAAGTAGTTCCTGGTCCCTACTTTCATCCATAAATTCATCAATGTTTCCTTGGCTGCTCTCTTCCAGTACAATTTTAAATTGAACTTGCTGCTCGTCTTCCATTTTGCCTGAAATTTGGATTAAAAACATATATATTACTAGAGATAGGGCACTGTTGGGATTAATTTTAGATAGGTAGTTTTTATCAGTGAATTTATCTTTTGGCAGTGTATAGTATCGGAGTGGAAGTAGGACTATAAAAAAGTGTATGTGATTTAACCAAGAGAAGCCTAACTCCATCCATAACTATAACAGAGAAGTCTATCTAAATCTATAACTACTACAGAGGGATAGTATATAACTATCAGAAAAAGTTTACCATATTAAGTTATAGTGCACTATATACTTCAGTTTTAAAAATAACAACTTACCTTCACAAACAAGTTGAAGTGTTTAGTAACTATTCAAATGTAATGTACAACAAGAAGTAGCAGTCAAAATGGCTGTGTTTTCTTCTCTTCCTTTATATATATTCAGGTATATAACCAATCAAATATCAGGTAATAAAAGTAGAAAATGAAAGTAACATTTTCATTGGTTGTCAATTCCAACACTTCAGATGTGTTTTGTGAAGTAATTTACCTCACGGTATTTAGAGAGGTCTACAGGCTTAATGGCTAAATGAAATTTCAATCAAATTTGGGAAAATGAAAGGGATTGTTATGCAGTATGAGGTAATGTATATTTGGTGAGAGTGTCTCCAGTCGTTTTTCTGTGAATTACTTTCCCACCTTTTTTATTGGACCGCTTCCCGGTATGCGTCCCGGTCCGCGAACCAGCAGCGTAACGGGAGTCCACCATTTTGTGTTTCGGTCGAATCAAGATACAAGATGGAGGGCAAATAATGTTCAGAATGGGTAGAAGGGGGCACGGTAGATGTATCTTGACCCCTAGGTTTTCTGAGGGTGGCTGAGGAGGACCATATGTGCGGGAAAAAAACATTTTTTTAAAAAAAATTGCGCGGTTAGCTTCCAGTTCGCGTACCGGGTAGCGCTCTTGGAGCGTAGTTTGATGAAAATTAGAGAAAAAAGTTAGAGAAAAATAATAATTGTGAGTGATCAGATGTAGGGTAGCTCTGAGAAGAGCTTTTGGGTTTATGGTACATTTTGGTACTTATAAGTAGGTACCAATGCACAGTCTTAAATTCAAAATGAAAATTCTGTTGCCCTCATCTGAGAAGTGAACTCCATCTCCTCTGTAGATATCTTGCATGTAGTAACGCAAGTTATTGTTGTACATGGAGCCCATTCCATGGTCTCTCATGTAAGCTGAAACAGATTTGTTTACATGCTTCCTCGACTTCTCAATTTGTGGACAAAATTGATTGGACCACCTCCATTTCTGTCTTTGGCATATATTTGAATATACCAAGGCAGTTTGAGGGAAAAGTGCCATTAATTGCTCAAAGGTGTCCTTTAAAAGCATTTCCAGACCTACCCCAGTCAAAGTGCCCAAATCATTACCTCCACAGTGCACAAATAACAGGTCAGGTTTTGGCAAATGCATAAAGGTTTTCACCAATGGTATCAATTGGTGACATTTTAATCCTCTTTGGCCCAACCACTTAATTTTCACATCTTGTAAATTGGGGTTAGGTAAATTTCTGTTCTCAGCATACCTTTGAGCCCAGTAGATGTAACTATGTCCAACAATCCAGACATTAAACATGGTGAGAGAAGGTTGGGCTGCAGTCAGATGAAGTGTGGTAATGAAAGGGCAGTTGAAACAGTAGGAGTTTGTAAAGAAAAAAAACTGTGGATTTCCAGTGCTAATGATTCATTAGCAGTGATTGGTGCATTTCCATTTCTGAAAACAGAAAGTTAGGGTGCTTGGATGTGTTCTTTGAAAGATGTACTTTGAATGGTCAAGGAAAAAACATTTAATGAAAGATTGCACTGGATACGCAGGTGCACTGAGAGTTCAGAGTTCAATTGAAACATTGTTGTGTGAACTTGCAAACATGAGAGGTCTTTCAGGAGGTGGTTGCTAAGCAAAAAAGGCAGAGAGGGCAGAGGGGGGAAGGGTTTTGATTTGAAAAAAATGAGGGAAGAGTTATGATTGGCTAATATGAGAGATATGTGTAATGAATATCTGTATTTCTGTGCTTTCTATAGCTGCAGCCTCTGGAGTGCATCCTCTTTGTTCTACTGAAGACAATTTGGAGTATTTCTGAGACTGTTTTGAAACTCAAAAAGTATTTGCTAAGGTGAGAAAAGATTTATTTAATTTAGATAGAGAATAGTATGATTTAAGGAGAAAATGATGAAGAAAGCTGTGTTTTTAAAATGTGGCTTTGTCTCAAGTGATATACAAATAGATTTTGTTTCTTTGAGAAATTGTAATTGCATATTCGGTTTAGCATTCTGGCATGCAGTAACACAAGATATTGTTGTACATGGAGCCCATTCCATGGTCTCTCATGTAAGCTGAAACAGATATGTTGTGTTTAAAAACGATTTTTGAAAACAATTACATTTCTGGATATGTTCTGCTAGAGCTTCATAGGTTGTTTGGGCCATATTTATAAGGCATTCGAGTGTCTCTGATGTTATTGTTCCCATTTTAATTGAAGAACTTTCTTCATGGGGCTAGTTTCTTGTAAATACGCTCCCACCTGTGCTTGGTAAATTTATATTTTGATTATGGGAGTTACATAGCCATGTTAAAAATGTCTCAAAAATGGTGCAAGGGCATTCAAAAAAACGCTTTCATGTGTCTTAAGGACATTTTTAGTCATTTCCTCTTGAATGTAGGTATACAATTGATTTATATGCTGTGTTTAAAAACGATTTTTTTAAATCAATTATATTTCTGGATATGTACTGCTAGAGCTTCATAGGTTGTTTGGGTCATATTTATAAGGCATTTGAGTGTCTATGATGTTATTTTTCCCTTTTTAAATGGAAAGCGTTCTTCATGGGGCAAGTTTCTTGTAAATACGCTCCCACCTGTGCTTGGCAAATTTAGATTTTGATTATGGGAGTTACATAGCCATGTTAAAAATGTCCCAAAAATGGTGCAAGGGCAATCAAAACAAACGCTTTCATGTGTCTTAAGGACATTTACAGTCATTTCCTCTTGAATGTAGGTATACAATTGATTTATATGCTGTGTTTAAAAACGATTTTTTGAAATCAATTACATTTCTGGATATGTACTGCTAGAGCTTCATAGGTTGTTTGGGCCATATTTATAAGGCATTTGAGTGTCTATGATGTTATTTTTCCCTTTTTAAATGGAAAGCGTTCTTCATGGGGCAAGTTTCTTGTAAATACGCTCCCACCTGTGCTTGGCAAATTTAGATTTTGATTATGGGAGTTACATAGCCATGTTAAAAATGTCCCAAAAATGGTGCAAGGGCATTCAAAAAAACGCTTTCATGTGTCTCAAGGACATTTTCAGTCATTTCATCTTGAATGTAGGTATACAATTGATTTATATGTTGTGTTCTAAAACTTTTTTTGAAATCAATTATATTTCTGGATATGTACTGCTAGAACTTCATAGGTTGTTTGGAGCATATTTAAAAGGCATTTGAGTGTCTATGATGTTATTTTTCCCATTTAAATTGAAGAGCTTTCTGCATGGGGCAAGTTTCTTGTAAATATGCTCCCACCTGTGCTTGGCAAATTTAGATTTTGATTATGGGAGTTACATAGCCATGTTAAAAATGACCCAAAAATGGTGCAAGGGCAATCAAAAAAACGCTTTCATGTGTATTAAGGACATTTTAAGTCAATGAGGAAACACAGGTGATGTAATTCTGAAATGAGGAAAAGAAACTCCACATTTTTCAATTACATCACTAGTGTTTCCTAAGTTTATGAATGACATTGTGTAGATGAAGTTTAGGTGTGACCACAGATTCAAAAGAGGTCTGCCCTTTGTTCAAGAGTGAAGTGGACATGACTTACTTCATTGGTAGGCCTTCACATGTACTATCTCCTTTGTTTTCTTCAACAAGCAAAAATCTCATCTGCAACCGTGTGTTGGCCTCACCTCAAACAAACAAAACAGGTGATGGACCGACTGTGGATCAATGACACACATTCACCCCAGTCCAAAGATCTGGGCCCAAACAAACCTCTAGATAGGCCACACCTTGGGCCTCATTTATGAAAAGTGACGCATCGCTGTGTGAAAACAGCGATGCGTCACTTTTCACTGCGCACTCCTTGCGACACCAATTATACGTCATATTTAATGTATGACGCATCATGTCGCAAGGACTTACAGATACGTCAGTATTTCTGACGCATCTGTAAGCGCAAAAGTGACGCATTGCTGGAGTGTGTCACAAAAGTGACGCATCTCCAGCAATGCGTCCTTTCACATGGGGAAAGCCCCATGTGAAAGGGCTTGCGTCAGCCTTACGCCTGCTGTGAGGCAGGCACAAGATTTTGACGCAACAGCATCCTAAAAGTGACGCAGTGAAATCTCATAGATTTCACTGCGTCACTATTACGAGGCTTTTTGCGAGGGAACGCCACCTCTGCATACATTATACCTGACGCAGGTATAATGTGGCGCAGGGGTTTAAAAAGTGACGCATCTACCTAGATGCGTCACTTTTTAAATATGGCGCAACAAGGAGCATGTTTTACGCCGCAGATGCGTCACAAAAAGTGCCGCATCCGCAGCGCAAAACTGACGCAAGGCCTCATAAATGAGGCCCCTTATCGTCATTCTGAATCAATCATTTAAAATGTTAGGGAGAGATTTATGATAGGTGTATGCCTGTTTTGTACCACTGTGCGTCACTTTTGTGACGCAGTGGTGGTGCAAAAGATTTGCTATGTTAAATAATAAGTAGGGTGTTAAGTTTTTGATGACTGTTATTCATTTACTGTTTAGTAATAGTGGTTAATAACATTTTTTATTATATTTTTCCACAGATTCAACTGCAGATCATTTCAAAATTTGAAAAATGCCAACTAAGAATCGAATTAGAAAGGCTAGAAAACGTCAAAGACAGCAGGATCATCTATTATTGCAGCAGTCCTCTCCCCAAAAAACTTGTGAAATCACCAAGAAAGCTCCGGGTAAGAGCACGAAATCATTCATAAGAAATATTTGTAGTAAAAAAAGTATTTCTACCAAAAATGTTTCAGTCCAGAAAAAGAGAAGCAATTTAAATGGAAAGGAAAGACCAATCAAAAATGTTACTGGTAGAGCAAGAGATAACTCTGTGCATGATAGTAGAAGGAAACAACAGTTTAGGGACATTCGAAAACGAATGTTCCGCAACAGGATAATAGTTAATTTATTAAAAAATATTAAGAAAGGCCAACAGAAAGTGGCATTTTATAAGAAGAAGAAAAATGTAGAGAAAATTATTGATCATGCTTTCGAAATTAAGCGAAAGTTATTTATTTTGGTAATCAATAGAATTAGGAAACTAAACAAGGTAATTTCTGATTTCAAATCAAATAGTAGATGGAAGAGAGTAGTAAATCGTAGTAACTTTTGTGAAGTTTTTTCCGGAGAATGGATGCATAGTTCAAGTTGTGAGGCATTTTTTAATGAGGAGAGTTATTTTCAGGATAATGATTTGGTGTTTGCAGTTGACACCAGTGGTCGAGCTTATGAAGTGAAGGATGGTTGTCCAGTTGAAAAAGAAAAACTTGTGACAACAGAGACAGACGAGGTGTTAGGTAATGAGGTTTTAGGAAGACGTCCTAAGGGTCCTGTGTACATTTGGAAGTGTAGTTCTATTTGCAGTGTGCGACAGGATTCCATCAATTTGCTTTGTGATTTTGTACGGACATTTAATAAGAAAAGTTTGAAGCAGAAAATGAAGTTATTGCAAGAATTAGATCCTTGCAGAGTGAGACAAATGACAGGTTTGCGTGGTCATTCACTGGCTTGTCTTTCCAGGAGAGTATGCCAGAGTGTTTTTCATCATTTCAGGATGCTAGCAGTGCATCATAATAAAGTCAGGAAAATAGTGAGAATGTTGTATCATGCTAAGAGTCCAGCAATTATGCTTAAACAATTATGTGCTGCTCTTTTGCATGGTTCTGAAATAGATGTCAAGAATATTTGTGAAGAAATTGAGTTTTGTTACTTTGGAAGTAAAGATGAGAATGTTCAAATTGACCCAGAAGTAGAGGGTAATGTTGAAGATAATGTACAGGTTTCCAGTACAGATAAATTTCAGAAGGAAATTGCCACGTTTCAGATGAAATCAAGTGAGAGGCCTAATTTCACTTGTGTGTGTTGTCGACGCACTTATTACAAGAATCAGATTAAGTTAGTGGATTTATATGCAAAAAGTGAAAGGGAAAATAATAGTGAATGGAAGGATTTTGCCACATACTTGATGGTAGAAAATTGTTTTGATTTGGGATCGGATCAACGTGTGTGTACTTATTGTTGTAACAAATTAAACCAAAACCAGATGCCTGCTAGGGCGGTTCATAATAATCTGGAATTGGTTGAGATTCCTTCTGAATTGAAGGATTTAAATACTTATGAATCTATTTTGATTCAAAGTATCCATCCCTTTCAGGCTATTGTAAGAATGGAGCCAAAGACAGGGAAGTTGCCTCCATCAGATTTACAGAGAGGATTAAAGGGAAGAGTTGTTTATTTGCCTCTAGATTTGAACAAAAACATTAACACAATTGGAGTAGAAAAAGTGGAAGAGGAACCTCTGGTTATCTTGGTTAATGGGGTTCCGACAAAGAATAAGAAAATATGGCAAGATTTAGTGGATGTTAGGAAAGTCAAAAAGGCAACATTGAATTTGAAGAAAAATAATAAGTACTATAAGAATGTATATGTTGCAGAAGAGGAAGTAAGTGATGAAGAGGATAGCGATTTGTGTGCTGGCCAAATTGAGAAAGTAGAGGCCTCTAAAAGTGAAGAAATATATGAACATTATAGTGTTCATCCTTTGCATTCCAAGGAAGTCATGGGGAATGCTATTGAGTTGTTTCAAATGAAACAAGCCAAAGGGAGTCCCATTAGTGTTTGGGAGGAAAGTTTGGAAGCTCGGTGTTTCCCACAACTATTTCCAACAGGTCAAGGAGGAAGATATGATGAGCAACCTCATCAAATTCCTGCGTCTGAATACCGGACTTTACGATTGTATGCAGAAGATCCTAGGTTTCGTCAATGCATTCCCTATTTGTTTCATCTCCTGTTTGAAAGCGATCTGTCTGGACTGTCATATGCAGTGAACCACATCTTAAAAAGTGGTATACAGATGCGAAACATCTCGGCAAGTGACTTTATGCATAAAGTCAATGTCCAACACAGTATTTTGGATTCTCACCTAATTAATCTCATGGCGTGTCAGCGTGGTACTAATGAGTACTGGTACCGTCGTCATGGTGATTTAAAATGTATGCTGAGGAACTTAGGAACTCCAACATGGTTCCTCACTATGAGCTGTGCCGAGTATGGCTGGGAAGACTTACTTGAATTTCTACGAGAGGCAAATGGAAATATTGAAAACATTGAATTCAAGACACCTGGAGAACTGTGTTCTTTGGATCCAGTGAATGTATGCAGGTACTTCAATCATAGATTTGAAGCTATGATGTCTTTCATCACAAATAAGAAGAATCCACCTCTTGGAGAGGTGTTGGATTTCTTCTGGAGAAAGGAGTACCAAGCAAGAGGTGCTCCTCATATACATATGTTGCTGTGGATCAAGGATGCACCTAAATTTGGAACAGATCCGGATGACTTAGTGATGAATTTCATAGAACAGTATTCTACGTGTGCTGTTCCAAACGCAATGGAGAAGAAAAGCCTAAGAGAACAAGTTCTACGTTTCCAAAGCCATCGTTGTGGAAAGTACTGTCGTCGTAAATTCAGAAACAAGGACAAGTTCTACACCAAATGTTGTTTCAACTTTCCACGACCGGTGATTTCTAAAGGAAGAGTGAACAGTTTGATGTCTTCTCTGCGACATAATGTGACGAGGAAATCACCCAAAAATACATACAATTTGAAAAGGAACGAAGAGTCCAAGTACATCAACGACTACAACCCAGTGATTTTGTCCATGTGGAATGCTAACATGGATATACAGTTTGTGGCTGACAACTGTATGGCTGTGGCTCGGTATGTGACATCTTACATCACCAAAAAAGAAAAGACAGAATTGAAGGATATGTGGGAGGACATTTCCCATGAAAAGAGCCTCAGCAAGAAGTTGTACAGTTTCAGTCTGAAGATGTTGTCGCATCGAGAAATCGGAGCTTACGAATGTTCTGACCGGTTGTCTTCAGCAAGTCTCTATGCCAAATCCAGGAGTATCGTTTGGGCGAGTCTTGGTCTTGCTGCAACGCGAAATCGAGTTCTAAAACCTGTCCGGGAAATTGAGTATTTGGCGGAAAAGGAACCAAACAGTACCGACATTTTGAAGACTAACATGTTGGATACATATTATCCAAATCGAAGCAGTCACCTTGAGAATGTTTGTCTATATGAGGTTCTACAAAATTATATATTCAAGAGGAACATCAAAGAAGATATTGAGAAAGGAGTGTATGCTGTAATTGGAAGTGAGGGATGTCTGGTCAAGCAAAGAAAATGCCAATTAGTAAACCATCGAAAATTGAGTGGCGAATCTCCAGAAAAAAAGGAGTTTTTCTATTTAGCACTTTTGCAACTTTTCAAGCCTTGGCGTGCAGAAGAGGAACTGCTTGGAGATTTCCTCTGTTACGAAGACTCTTTCACTGCTGCTAAGGAGACCATAGAATGTCCTGCTTTTCCCAAATATCAAGAAATGTTGAATTTGGAAATTGAGCAGGAAGCAACGATTGCAGCCGAGATTGCCAGAGACAGTTCTCAGGACAGTCAGAGTTCTGTTTCATTGAGTCAGGATCCACTAGGAGGACCTATTATCAAAAATGAAGCTGCCACTGCTATGAATGAAGTGGAAAGAGCCATGGCACATGCTCAGGAGGATGCGGTTAACTTAGAAGACTTGGAAAAACAACTCAACGTTGAGCAGAGGAAAATATATGATGAAGTTACCAAGCAAATTGATCGTGGATTAAGTCATGAGAAGAAAGAGTGCTCATGTACGTCGTTGAAGCCTGTCCGACTGTACGTGAGTGGAGAAGCGGGAACTGGAAAAAGTTTCCTTATTAAAGCAATTTCTTGTTATTTGCAGGAAAGGACTGAGTCATCGCTGTCTTGTGTTGTTACCGCTCCTACTGGACTGGCAGCACATAACATTAAAGGTATTACTTTGCATCGTCTACTGATGCTGCCAGTGGAGCATGACAACAAATTACAATACCACAAGTTATCTGGGGATGCTTGTTGTGAAGTTTCAAGAGTCTTGAGGAAAATGAAACTTCTTATCATTGACGAAGTAAGCATGGTTTCCAATGTCATGCTTGCCTTTGTGCATTTGAGAATGCAAGAAGTTCTTAAAACTGAGTATGATGTGTTATTTGGTGGCAAACACATCATTGTTTTTGGAGATCTTCTGCAGCTGACACCAGTAAAAGGACAACCTGTGTTCAAAATACTCACGCATGAAGATACCAGGAAGTGACTAGGGAGCATTGGCAACGTCAATATATGGTTAAACTTCAATTATGCTGAACTGCATGAAAATATGCGTCAGGCGAAGGATGAAGATTACAAGAATATTCTACAAGATATTAGAATTGGAAAAGTGACCGAGCATGGGAAAGAAGCTTTACATGCACGATTACTGTCAAATTTATATCCAGAACAAGACATTGTGCCTGAGAATATTTTTCAGAAAATTACTGAGAAGAAATCCGGAATGTGGTTGATGCCAACTCTTGCAGAATGTGCCATCTTCAACAACAAAATGTTGAATTTAGAAAAGCAAGAGATTGTGAAACTTGAAGCTATTGACAGAATAGAGCATATGGGATCAACAATTATTTTGTCTGAGAATTTGAAATCAAAATTGGATTCATTAGAGAAGACTATATCTAAAACAGCGGGTTTTGAAAAGACTTTGAATGTGTGTTTAAATTGCCGAATCATTTTGAGAAGGAATTTACATGTTGAAAGAGGTCTGGTAAATGGATCAATGGGTAATGTTGTTGATTTTGAGAAATACAGAAGTAGAGATGGTATTGAATTTTTAAAAATTAAATTTGATGGCATTGAGGAAGTACAGCTAATTGGTCGTTGTTCTGCTAGGTTTTTGCTTGTTAAAGACTTATATGTTCGCCGTAAACAGTTTCCTGTTTGCTTGGCATATGCGGTGACAATCCATAAATCGCAAGGTTTAAGTGTAGATAGTGCATTGGTGAATATTGGCAGTTCTGTGTTCAAAGAGGGTATGGCATATGTGGCATTGTCACGAGTTAGAACTTTATCGGGATTGTACTTGATTGATTGTGATGTCACAAACATTTGTGCGGATCTAGATTGTGTTAAGGAATACAATAGGTTAAGAAGAGAGTATGCGCCACATTTGCCTCAATATCCTTTGTTTGAGAAACGTGTGGTAGGCCGTAAACGAAGAAATATCACTAATAGTAGGGAGGTTGTAGCAAAAAGCCGAAAAGTCGATGAACCGAAAATTGTAAGCAGAAAGAAAACGGATTCTGTTGAAGATGTTGTCGGTTTTCAATTTGAAAACAGTTCTGGTGTCAACTGCTATGCAAATGTAGTGGTTAATGTTCTCTTTTCACTAGAGACTTTAAAAGAACAGATTGTATTCAATTCGGAACAAAGTTTATGCTGTTTGTTGAATTCTGTGTTAGAGAAATGTAGCACTGATCGAACAAAAGTAGAAAGTGTGTCTGAAGTTCGTTATCTGTTAGATGAATGTTCAGGTCAAACAGACTTCTCTGAAAATAATCAGCAGGATTGTCAGGAGTTTTTAATGTATATGCTTGATGTATTGCAAGATGAGGGTGTAGATGTAGATCACCTGTTTGGGCTTTCTTATCAATGGCAGCATGACTGCGAGAACTGTATGGTATCAAGTACTACTAGTGTAGACTCAGAAAGATTTATATATTTAACTTTGCCAGACAGTAAATCAGTCTCCTTTAATAAGCTAGTAAATGCAGCTGATCACAACATGGAGTGTAGCCAATGTAAATCTGAAATGATGTCAACATTATTTATACGAAGATATGGCCAGTATGTCATTTTAATGATCCAACGATGTAGGCCTGATGGATCAAAATTGTCAACTTTAATAAAAAATGTTGTTGCTTCTCAGCTGTCAATATCAGGAAGGACTTTTGTAACTGTAGCAATTATCTATCACGATGGTCCTTCAACAACATCAGGACATTACACAGCTTATTTAAAGTCTAGAAACGGCTGGTCATTCTGTAACGATTCTGTTGTAACTTTCAAAAAAAAATTGCCGTTTGACCTTAAAAATTCTTACCTGGTGTTTTTAAAACCAAAATTTTAAGGAAAGAATCTCGGGATTTCCTCTGAGGAATTGCAAAAGGTTCATGAAGTAGAGGGAATGTAAGTCTGCAATGCTGTCTAGATTATTGGTCCAAAACATTTAATTATAATGTCAATTTAAAAATCCAACTATATAAACCTGATGCAAGTAAGTCTGCTTCATAGTAAGCAGTATCAGTGTCATAGGAAAAGTAGAACATGAGTGAGAAAGAAGGGTAAGATATTAGTAGTCCAGGATTGTGAAAGTAATCTTAAATGTTTTCTTTTTGAAAGTTGCGAAAATAGAAAATGACGGGATTTCATTATAAGAATTACAAGAGTTGTAAAACGCTGCAACATGATTTGGCCAAGTGGAAACATATGGTAGAATGTGAGAAGTCTTTTATTGTATGTAACATATTTTCAAAACGATGGAGGTTTTCTTTCAGAAAGTGGCGGGCTGAAAATATTTATAGCACAACAGAGTGTACGCTGTTCATAGGACATCCTTCGACGTTATGGAAAGTAAGTTAATTTTAAGGAGTTTTGAATTCAGATTTCTTAGGTTGTATGGGTTTTTTAAACACAATCATTTTGATTGTGTTTTTTTTTCCCCGCTGTTACATGATGAATACCTTCAAGTCACTGATTTAAGTGAAATTTGATACATTCTGAGAACAGCAAAAATAAACCATTTAACATGTATAATTAATGTTCTACTTTTTGTACTTATGATATACATTTAGAAATGTGAGGTAGATATGGAGAAACTGAGGCTTCTGTAAGTGTCAAAGTTAATACTTACAGTGCTGCACTTCTGGGTACTGTTTTTTTTTTAAAACTGAATAGGCCTCACCTCAAAGAAACCTCTTGAAAGGACACATCTTATTTGCATCCTGAAACAATCATTTAAAATGTTAGACACAATTTTATGATGGCTTTACATCTCTTTTGCGCTGCTATTGCATCACTATTGTGAGACATCAGCAGTGCAAAAGATGCACCATGTTCCAAAATAGGCCTCACTTTTTCAGCATCAAGATACTGTTTGTTTAAAATATATATCTTTAGGATTGTGTAGGGGACGTAGAGAAGCAGAGGCTTCTGTAAATGTCAAAGTTGTTGAAAAACTGTTTGTTCTTGAACCTTTTCCCTTGTCTTTTCTAATTTTTAAATACATGTTTTAATATTTTTGAAATGTTTGTTCTCTCTTTTACAGATTGAAAGTATGAAAAAAGAATTGAAAAAGTTAACAAGAATTATAAGGTAAATGTTTTCTACTCTTTCTACCCGCAATCCACTGCTGATGATGTCACTGACCATGTCATGAATGATGTAATAAGTGGACATGACTTAATTCATTGGTAGGCCTTCACATGTATTAATGCATACACTGCTGCACTTCTGGGTACTGTTTCATATGCTGGACTACATCTGCACTATGAGATACCTAAGCAAAGGCAACACAGGTGATGTGATTGTGAAATGAGCAAAAGAAACTCCACATTTTTCAATTACATTACTTGTGTTTTCTAAGTTTACGAATGACATTGTGCAGATGAAGTTTAGGTCTGTCTATGGACACAGAAGAGGTCTGGCCGTTGTTCAAGAGTGAAGTGGACATGTTTTACTTCAATGGTAGGCCTTCACATGTATTATCTTCTCCGTATTCTTCAACAAGCATAAATTTGATATGCAACCCTGAGTAGGCCTCACCTTAACAAACTTTTGGAGAGGCCACACCTTATCGTCATCCTGAATCAATCATTTAATCTATCACATTTAACATCTATTAGTTCTACTGCTTCATTTCTTTAATCCTTACTTTCCTGCGTTTGCTACTTCCCTCATTCCTTTCTCTATTACTTAATTATTCTACTCCTTCCAGTATTTTTCTCAGTCCCTCTCTTCTCATACTTCTTCATTCTTATTCACTCATTCTGTCTCTATTAATGTTACTGTTTCTGAATGATCTCAAAAAAAATTTTGAAACAAGAACAGTAAGTATAAGGGAAGGAAACAGACAGTTATGTTACAAGAAAGACAGCTATAGGAAGTAAACAAAAGACACTGTTACTCGCTATCCACTGCTGATGATGTCACTGACCATGTCAAGAATGATGTAATATGTGACATGATCAGCAGTGGATTGCGGGTAACAGTATCTTTTGTTTACTCCCTATAGCTGTCTTTCTTGTAACATAACTGTCTGTTTCCTTCCCTTATACTTACTGTTCTTTTTTTAAAAAATTTTTTTTGGTTTGCTCCCGGTTCGCGTACCGGAGTGCGAACCGGGAAGCGAACTAAAAGAAATAGAGGTTGGCAGAGTTTCAAAAATTCTACCAATTTTTTTATAATGGGGAGGTAGTTCTGAAAAGAACTTTTTTTTTGTTTTTGTTGTTTTAAATTTTTTTAATTATTTTTCTGAACATTTTTTTTATTTTTTTTGTATTTTCTGAACATTTTGATATTTTTTATTTTTTGGGGGGGGAGGGGGGAAACAAAAAATATTCATTGAAAAGGGCTCAACAGGAGCAACGAAAAAAAGAAGAATTTATTGTTTGGGGCGTTTCGGGCAAACATGATTGTTAATAGCTTTCATAATTAGAGTAATGCTACTTTCTCTGTAGCAAATGATTTGGTTACAGCGCACGCACACTTGCTTCACTTCCCCAAAGTTCATTTGAATGTTTGGGACCATCTCCCTCGCCTCTGGTCCCGACACTTCTTGAACCACCGATCTTCTTGCCATCGCAGGGGGATTTTGTTGCTCATCACGTAGCTGGGCAGCACTATAGTTGTTTGGATGCCACCTACTCATATGCCTATGCATAGTGTAATTGCCGTAGCTGTATTTTTTATCAGTCCCCCTTGACAGTCTATCATCGCATATACAGCAAAACACATAGCGTGCATTCACTTTTTTTTGCCCCTCAGGAAATTAAAAAAATTGCCAAATGTAGTTCTCTTTTCGATTATACCTCCTGGGCTCCTCTGGCAAAAACTCTGGCTCTTCCTGCTCTTCCTCCTCTTCCTGATCTTCCTCTTCTTGTTGTATGATTACTTCAGCAGGTGGTCCTCTCTTCCCATGAGGAGGTGAAGGTGGTGGTGGGGGTGCACCAGCTGAAGCAACTACTGAAGCCATTGCTCAACTATGAAAAAGGGTCTTTCTCTCACCAAGATGAAAGTCAGAGTGAGGAAAGAAGGAGGGGTTTTCATCATTTGGGAAAAGTATAAGTTCTAAACCAATGAAAAGTATTAATTTTAGATCACATGACCTAGTATTACATCATTAGGAAACCAAAAGTGAAATGAACCAATGAAAAGTGTTATTACCGAGTCACATGACCTGCTGTGTTAACGTTTCGCGCTTTGCTCCGCTTTCCGGTCCGCTTCCGGGTCCGCTAACTTGGCGCATCAAATGACGTATTACGCGACAACGCAAAACGTCATTCTAACGTAACAGTTACGCTAAAGGAACGTTTACCGGTTCGCGGACCGAGTCGCGGCTTCAAATTGAGCTAACGGGAAGCTGACCGGTTCGCGGACTGGGAGCGAAACAAAAAAGAATTAAAAAAAAAATTGTATAAAAAACATGTAAAATATATTTTAAGATTTAAAGAAGAATACATTTTACAGCTACAGATATTAGCTTTTAAAAAACCATTGAAATTCACTTAAAAAACCATAGGTTATAGACCATATATAGTTAGGAATTAACTATATATGGTCCCATTTCTAAGGAAGTATCAAAAGTTTCCTCACTAATGTTCAAGCTAAGTTTCCACTTGCCTGCCCATTTCTCTATGTCATCCTCTCTTGAAGCCAGCAGTTCTGCATAGAATCTCTTAATGGTACAATCCTCCCCTGCTTGTATCACTTCCATAATTACATTCTTATTAAATCCTAACAGGCCGCCCTTCTTATCATGTAAAAAACTCCTGATTTGTAAATATTTGAAAAATTGCCTTCTATCTAATGCAAATTTAGTTTGTAGTTCCGAAAACTGGTAGACTCCCTGTTGTCCCAAAATATCTCCGATCTTTCTGAGTCCTTTTCGTTCCCATTCTCCCAATACACTCCCCGAGGTAATTTCTTCGGATAGATTCGGATTTCCTTTCAATCTTGTGTAGGCATTATATCGACCTAACCCAAATTTTTTTGTAAAAGCTTTCCATACAGTATATGCAGCGATGAGTGTCTTAAAACGTGTTCTTTTGTAGTAACTGGGTTCAGTAAACCTCAACAAGGCATTTTCCACTTCTGGTCCTAGTACCAAACCATATATTGCAAGTGAGCCTAGCTCATTCCCTACTTCATATTCTCCCCCACCCACCAGACCCAGCATATTCTGAAAAACTGCTGCCCAATAATAAAATCTTAAATCTGGCAGTGCCCATCCTCCCCTTTCCCTTGGCAAGACCATATACCTGAGAGCTCTCCTGCGAATTTCAATGGTTTTGTGTGAGTAAAATAAGGTTTTGTAAATGCTAATTCCTAACTATATATGGTCTATAACCTATGGTTTTTTCAGTGAATTTTCAAGGTTTTGTAAATGCTAATTCCTAACTATATATGGTCTATAACCTATGGTTTTTTAAGTGAATATAGATATATATATATTTCTTTGAGTCCTCTCGCCTCCTTTTTCCCTCCTGGCCGCAGCACGGCACAACAAACAGGTAAGTTTCTTTTATCAAAAATGTATTTTATACACACCATGTGCAAAATCACGTGCAAAATTGGGACGGCCTACGCGTTTTGGCTACTACTAGCCTTCCACTGGACCATAGAGTCCCTGTTGTCTAGACCATCTTTGTAAAGTGTTTTAGTGATAGTACCCTTTTCCATTTCCACTACTTCTCTAGACTGTCAACCTTGTTCACAGATTATGGCCAAAAGTGGTCGCTATTTTCTTAAGCAAAAAACTTTCAAACATCACAGTAAAGTACATATGAAGTTAAATTAAATGCATGCAACACACAATTGTCTCTGATTTAGTTTGTTTCTATCGCAGTAAAGTACTTGTAAGGAACCAAAAATCAAAGATCTTCTTCCTCCTTTTCTCCTCCAAAAATGTATTAATCCATTACCTTAGTATACCATACATCATGGTTTTCATCAGCTAACGACTATTTACATTATAATTAGTTTTATAGTGCAATTGACTTGTTTCTTGATAGATGTCCTTGTGAATCATTGGATCTGTTCTCATTATCGTTATACCATTTCTTTATATATGTAAAGTACTCTGATCAGTATTTGAAACAGTAGAATACAATAAACTCTTCTCGAGGACAACTCGATTTATATGCCTGTTTGTTCAAAATATGTAGATTCATAGTCGTTGTTCTCATACCATGATGATAATCCCAGTTCTCAAGATCAACTAATTTTTTCTGCTGCACATATTTCATTTTCACTCAAGTCTTTAGGGCGATCCAAGCCACTATTGTTCATGCTATTTACACCTATATACAAGAAGCCAATTGATATTAGAGTTCAAAGCTTGCCCAAGTTCATTTCTTTCTTTCTTTTTCCTTTAGTCTTATTTACAGATGTACAAATAATTCAGCATCTTGATTATGTCCGTACGGGTACTCTGTCCCCATCCTTAAAATCATTCTGGACTCAAGTTTTCGTAGTTGCAATGTGCGATCCCCTCTCTGTGATGGTTTGCTGATCTTTATCCCAGAATATTTCAGTAGGCTGCAATTGCTTTGATGGAATTCATCAAAATGTTTGGCCATGGGGTAATTGGGGTCCTTGTTCTTAATATATATATATATATGCTCAGGGGTTAGCCACACAGGCAGAAAGCACTCCAACAGCAGTGAAGGTTCAACCCTAAACCTTTAATCATTGATATGGATAGCACGCAGCATGTCAGAAGGTTTAAAACGGTCACTTCGCACACCATACGCATTTCAAATTCCTTCTTCCTTAGCGGCATAATACGAAATGGCGTGTGGTCCCATGACGGCATAATTTATTCATAACACGCCTCTCAATGGCTGCCCGAACGGGACTGTGTGCAATGCAGTCTGGGAGTTTGAGTCCTTTAGTCCTGAATGGATACACTTTCTTATCTGTTCCACCTGTTAAGGCTCTGTATGAACCCCCGCATGTGCCTCCATCCTCATCCAACATTGATGCCCCAAGGTGAGGTAGGTAGATCACTTTCCTCTTGACCCCCCCATTGCTCACAGGGTGGTGCGTTCCGACGGCTGGACCACCGCCAAATATCAATGCTCGGGGGTTTGTCACACAGGCAGAATGTACTCCAACAGCAGTGAAGGTTCAACCCAAAACCTTTAATCATTGGTATGGATAGCACGCTGCATGTCGAAAGGTTTAAAGCAGTCACTTCGTACACCGTACGAGTTTCGAATTCCTTCTTCCTCAGCGGTATAATACGAAATGGCGTGTCGTCCCATGACTGCATAATTTATTCATAACACGCCTATCAATGGCTGCCCGAATGGGGCTGTGTGCAATGCAGTCTGGGAGTTTGATTCCTTTAGTATCCATTCAGGGCTAAAGGACTCAAACTCCCAGACTGCATTGCACCGTCCACCGCGGTACCCCTGCCATTATAATATGGCAAGGGAAATGGGAGGCGGCCGGGGGATAATGTGGGGTGGATCGCCACCGCCATGCAGCCGGTGGCGATCCGCCCGAAATTATAATAGACCCCTAAGTTAGAATGACATCCTGCTGAGCAATGGCAGACAATACTTAATACTGCTAGGTCTAAATGTGTATTAATTTCTGCATCAACATTGCAGCCCTGTGGTTTCTTGGTATTAAGTATTGGAATGTATTTTGAGTCCAACCAGCACAGTGCATGCTCCCTATTGTCCCCACTCATATCTGCTTTTACATGATTAACCACACCGTAACACATTTTGCTAGAATCACCCCCATGTTCCTGGTGTAAGTGCCTTGCAACTGGATTACTAGAATCTTTGTTCTAGATGGACCTAATATGTTGTAAAATGTGTGTGTGTGCTTGCAAAATAGTACTCGAAACATACATTTTGGGGCATGGGTATTTCAGAATGTATACTTCATAGTATATCTATTTTACAATTAAGATGGTTTCTAAGTTGAAGCTTTGTCTTTTTGAAAGGCTTCCATATATAAGTAATGTTTTCACCCAGTTGACATGCTTTACAATTAGTGGATTTAACAAATCGTGGTTTAAGCCAGGACTCTTTCTTCATCCTAACAGTACTCTTTACTGCTGGAATTAGTTCTTTTGTATGTAGTCTCTACTTTTATAAGAACTATCTTACCTTTTATGGGATCACTGTGAATGAAATGCCAGTTTTTTTATTCAGAAAGGTCCTAACAGTATTATGTGCTGTATTATAAATGGAAATTGTAGGAAAGTGAGTTTCTGTTGCAGTAAAAAAAAATTTGCCAGGTTTCTGATTCACGTTGACTTGATGTGCCCTGGGTCCCTGCCAATCTGGTTTCCCAAGGCCTGTGTTCTTTCCCACAACTGTACCACCAATCGGCACTGCATGTAAGTCCCTTGTAAAAGGTACCATGGGTGCCAAGGGCACAGTGACCAGGAAAGGCCTGAGAGGACTGCAGGATCATGTTGTGCCACACTTAGAGGTCCTGCATCTTAACACTCACACACTGCCATTCTAGGCTGCGTGTTTTGGTGCAGATAACGTGAAGAGTCGACATGGCAAACATACCTGTGTGCCATGCTTGCAACCCACTGCCTATGGTATAGGTAAGACATCCCTCTAGCTGGGTGCACTATACCACTGGTGGGGGTACAGTTGCAGGATCACTGTAACCCTACAGTGTCTAAGTTCATTCTTAGATATTGGAAGTGCAGTAAAGCCATAAAGAGCATGTGGTCTGTGAGTTTATCATTACAAACTCCAGAGCAACATAATGGCTTTACTGAATTCTGGGAAGTTTGGAAGCAAACGTTTTAGCATAATTAACCCAAACTGATGCCAGTGTGGGATTTATTATACAATGAACTCAGAAGGCATCTTAGAGATGCCCCCTGAAAAACAACCAGCCTCTGGTGGGCTCACTGACTGGTAAACACCAGCCTGCCACCACGAGACACATTTCTGGACCCCTGGAGTGGGAGCCTTCGCTCCCTGAGCCAAGAAACAAAGCCTCTCCTGGGTGGAGTTGTCCACACCTCCTCCAGGCCAGATAGAGCCATCTGTGGCAGGGGAGCTTCAAAAGCCTTCCGGCCTATGTAACACAACCCCAGCTCTCCGGCTTTCAGGAGCAGGACCACTTCCTGTCCCACCCCCTTTTCAGTGGCAAGACAAGCAGGAAAAATTAGAACAGCCCAAAAAAAGTGTTCCCATCGCTGCCAACCCCACTCCTCAGGTGGGGGAGACGAAGTGAAATCCTCTCTTCAGTGCCCGCCATCTTGCAGATGGCAGGCTCTCTCCAATTAGTGTTAGGGATTGTGCCCACTCCCTCATGTGGGGTGAGCACACAAACGGCGTAGTCACCCAAAGGTCAGTAGCCCATTGACTACTGACCTCGAGGCCTCTAAAACACCCCCTAAATGAAGTATTTAGGGGGCAACCCAGAAGCTAGTAAGTAGATTCCCGCAACCTACAAAGAAGAAGGATGAAAGAAGACGCACAGCATAGGAGACTGCAGAGAAGAACTGACGTTGCCCCAGCCCTACCAGCCTGTCTGTAGTTTACAGAGATCCTGCACCAAACGTCACCTTGTCCTTCAGCCAGTGACCTCCAGAACCCCTGGGAGGACTGACTGCCTTCAACAAAGACTGGATCTCCTGTGAACAGCAGCTCTGTTCAAAAGAATCTCTGAGGAAAGACACAGAGCCTGCTGAAGACATAGAAACCCAACACCTGGAACCACCACTGCACCTGTCACCTATGGCCCGAGTCCGAGTGACCTACTAGTCCCAAATAGGTTCCCCAGCAGTCCAGAGTCCAAGTCCACCATGGCTTGGCCCCTCCAGAACTCCCCAAAGTCACTTGTAGCCTCTGCACGCAGACCCCCCAATCACAAGTGACCCGGTAAGCTGAAATTTGACCTCAAAAGGCACCCCTGCTTCCAGGCGGTCTACGCCCTGGAGAAGGGGATCTTAGTTGCATCTACATCCCAGATCCCTCCAACTTACCTGCCCAGCTGTTGGTTCCTCCCGGAAGACATCATGGGCCGGGTCTGAAGCCAAAATCCAAAACCGGTAACTCCCATTGAAAACAACAGGGCGCCCAAAGCCAAATCAGCACTCTGCACCCAGCCGCCCCTGTGCCTCTGTGGGTTAACCTGGTATGCTAACTCGGATCCTCCTTTTACCTTAGCTAAACCCTAGGACCTTTACTCTCACATTCAAGTGGGCAGCCCGTGAGCAGCCACCAACTGGAGGCCCCCTATCCCCCATTGGCTACATTGGGGTTCAGCACTCTGCACATGGCCGCCCTAGTGCTGCTGTTGTTGCTCTTTGAGTGCTTCCCTGACAGTGGGAGAACCCTGGTTCTAACCCCAGAAACTCAACTCCCAAGACCTATTACTCACCTTTAAAAGAATAACCTGATTTTCTCCCATCAGATTGCATTGACTGTTTTTCAGTGAAAACAGTTTTAACTTTCTGATATCTTTATTAGCTTGAGAGAAGAAATAGAAACAATTAAAATACCATAATAAGCAATACAACCAAAAAGAGAGTTACACAATAAATAAATAGATAAATAAGCATTCATCAGTATAGATATAACCAATGTCATATATATCACCGACATATCAATTAATATGGTGGAAAAAGCAATAAAGAAGCAATACGAGAGAATTAGTTGTATCACTTGTATAAATCAATCAGCAAGATAAAGAGAGAAAGGAAAAAAAAAGAGAAGAAAGTATCGAGGAAGAGGAAGAGAAGTAAAAAAAAGCAAACGAGAGAGAGAGATCGAGACCCCTGCTACAATAGGGAAGGTAAGTTAAGGAGAAGACACAAAGGGATATTGCGCCACCAGGCCTTGTAAGGCTAAGTACATATACCTCTCAAGAGATCTCCAGACCCCACTAGAAACAAAGGGTGTATAGTGTTTCTCCTCCACAGAAGTATGAGCCCCTCAGAGAAAAGATACCCAAGCCCACCATGAATGATAGGATATGGACCCAAAGGATTTCCATTCTGTTAATATAATCTTGACCGCAATTGACAGCAACAAGTCTAGCAATTGCATATCAAGAGGATCCAAAGGCAATGGCGATGTTGTAGCCCATGGGCCCAACAAAATTAGAGGTAATGAGAGCTCAAATTGAATAAATATTGAAAATTAGTAGGAGATGTTTGTGAACCAGCTCCCAAAAGTATTGGAGTAAAGAGCATTCAAAGAACATATGTTGATATGTACCAGCAGCTAAATTTCAACTCTAACAGAGATCATTATCCTTGAGTTTGAGGGTTTACAAACGAGCCGGGGTCCAATGTAAAAGATTGAGAGAATAAAATTTAGACTAAATAAGAGGAGCAATTTTATTTCGTAGGGAAAATTTTCCAATAATATGACAGATTTCTGGTGAAATATGTTTAAAAAGGTCATGTTCAAAATGATGTAGCCATTTCTGTTGTGTAACCGTAGTCTGCAAAGGCGGCGTGGTGGATAAAAATGTATATATTTTAGAGGCAACATGACCTGCTTTATTCCACATAGACAGAAGGGAAACAGTATGTGAATCTGGGGAAAAGTGGACCTTAGCCAAGGCAACCTTTATTTTTTAAAAATGTATACAAATCCAAATTACTGAGAGTATACTGCCGATCTAGGGAAGAGAAAGGCAAGGGATCATGATTTGAATCATAAAGGTGCTTAACCAATGTGATACCTTTGCTAGCCCAGTATGCCAATGTTGCCGAGTCAATATCAAGTTTAATTTTAGAATTGTGCCACAGAGAAGACCACCGAGACTTATGGGTTGGCATAGAAACTTTTTTATCTAAAGCCTTCAAAGCAGCGATGGTATCTAAGATAATACGTCGATAAAAAGGTACAGTCAATGTGGACGCAGTTAAAAAAGAAGAGGCAGATAGAGGAGAAGACAATTCCTGCTCAATAGACAACCACAGCAGAATATGTAGAGAGTCTGTAGAGAACTAAAGTAATTAAGTAAGTCTAAGAGCAGAAAAATAAAGAGCATTGGGACTCAAAAGAGCGGACGGAACATCTGCTTGCAAAGGTGGATAGGTGCAAATCTCCTGACTAACTAACAAGCATCATTAAAACATGAAATGAAGTCAAAGAGATTCTATCTAGTTTTTCCCTGATTAAGGACCAATTAACTATCAGTGTTCCCACTGTACTACGTGTCAGAGTCTTTCTCAAGGATAATACAATACCATCACGACCTTCATAATATCTCACAAAAGAGTATGCACCTTCTCTGTCCCCCATCCTGTGCAGGTGCTGAGAACTATGGTCCAAGAACTTTAACTGCAACAAACATGACCTACACACAGCAAGCTACAAGCAAATAATTTTGAATGAGAATAAAATTACTTCTGGTGCCTGAAACAGAAAGAAAGTTATGAACACAAATCAACTATACAAAGTTATCTTTTAAATGGATTCGGGCACCTAGGCCCTCTCATGTCGATGTTGAAATGCATATATTCTAACTATAGTCAATCAAAAACGTATAAATCACTTGTTACACTAAATCTAAGTGTAAAATGATGCGTGTATTTGTATGCGTAATGGTTAAATATATTGTAAATTAAAGCATTATTAAACACACAAAAATTAACGATGGCTTTGCATCACCATCAGCCTGGAAAGATCGTATTTGAGCTACAGGAAACAGAAACAATTTTCAGAAGTCAGCTACGATTTTATCAATTGAATTTTTACCTGGTATTAAAGCGAAGCAAAAGACTCACTGGAATTGTTTTGCCTTTTTTTAGTCAAAACAGGTAAAACTGATACAACACCAAAATGAATATTTCCAAGGTTCACTAAACCTCTTAAATTTGAATTGGAGATGGAAAGTTGGTGTGGAAAAATTCTGTAGGGTATACAGGTCAAAAGATGTGACCCAGCATTCCAAAATCAAACAAAGACATTTCCTGTAAAATTAAAAATGAGAATATATTTTGAAAATAATCAGAAGCTATTAGGAAACACTATCCACACATGTGAAAAATATACTTGCTAACATTACAGACACATGCAGATAGAAGTCAAACACAAACACACAAAGGCACCAAGGTAACACTATATGCACATGTGCGCTCACAAAAATCTTTGCCAAATAGTTTATTTGGTGGTGTTTAATTCACAAATAAATTATTAGAAAAGATCAACTAAATTATACATTTCCCTCTTCTACTTATAGATCGCAGGGTTTAATAGAAGGGGAAAGTGTGAACATTCAAATCATACCATATAGCCTACCTTCTTTGAAAATGGAAAACAACCACAAATGGAAAACAAGGGTTTAAAGACAGGTCACATAAGTCATGTTTTACAGAGCTTGTGAATTTTTAACTTTCTAAACTGCTAGGAATACTCTTCGGGTGAATGTATATGGTACAGAAGTATCACTTCTGTAATAAGATTTCAGACAAAAATATTGTGATTTTAAGTAGCTCCCCAAATATTGAGCATGCAAATGCCGACTTTCCATACTTTCTATGTATTGCACAAAAATATCAACTACAAAAATACAGTGGACCACAATCGTTTTGTATAAAAGTATTTCTTAGTTGTATTTTATTTTAGAACCAATCAGGACTTGGTACAGGTAAGTGAAAAAGTTATTTTCAAGAAGAATGCAGTTGACTTTGTTATAGGTAGGTTAAATGTTCAGAAACACTTGAAATTACTGTGCTGTTACTTTGTGATTACTTTGTTCAGATTACTTTTCAGATTACTTTTCTACTCAGTGTGGTATGCCTAGATACCACACCGGGACATTTCCTAGACAAAGGTAAGTAATTCAATTTGTCATCAAAACACACTTGATTAAGTTTTAATACAATTTTCAACTCCACACCTAAAACTTTTTTTTTACAGAAAAAATGCAAAAACGAGGCAAAATAAAGCATTTCTCCTTGTATTGCCAACTTAAGACCCGGGTTTTTCTGGTCTACAGTTTGGCGCTAGCTCCTATTTACGCTGCTCTTGTGAATAGGAGGTAGCGTAAATATCAATGGGTGTTGCCGTTGAACACCCACCACAACACCCACTGCACGTCCCTTTCACGCTAAACACAGCGTGAAAGGGGACCTATTCACAAGGCAGCGTTAAGCTAAGTTAAGTGGCCTAACGCTGCCTTGTGAATAAGGCGAGGCCCCTATCGCCACCACAATGTCACTGAAAGTGACGTTGTGGTGACGACAGGGGTTTGTGAATATGCCCCATAGTATCCTCTTTGGGCCTAAAAAGAAGACATAGACAGTGCTTAATCAGGCCTGGGCGTGGTTTGCTGACTTTCACGAAGTTACAAGAAAACTGTGGATTTCCGCAAGTGGCAGAGTGCAGTGCTAACTGCCGTTCGTGCTGATCTTTCTGCTGCTCGGGTAGAAATTCTACCCGAGTAGCAGCTCGCGCTTGGCAACTTATCGTTTACAAGTGGGATAAAAACTCTGCTGTACTATGCAGAGCAGAGTTTTCTGCACTCGGCGAGCTCCGCGGAGCAAGAAGTGAAGAAAACTCTGCAAGCTCCGCATACAGAGCTGAGTTCACTGCCCAGGCCTATGCTTAATTTGAGCTTGTGGTTGCTGTGGAGTTTTAGCGCTCCGTCCATTATCTCCTTGTGTTTGCTCCTTGTGTTTGCTTTATTTGCCCTAAGTTGGCAGGGTATACCCAAACGTGGGTCCCTTGCTCACTTTGCCACTGGATTCAAGCTAGCCTGGCTGATGACGCGTGTTACCCAGAAACCGGTCCCAGGATGCATGTTTCTGGTTCAGGGAAGACCTGGCTTGGCAGTTCGGGCTGGGCTGTTCCCATGAGGCACAGGGTCAAGACTGATTTGCATATAGCTGGGTCTGAACTGAGGTGGCGAAGTGAGCTAAAGAATGATGATGGATTCAACCCAGATCTGTAACTGGGGTTGAATGTCTGAAAAGTTTCAGCGCTCCATCCATCATCTCCTTGTGTTTGCTTTGTTTGCCGTAAGTTGGCTGGGTATACCAAAGATGTGGGTCCCTTGCTCACTTTGACACTGGATTCAAGATAGCCTGGCTGATGAAGGGTGTTACCCAGAAACCGGTCCCAGGATGCTTGTTTCCGGTTCAGGGAAGACCTGGCTTGGCAGTTCAGGCTGGGCTGTTCCTATGAAGCATAGGGTCAAGACTGATTTGCATATAGCTAGATCTGAACTGTGGTGGCGAATTGAGCTAAAGAATGATTATGGATTCAACCCATATCTGTGACTGGGGGTGAGAGTCTAAAAAGTTTTAGCGCTCCGTCCGTCATCTCCTTGTACTTGCGCTGTTGTGGAGTCCACCTGCAATCATTTTTGGGGCTGGTGGGGCCCACCAGCACTTATTTTTCCTCATCAAACATAACCTGAGAGCAAAAGAGGGGAAACACATGAATAGGAATGAAGTAACAGAAGGCAGAGTAAGCAGGAGTCTTCGTGAATGAGACACAGGGTTTGGGTGTGTCTGCCAGTAGATTAAAGAAACCTTGGATGGTTTCTGGACTACCCAGTCTTCATATTTGGTGTTGGGACATTTAATAGCACCGGCCACTGTCTTTTGAGCAGTGCTTTGGGCACCAGCACTCATCACGTTAGAAATTAAGTACTGGTAGAGTTCTGCATAATACGAAAATATAGGAAATGGCATTCTTACTTGTTACCATATGAATTAACAGCAAAAAGTAAAACTTATTGATTAGACTAAAGTAGGTAATTTTGATTCAAAATTGAATTTTGGTGTTCTATATTTTAGACGTAAGTCTGCTGCTTTTTGACTTGCCTTATAATTCCTATTTGGATAGATTTCTGAGTTCATCCAAACACATCGAAAACATGTTGTTGCCTTTATAATAAATATTGATTCCTTTGTAGATGTTGCAATTATTAGTGCAAGGTACAGCACACAACAGTCAGTATACAGATCTATGCTGACAAGAAGATATGCATTAATTTTTCTCATATTTAAAGAGCTCTCTCTCAACTCTTCACACAGTAGGCAGACATCAAAGTACAATGGGGGTTGTCCAAGCAATATGTAGTATACATGCTGATGCATGAGTTAAATATGATATTTATTGGCATGCATTAGTGGGTGGAGGCCAATGATTCAAGAGAAGAGATTTAAAGCCTTGATTTTGTTATGATACCCCTCCTCTTCCTCATCTATGGTACATTTCAGCAGACCTTTCTGTTTAGCGCCAAGACAGCTTTTGGGGTGAATGTGTGCTAAACAAATAATTAGGTCATATACAATAATCCATGAATCCATATATGTGGACGTGCCAATGACCAAAAATGTTAAAATGATTAAAATGTAATTGGCCATAGGAGGCTTCTCTGTGCTCTTCTGGTTTGGAATCTGTTGACCCTCAATGGATCTGCAAATCCAATCTGATAGTGTCTTGCCACTAGAAGCACATTTTGTGGTTCCAGAATTGTACAATGAGAGAAACAGCTCAGCATACACACATCCAATATGGTTGGAAGCACAATGTAAGCTAAATGGGGAAGCAAGGGCAGAGAGGCTGGAAACCACATGCTATTCCGAAGAGGGACAGGTGGCCCAAAATGGCAAAGTGTGCACCTAAAATAAGAAATGTATATTTTTCATAGTGAGATTTGTGCCTTCAAACGTTTCCCTGAATCAACTGTGTAGTTAATTTGCCAACTTTGAATGGGGCAAATCCATTCTAAAAAGGTAGCAGAGAGTCACAGTTTTCGTTTGAGCTTGTATAATGTGTCGGAATAAATAAAGAAAATAGAAAAACACGAAGACCAAAACATTCACAGAGAGTGCAGGTTGAGGGCTTGGTATAGGAAATCTGATGCATGAAATTGTTTGGTCTGTTGCACTGGGTACTGATTCAGGGCTGAGCACGCCTTACGTCTGGATCTTGTGGCACAAGGCTGAAAGCCATTTTCTTATGTCGGTGCAAGGAATTTGTTCAAAGCCATAAACTGCTCCAAAGTCACATGGTCTATGTAAAATGCTGAATGCCACGAATTAAGAAATACAAGTTCTAGTTGCTGAATGTGACCAACAGATGCATATGCAAACACAAAAAAGGTGATGAGAGGAATGCTTGCAATAAGTCTAATCAATGGAAATCACTTGTGGTAGCATTCAACCAATTGTTCATTTGCCCAACATGCAACCTCAGTTTTGACTCAGCATTATTCAATCCATTTTGATCCTGCTCCAATAGGAACAATCCGGCCTAAACTGACTAGCCAGGTCCTCCTTGACCCAGAATACAAGCAAACCAAGACAACTGTTGTCCTTATTGGGGCTGTTTCATTGGGTGAAGCTTGGTTCCAGTAGTACAGTAAGCACAGGACCCGCATCTGGGCGTAACCGTGACCACTTAGGACATTGCATCATACACTCAGAAAGTGCTGGAGGACTGCTTGCAATAAATCTAACCACTGACAATCACTCAGGTTATCACTCTAACCCATTGTTGCCACCTCACTTTGCACACAGCCATGTGCATATCAGCCTTGACCCTGCTTCTATAGGAACAGTCCAACCAGAACTGCCAGGCCATGTCTCGCTGAAGTCAAACACAAGCAACCAAAGCTTATATTCACCTTGCTAGCGGCTCTTCTGTAGTTTGTAGCTTTCTTTCAGTGGCAGAGTGAACATGTCGCCACTTTGGGCATTACATCAAACATACAAATTGTAATGGAAGGAATGTTGGCAATACGTTTAACTACGGGTAAATACTTGGGGTAGCATTCCAACCCACCTTTCTTTTGCCCACTAAGCCACCTCATTGTGGGCCCAGCCATTTACAAATCAGTCTCGACCCTCTCCAATATGATCAGTCCAGCCTGAACTGCCAGGCTAGGTCGTCCCTCAAACGGAACACAAGCAGCCTGTAGTATGGTTTAGGGTCTCCTTTTGCGTGCATGTTATGTTAGCATGGCTTATTAGAAGTTTAAATGCCATTTTACCTTTTGCTGCTTTTTGCCCCAGACACTGCATAGCTGTTTTTGCAAGTTAGCTTTCACGAAGGTCTATACATGAGACAAGGTTTGTTTTTCGACATCTCTAGACATACATTGTGCCCCCAGTCTGTACAGTGAGTGCTGAGCCGTCAAGGTTATTATAACATGTGAGCCTGTTTATCGGCATGTCCGTGTAACACATTCTAGACGCAACATTTTGGAAGCTGCGAGCCAAGCAAGATTTTGGCGCCTTTATCATAGCACACTTGCCAATTTCACACACTTGGAAGATTCCAGGGATGCAGAGAGCCTTGCTGATCCAGATGTAATTTACACTCACTGAGCGGAAAGGTAATGGGGTCCCCCAAAACAAGCTCAAGAGACCTTCTATAGTTTATAATACATAGTTCCTATAAAGGGAGGGTGTTTACACTAGGCGCTATTTCACCTATTTGCACTATCATTGTAATATGATTCCTCCTTTTGTATTTTATGGAGTTGTTACCATGCTGACCATATTATTTTTAATCATATGTCTGCTTATGTTGACTAAAATACTGCGAATGAGATCACGTCGTTAAAATAAATATTTTAACCTTACTGTGTCTCTTTTTTACTCCAGTTGTGGACTGGTATGAGAGTATAACAAAAGAGTTTTCTCACTTCCCACCACTCCTGAGATGGTCTTAAGTCGTATGTTCTAGGTTGCCTAATCATTGGTTAATTTGATATAGGACGAAGAGCTAATGTGACACTGATTGCTAGCTGGTTGTGGTTTCTAGGTACTGAGGTGAGTTTCTGGTACACCACAATTCACTAATGTCCTAGGTCTCTGTGCACAGTTCTGTGTATGAGCAGAAATCCTTGCAACAAGCCCAAGACCATTTTTACTGTGATTAGGGCTTTTAAGCTGGGTGTAGCATGGAACCCATGTCTGAACATACCCTTGACCACTTTGGGAGTTGCATCAACCACACAAAAGTTGATGGAACAATGTTTTCAATAAATCAAAATACTTGTAATTGATTAGGCTAGCATTCCAACCCCGTAATTCTTTTCCCTATCATACCACTTCAGTTTGGACCCAGCTATATGCAAATCAGACTTGACCCTGCTCCAATAAAAACAGTTCAGCCAGTACTGCCAGGCCAGGATCTCCTTGAACAGGAACACACACAACCCAAGACCAGTTTTGCCTTGATTTTGACTCTTCAGTCGGGAGTAGCTTGGTTCCAGTTGCACAGTGAGCATGGGACCCACATCTGGGCATACGCACAGGGCCGTTTCTGCCATTAGGCAGAACTAGGCGGCCGCCTAGGGCGGCAAAATGGAGAGGGCGGCAAAAATCATACTGCCAGCAGCACCGAGTGGACTGCACTGTGCAAGCGCACCTAAGAAATGTTTGGGAAGTGCAAATGCCGTTTTCCCCCTAACACTGCAACATAAACAAAACAGTGCACTGGAAGATTCTATGTTGAAGACCTTTAACATAAACCTCTTTTCTTTGACTTTTCTCCTATAAACGTCCTTGAGAAAAAAAGAACACCACATCTTTGATAAGGGAAAGAGTTGCGAGGTAACGAGCCCACCTTCCCAGTCCCCAGTAAATTTGGCTAGCCGGAGTTTAGAAGCGTTGTTAGTGTTTCTAATCTCAGTGAAAATACCAAAGGTTGCTATTTACGATGGGGTCATGAAAAAAACGTCGGTTACATTTTCAAGTAGTGCACGCCTTTGTTTACTTGTGTTAGTACAGATCATTTATTTATTATTCCTGTCTCTCTTTGTTGTCACAGTTTCATTATATTTAGCTTGCTGCATGGCAAGGGTTTGTGTGGATACCATTAGTGAATATCTGTAATGTTGGCATGTACATATTATATTGTCTTGGGGTAACTGAATTGATTTCATATTTCATTGATACAAATTTACCAACAGTATCACAATAGGAATCTTGCAATATGGGTTTAAAAAATATTATTGGCTGGTATGAGCTGCAGAATGCAGGCTTTTTGTCTGCTTTTTTTAGAAAAATTAAGTTTCCCTTACACAATGTTTTAGACATTTTCTATCCTTGAAAGATGGTGTTATAGGTGGTTTCATCCCCAGCTCGTTTTGAAAAGTCTTATAGAATTCACTAGGTAAACCATCGTGACCTAGAGTTTTAGATAACTATGTTAATATCACTTCAAAAACAGATTTTTCTGGGATGGATTAACCATTATGACACACTATTTGTGATGTATTTTCACTGATTTGGCTGGCTGCAAAATTATTTTAACCTAATTGCTGTTGAGGTGAAATGATTCTCAATTTCAACTGCGTATTCAACTATGTGACCCCTTATATTGTAATTGCTCTTGTTCTGAGTCCAATTTGATTTGTGTTCTGTCTGTTATTCCTATTTAACACATGTACATCAACTGTTACCTCTCCTCTCCCTCCAATTGTAAAGAGCTCTGATATCACTCGGGATCATGTTCGCACTATATACAACTTTATAAATAAATAAAAAATAAAGCTCAGTAGTTTTGGATTAATAGCAAATACCTGTCAACAAATCAGACACTGATACAGTAATCTAGGAATAGAGGTACGGTTCCGTTCAGCAGAGTAGTGGGCCTGTGGTCTTCTTAAATTAGGTATGTGTGTACTTGTACATCAGGTATGACCAGGTGCAGGGCCGTTAATTAATGCATTTATTCTTCTAGCCTGGATGACGGGGGAAGAGAGTGATGGTAGAAAAAGGGAGGGGGGCGGCATTTTTCAATTCTCGCCTAGGGTGGCAAAACATCTAGAAACGGCCCTGCATACGCATGTCCTCTTTGGGTGTTCAGAGAGGACCAGGTGTGGCAGTTCAGGCTAAAATGTTCCTAAAATCTAGATTTCCAAAGATATGAGCTTGAACACTCCTTCTTTACTAGCTGCTGCAGCTGAAGTCTGCAAAAGAAGGGCGACTGGACAGGTACTTGAAGTCCCATATATGTTATGGTGCTCTTATCCAAAAGGTTTTTTTGGTATCAATGAACGCACAGAAGCAGGTCTCAGCAATATGGAACTTCTTTGGGCAGAGTTATTTCAAGAGTTAGGGGGATATGAGCATAAACATTTTACAATGATGCTGTCACCCTTGTGAAGTCCAGCCCACACAATTGACATTTGCAGAGGCAAGATGTTTGGTAAATATAGTCCCATATGTTCCACTGGGGTGTGTGAACCTCTTACTCAAACTACTACAAATGTAGTGGTCAAGGTCAAAGGACACCCATATTTAATCTCCAACATGCTGTAAAAGACCTTACCCACTAACATTTTCCCTTGGTGAATTTCGGCAGCTGAAACTTGCCAAATCGGACTAGGAGAAAAGATGCTAAGCATGCTGCCACCTTCTTACCTTTTTATAGTGATTATTTTTTTCATTCTATCTCTTTAAAAGTTTTTAAGTTTAGTTCTTATGAAGAAAATTTGCATCAAGTGCTTTTATGATTTTTTTAATCGCATGAAGCTTGTTACTCATCATTCTGACACACGTGGAATGTGGCGCTGAAAGCATCACATTCAACATGTAATTCCTAATTTTCGCAAGGAAACTCAGGCTTAACGTGTGTAAAACATATCTGGCAAATACCTCACCCTGTGATGTCAGAACTCATTTACCCTCATCGGACCCACTCGGAATCGGACCGATGTTGTCTTTAATAGATTCAAAATAAAGTCTCCTTAATGGGAGTTGGAAAAACTACATATTACTTCCATTTATCATTTCTAGGAGACGTTTTAGTATCAAAAACATTCATTTTTTTTAATTTCCCTCCTAGCTAACCATTATTCATGCGAATCATAAATGCATAATTATTCTTGGCAGATGAGTCCATCCAATTTTCATAATCCCCACACTAATTCTTTTTGCAATATTCTCAGGTTTCGAGGTTATTAGTGTTTGTGAATGTAACAGTTTTATGCTTTGTAAACACTGGCTGAACACACAGACAGCATTCGTCTTTCTGAAGAGTTAAGCTGTTCTGGAGGTTATATTTCAATTTTACCGATGTTTTCCTCTACTAAATGGCTGTAAGTGAATGCTGGATGCTTGCACATTTAGGGAAAGAAACATGTCAACAGCAATACAAGCTTAAAAATGTATATTCAAAAAAACAAACTCACTATTAGCAGCATTCTCAAGACAAACCATTAGCTTTGCTGGCATAAAATCTTGAACGCCAAAATGGAGGCTGGTTAACTGTTGAAAACCTTAGATTGAAGCTCCCATGTTAACTTGGGGCTGAAAATGAGAAGCAGGGTCATTACCCAATCACCTGTTTTCCTCAGCCTTTAACTCGTGGGGTGTGGGGATGGAGTCAAGATGGCTGCAGAGTAGGACGTGCTTGAGCTTCTGTACACATATGCTAGAAAAGATCTGTGTGAGGGCATGAGCAAATTCGTTCACCAAAGTTGCATAGGGAGAGGCAGGGCCAAGATGTAGGAAGTAGTCCACTGGCCTTCCAAGGAGTTGTTTTTTACTTTTGGTGCCATGGCATTTTGCCTCTGGTTGGCACACTGTCTTCCCTTTTAGCTTTCCCAACCACTGAGGGGTCTGGTGGCAGTCTTCTCTGAGAAATGTGGTATGTGCTAAAATATGGATGTGTCTGCTCTGTCGGGGGTTCCAGAAGCCTTAGTGTTGAGTAGAAAATCCTGATTAGAGAGGGAGTTGTAACTGCACCATGATTTGCTGTCACTGTGTGAAGAGAATCCCTGTGATGAAGCATATCACCTCTGGTGGGTGAGAAATTTTGTCCTAATAAAGGAATGATACTTGAACATACTAGGCTCCTAGCTTTTTCTAACTGTCAGACCTGAGTGTGTCATTGTGCGAAGTAAGCAAAAGAGATCAACATATATTTAGGTGTTCCACAGCTTCACTGCAATTAACCACTGAGGGAAACTCTCGCACGTTGTGAATTGAAAATAAGATAATCTCGCCTTAATTAAATTATTTTACAGGATCCTGGATTTCAGGCAAATGGGTCGGCAGGTCATCTAATTTTTTAGATACACTGCTTTTGCCTTTCCCTGGCAACAATACTTATTTATATAATGCTTCTCTTAGGCCAAATGCTGACCTGCTGGAATCGGCTCAGTCCACAGAAGATAAACGGCAAATTATTACCTTGATCCGTTCAGTGGATGTCATTTCAAGAGTTTACACATATACAAGAAGGTTACAATCGTTTATGTGGGGAGAGTGGAAGGAAACGCACATGCAGGCATAGAAGGAAATGAGGCAACTGAACTGACTGGATCACTTTTAGAATATGAGTGACAAAAATATTGTGGACAGGATATTGTGCCCAAAAAATGGAGGACCAAAATATTGAAAAGGTAAGTGCAAATAGGTAAGTATAGATTTACTATTCTTAACTGTATTGAAAAAGCTTTATTCGAGTTATGCACTCATAAAAGCACAAACATATAAAATTACACATTTAAAAAGCTCTATACATACATTAACACTTAATTTACAGCTTAAAATACACAGTATAGACACATAAAATATTCACCACAAGTTAATATAAGCTTTCTCATAATATACAGAGGCTAAATGCGAGTTAAAAAAACAAAGTCGACCACGTTATTGACCATAAACAAAAGTATACAGTCAAAACTCCCAACGGACATTTAGCAACATATTATAGCTAAAATTCATAATTCTCTCCCTCGGGATTTAGCAATGCAATTCATACAAGCAAGAAAACGAGATTCAAGGCCTATTCGAAGATAGAGCCCTCCGCCTTATAGACCAAGCCCACCCCAGGTATTTTGCCGTTCCTACAACTATAGGCAGTTCGGTTGAGGAACAAATAATTCTCAGCCCCTCAACACCGCTTGAGACACCAAGGTTCCTGCAAACAGGTGCCAACCACAATTTCCTTGGGTTTACATAGCCCTCGCACATGAATAGAAAATGTGCTATACTTTCATTGGGGGCGCCACATATCGGGCAACATGAACTACTATTAGTTCCCCAATTAGACGTCAATGACTTCAGGGGGAGGGAGCCTGCCCTTAGCTGGAAGAATAATTTCCTGTCTATAGGAACAGTTAAAGTGTCCCAGTAGTGTTCTAGTGCAGGCCTCATTTTAAATTCCATAAACCTACCCCCCATAGATTCTGAGGTCACACTCCTCCAAGACTTCTGGTCGATATAATCCCAATATATAGCTTTTATAGTTGTTTTACTGGGGAACACTTCCCCAGAGGGATTTTCCCAAAGTTTGGGGAGACCAAGCTCAGCAAGGGTGTCCCTAAGCTTTTTTAGCCATGTAATTTTATGAAAGACGTCTGATTTAACTAAGGCAGAAAACCCCTCAGCATAGTGTCTAATTTCAGGGGTCGTCCACAACCGTCTCCAGTAGAGGATAGGCCTTAGTCGGGCACGATCACTGAGCGATCTTCTTCCTAAATCCAGGCCAAGCGGTATTAATGGGGTACTTTGGGGAAGACTAGTTATCCCTCTCAAAAACCTGTTCTCAGATCTTTGGAGCGTATCGAACCTCTCAAAGCCCCAGACTTCAGCCCCGTAAAGGGCTGCGCCCAAGGCTTTTGCGTCGTATACCATGAGAACAGGTTTAATAGGCCTGGTTTTGGATTTTGCTTGTTCCACTCGAAGCGCTCCTGAAATCTGCTGATGTCTCAAAACTGCCTTCTCGATATGTCTTGACCAACCAAGTTTACTTGATATCTCCACCCCTAGGTATGTGAAGACATTTACTACCTCTAGTCTAATACTGTTCAGAGATACCCTGGGTTGGGCTTGGCGTTTTTGCCCAAAGACCATCAGCTTAGTTTTATTTACATTAACTTCGAGACCCCGTTCCTTGCAGAACATATCAAATATGTTCAAGGCTCGCTGAAGACCTGCCGGGGTTTTGGACACGATCAAAGTATCGTCGGCGAACATCAGGATCGGAACCCTGATGCCCGCCAGCGAAGGTGCGTCAACCCTCGCATCCAACATCCTATCGACTATACCATTGATGAACAAGGAGAACAACAGGGGTGCCATGGCACAACCCTGACGTACCCCCCGCTCAACTGGGAAATCGATGGATGATTCCCCATTCCTCCCCCACTGGACTTTAGCGAAATTGCTTTCGTGGAGACGCATTATTAGTGTGAGCAGTTCAAGTGGAACCCCTATCTTGCTCAAGACACCCCACAGCATACTCCTGGGCACCAGGTCGAAGGCAGCCCTCAGATCTACAAATGCTACATGAAGGCTGCCCTCGCCAAGGAGTACAGTCCCCCACGGTAGCATAGTGAAACGAAAAATTTGGTCAACCGTGCTGGTAGCTCGTCTAAATCCTGCCTGGTAGGGGGATAAGGCATTGTTTTCATCTACCCAGGCCATAAGTTTGTCGACCACCATCTTGCCCACCACTTTCTGGATAGTGGCCAGCAAACTTATAGGTCTATAGTTTGCCGGGAGCGACCGATCACCTTTCTTAAAGATGGGAATTATAATTGCCCCCTTCCATACATCTGGTATTTTTGCCCCTTTTACAAGGGCATTTCCCAGCACAGTCGCATATTTTGCCCAGCGGACCTTATCGTGTTTGAAAATATCTGAGGGAATACCATCCAACCCCGGAGCTTTCCCCCCCTGCAGTGATGAAATTACCAGTTCTGCTTCTTTAATTGAGAATAAGTCTCCCTTGGAAAATACCACAGGGATTGATTCAGTGTCCATTATATCCCTATTCTCCGCATACTGGGGTTGGAAATACTCGACCCATGAAGCTTCATATAACATTATTATCGGGATTGTTTGGCGTACCACCTCTGCCCCATTTCATAATTTTCCAAAAGAGTCTTGAGTCTTTTTGCCCAGAGGCCTCAAGTAACTCCTCCCAGTATTCCTCTTCCCAAAGTTTCTTAGCCTTGCAAATATTCTCCTTATATTGTTTCCTAGCAATGCTAATCAGAGCCTTATCCCTGCTTTTAATTGCCCTGCCCAGCTCCAGTCTGGTTGCCCTGCACTGCTTGTTAAACCACCTTGCCAGTTTGATAGGAGGTTTTCTATTTGCCCTAACTGATTTAATAAAATACGGTTTTATCAAATGGAAGAATGTGTCGTGTATGTCTGCTATTAAAGTGGAACCCGGTATTACAGGGTATACTGATTCCATAGCAGCAATAGCATTATCCACCTCCAGGTTAATGTGCTCCACAGTGGCTAAGTTAGCCAACACATTTGGCCATTTCACCCTTCTTAGATCGTTAGCTATAACAGGTGCAATTTCACTCCCTAACGCAAGGTGGGCAGGCGCAGCCCTCCACCATGAGTGGGTAACACTGAGGGGGTTATGATCACTTTCTATTCTCCCCACAATTTCCATGTCACCCACGCCACACCATTCTTAACTCCACATCCACGTACCTTGAAGATATATATATTGTAAAGGTACATATATGGGGTGTTAAATATAGTTACGTTTGCTTACCTATAGATCCTTACTATCACAATATTTTTGTCCTTGATGTGCTTGACACAATAATATGTCCACACAATATTTTTTCTGATATTTTGTCTAAACACCAAACTGACTACTACCAAACACTTTTGAGCAACTTACAATCTTAGGGGTTGCATATATACATGGAGAACAAAACTATAGGTAACCCATGACGCTATTCACTCTCATGGATCTCTCATATATACACTGACCCAGTCATGACACACTACATAGATTTACACACAGATAGCTACTAGGCAGTCAACCCCACCAGCATTAATCAAATGTCACCACCCTTGTTTTTTTATGGTCTTGTCATGGGGATGATATTACCTATTGTCAGTGGCAGTCGGCCCAGGTATGCACAGTAGGGCAGGGCTGGAGGGGTTCATAGATAATGGAATAGGCAAAATAAATAAATAAATAAATCAATAAAGCTGCTTACCTTGCGCTCGCCACATCACCGCCTGGGCGATATGAAGAGGGCAAGGTATTTGTTTTATTTATTTGATTTTGTCTATTCCGTCATCTGTCACTTTCCCCCTGCCTCACCATGCTTACCTTCACCGGCCGCCACTGCCCAAGGTATATGGACTATCAGTTTGGTGTTACCTCATTACAGAGGAAGTGTCTATTGTTAAGTGCCATGCAAAAATATGAAGTTCAATTGTCAGGGTACTTGTGACACTTCGCTCCTGGAAAATATCATGGTCAAAATGAGAAAATGATGAGCAGGATGTCCCTTGGACACTGCACCCGGGAATTTGAGCCCTACAAAGGCACTTATTGTGATGCTTTGGGAGGAGGTGTACCATGCAACAGGGGTGACTTCTCCGTTCAAGTGATCTTGGCAGTATGTGGTATACCGAAGTCCGTTAGTGCACTGACAAGGCTCCTGGCTGAGTATCAGATGAGATCAATGTTACACTTAGAAATTTCGAAATAACACTGAAGTGATTTCTCCCATAGGACCACGCACAGACTCTCAGGTCGATCTTTTGCCCTCCACTGTTACTCGTCTCCCATACTATAAATGTTGCGTTTCTGGATGTTGTAGGCATTATGTACGCCATTTTGTGCACTGAATACATTAAAGGGGACAGTCCTTTGGTTAGCGGTGTTGCAATGTCATGTGGAAGTAACTGGTTTGATGGAAATGACTAGTAGAATCTCGGGTCCTGGAAATTACAAAATGTTTCCTCAAAATATTGGTAAGCATTGTAGCAAATAAATACCATTAGGAGGTAACTGAAATGCCATCCTTCACTCTATCCTTCCACTAACTTACAAAGCTCACCCCGTGTGGTCCTAAAACAAGGACTGTGAACCGGCTGGCAGTATTTGGGGTTCATCGAAGGATGGTCAAATACCCTCTATAAGATGGTTCAGTAAGATGGGGTACAAAGAGGATCTTCTGATTCTGTAATATTTCTGTGAGAGCCATTGAATTGCCCTTAGTGGATTTCCTGAATTGTCTTACCACATGAAGGGAGGGTAGCTAGCGTGAGACCCTCCCTCCTTCTTATACCTTACTGAGTTGTGTCTCCTATGATCTGTTGTTTGCGTACTTGACATCCTTTTCTTGCTCCATTGTTCTTTTTTGCTCTATTTCATGTGGCCTTGTTAATTTATACCTCCTGCTCCTTGTACTGAACCCTACCAAGATGCTAAACACTTGGATCTGTCCTTCTCGTTTGTCTTCCCTCCTTCTGCCTTCTGGGGTTAGACCCTGGTGACCCCCTTTTTAATGCCTGCAGCTCCACCTTTAATGCAGTATTTTCGTCCCCTGTCTTGCTTTGACAATGACCACAGCAGACTCTTTCATTCCCTTATCCCCTTCTTATCCCACCAGCAGGTTCACCTTAGCTTAGACACTTTCCACCCCACCCCTCACCTCCACCTTGCTTGTCAGATTCAGGCTTGAAACATGTTTCTCCCACTGAGGTGTTCAGGGATTCTGTGGTTAGGGGCCCTAAACTTTTCAGGGGTCTTGTTTAATTCCTGATCTAAAGGACATCTCATAATTAACAACACTTGGACATTGGGGAAAGGACAAAACAGTGTTTCTGGCATTTAGTTGTGCAGTTGCAGAAGCTCCATGATGCAGGTCATTATTTAAAAATGTTTGGTGGGTGCGAGAGGCACCCAAGAAGCGCTGGAGCCTGAGCAGAAGAGCTCAATGCGGGGGCTCCGGGCTCCGGGCTCCGCACTCTGAACAGTTGGTCCCATCCTGAGAGCTCCTGACATGATCAGTGTACTTTGCAGGTGGGCCCCTTCAGGTTTCCTTATGCCACTGCTCAACTACCTATATCATCAGCCATTTCCGCATGTATGAGGACAGTAACATAATATTTACCATTTTCTAATTAATGTTTCGATCACAGCTGAATGTCTTCTATTAGAATCAATACATTTATTATTTCCATCCCTTTTTTTGCATCCCACAGGATGACCTAACACTAAATAGAATTTAATGTCTCAAAATGATGCAGTGGTTTATACTTTTTTCCTTGCAATATTTGAGCTATACCCCCATGATCCCAAAACTGCAGTGATCTGTACTGTTCATCTTACCTTGACTTAATCCCCTCACTCAGTGCAACCAAGCTTTTTGTGGCCCTTAATTTACACACCAGCCCACATGCATGCAAGGTGGCATAGGTCTAGCTAATATTTAGCAATCGCTGTTACATAGATCCCCAAACCACTTAATCAATACAATATAATAGAGTTTGCCAGAGAACATATTAAAACACTGATATGCCTTATTTGGCCAACATTGGACACCAAACAGCACTTTCGCACCAACAATATCCAACACTCATACATTTTCCAAAACCACCGTTTATCCAACTTTTGAAAACAGAACTCAGTAGACAGAATCCTGACACTCCCATATAGACAACAAAGCATCAAAGCCAAAGAGCTACCAACCTGACAGCGCTTTCACCTATAAAACCCAAATGCATCTTAGAAGCATTCGGCTAAAGTTAGCTTGATTGTGGAGATCCATACCCACCACAACCTCACTTCATAGAAAAATACCTGCCTACATATGTTAGACAATGGACAACCACCAACCCACAAAAGTGAAAAATTGTGAAATCCTTAAGCAAATCCTTTGAAACACTTACTTGGGATTTAAATCCTATGACGTCAACTTTAACCACATTCACTATAAGTAAACTGAACTATCACAATACAAATCTCTCCCAGCCACATATAGTCTCAGGAAACCACATACCCAGTTATTGTAGACCCAGAACATATTATGAGGTCCTCAATAAAGCGCTATGATGCTGAACCAATTAAGACCTCTGATTTCTACACAGAGCAGAGGTGCTAGGCTCCCCATTTAGAAAGTTTACTTTTAGCTAAAATATTGTTGCCCTTATTAGTACAAGTACAAGAGGATTGGTGCCTTTAAGTGGAGTGGCTATAAAAATCCCTTTGCTGTGTTTTTAGGTCGAGCAGCTTCTGCTCGAGACCTATTGTTGCCCGTATTTGGGAATATAGACACGAGAGTGGCACGAGCGCAGATTTGACCTTGTGGGCGCGCACGGCGCCGTGCCCCTCTCGTGCCTCATATTCCCGTGCGCACACAGCCAGCCCCCACACCCCTGCACACAGACCACACAGGCACACGTACACACGCTTCCACCCCCCCACCACACACACACATACAGACACGCACGCATACACACGCCGCCGCCCCCTACCCCCCCCTGCACGCACACACAGACACACACCCCCGCCCCATGCATCGGGAGATCTGCCATACCCCCGAATCTCGGTACTTACTAGTTAGGCACCGGAGCGGTCAGCGGAATCACCACCTCTTCCTCCTCGTACTCCGGCCCGTCTAGAGTCAGGCTCCTCTGCAGGTCCGGAGGCTCCGGGTGGAGGAGGCAGTTGTGGGAAGGCGGGCCCGGCTTCAGGGGAAGGACCGAGAGTGGCTGCAAAACCGGCAGCTTCCCCCAGACCGGGGGCGCATCCCCGCCAGCCTCCGCCAACATCGCAGGGAGTGGCGGTTGCAGGCCCCCAGCGTAGGAAACAGGCCCCCGCGGTGCGCACACTGGGAAGAGCAAAAGGGGACAAGATCCACGGCGCGCGACACGGCACAGGGAGGCGGTGCGCGCCAGGCCTCCGTCGCTGCCTGGAACTTGTGTGCATGCTCCCCAGCCTGTCACGAGCACGCCTCCTTCTGGCTATTAGCGTGTCCCAGCCGCCGCGGTCACAGAGCAAAAGTGGTGGCAGCATCTTTTCAGAAGTGAGTACTAGGCACACACATGCTCCCGCGCTTTAGCTCACAAGTGTGTAAAAGGACATCTTGAGGCAGAATCTACCAAGCATATGTTTATACTTAACACTCAAACGCAAATACATTGTGACTGGCATGGAATTCTGAAGTTTTATTTGACATACCTGGGGACCAGGCTGCAGTATTACGGCACTAGGCAACAACTCCAGCGGCGGCCACCCACGAGTCTGCCGGGGGTTGGTAGCTTTGTAGTAAGTGTTCATTACCACGCTGGGAGCCCCGGCATCAGCGCAGCACAACACAGTCGGAGCTGCAGCAGAGTCGGACTCCCGGCTGCGTGCTCTGGCTTCAAAATTTTAAACTATGCCCGCCCTAGCTCTCCCACAGCCTATATGTACACGGGATTCACAGACAACGTGGTCTTGGCAGGATGACTCGACAGTATTGATTTGGGAATAACTTACTCAACTCACGAAGGCTTCCTGAGCGAATATGCTGCAGCTCCAGGATCACGCGACGTAGGAATGTTTTTACAGTGGCCGCAATGACTCGTCTGTCGGCGGCAAACCGCGCCACCCGAGCATGATTCTTCAGGCCCTCAGTCCAGTCCTCGTGGTATCAGGATGTAGATTAATTTTAAATCTGACCCGTGACTCCAGTCGAGGCCCCCGGCCCCGCTCAGCTTCTGACCGACCTTGCCTGTTCCAGGTCTCGTGAGGTCACATCCGATCACCTGACCCCCACGCGGGGCCACAGCCTGTAATGCAAAGACTGCTAAGGTCAGGCCCCGCCCGGGTCTCCGTAATTGGGCAGTCAAGAGGCAGTGACTCACTGTACTACGGCGCCGCCAGCGGGAATGTTAATGCTAACTTTTATTTAACTATCAATTATTGTAAAAAATAAAAGCCATTGTTCTTTGTAATATCAATACATCTAAGTCATGTAAATACAACACATATTGCATTAAAAATGCTAAAGATGTCACATTTGCAAAAGTTACAACTATTGGCATTATAAATGACAAAGCTATTCATTTCACTATTCTCAAAACCAACACATAAATAAAAAATTAGTCATTTACAATACTAATAGCTCAAACTTTCCTAATGCGAGACCTATTGCATTGCAAATGCTTGTTGTTGGGTAGCATCTCCTGCTACATTGCTTGTACTAAATTATAGAGTGCTGCTGGGAAATAAGGCGGCAGTCACTATGAGTCGAGGTGTGTCATACGGTTTTATGTGCCATGGCACAATGTTTGTGAGTTACATATAGGTTTATAATCATCTCTAATAAATAGAGCCAAATAGTTGCTGGGGATACAACACATTGTATTTGATGCTGCCTTGCGGTTTTGCAGCATAAGCTACGTTTTAAAAACACAAGTCAGACTTCTTCTTTCATAATTTTTAGCACATTTCGTGCAAGACTAAAAACACCCATGACCAATGATTAGCGTAATAGGCCATTTATTAGGACATGGTTGCAAACAAATTAACTTTATTAAACAATACCATCAAATTTGCAAATAAGGCGCAATCCCCCATACATCACATGGCCACTCACATCAACGTCCATTCCCTCAAACGTCATACCTTGTTCCATCCTTCCCTGGTCCAATCCTTACGTTCCTGCCATCATCTCAGGCTCTCTTTCTTTTATCTCCCAAACATCCTCTCTTGAAATCTCTCCTCACTTGACAAGGCACTGCACACTGAGTTTTCACCTGTGCTTCGTTCTTCTTCCCCCCCCCCCCCCCCCCCAAGACTCCTGCGTATGACCCCTACAACCTCTCCTAAACTTGGTAAACAATGCTTTAACACAGAAACAAGCCCTCTTTCTCACTTCAGTCTGTAGGGGGCGGGAAGACGTACATTTTTTTATAACCCCTTTCATCTCCCCCGGGGATGCACAGTGTCCGGAAGAGGCAGATTACACCTCTCTAGACACATATATTTTACTTTGAACCCGCCCCTTCTCCCAAATACCTATCCCCACCCATGTCCTGTTTTCCTGCACAAACTCCCCTGGGGAAAGACTAGTCTGTGACGTGCTTTCCCCGGGGGCCATCATTGTAAAGGTCGTGTAGAAAAACTCAGGGCTGGGTCAAAGCACTACAGCTACCCTACCATCGCGAGGCACATTTTTTGGCTCCCTGATACAAGGATGTTGATATTATTTTTTGATGTCTCTGAAGTTTCTTTGCATGGACAAGATCCAAGTTATCTTAATAATTATGGAATGGCACCTGGAATAGAAAGTTTTCTTTTTCCTTCACTGCTTACTCCTATCCTGTCCAAGCCACCCAAAGGTCAATAATCGGAGTAGTACAGAATTTACTACAGCAGGTAATTACTAGGCACGATGAAGCCCTCGCCCTCAAATTAATTTCAACAGTTTAAACCTCCTGGAATGTAACAAGTGAAAAGAGTGTAGTATTTACCATGGCATTCAGATTTTGTTACAGTAAGTACCAAAATCTGGATAGTATGTCCCAAAACCCACATTAGTTGCAATTGATCTGACTAGATAAATTCAAAGCCCCTGGGAAAGCCACAGTTGCTAAAATCTCACTTGAACTCAATTTCTTGCAGCGTGATTGGTTTGAGAATGTCATTGGTTTGAGAATGTCATTCATGGTCAAGCAATTATACCACATGCTTGGGGCGTGGCTTGGTGCTCGGCAAGATGGCTGCACTGTAGTGCTGCTCTGCCGGCTGCAGAACGAAATCCTATATTTATCCTGTCCCCACTGGGCCATCCGCTGTAATACTCAGTGGGATTCTGCTAAGTGTCTTGCAACCATTTGTCGTAGGTGCTTTGCAACCCGAAAGGCGGCCATGGAGAGTTCGAGAACGAGGGAGGCGTCCCAGTCTAGAGGTAATGACGGCGATGTGACTGAGGGCGGCCTGCTTGTCTGGGTCCTCCGCCTTCCTTGAAATTGGCTGCTGCCGGTATTTGGGCGAATTAGAGCGCAGCAGAGGCTGCTGGCTGAAGGAAGGTGCCTCGGTGTGTTTGGGGTGGTGACCTGCGAGAGGTGGAAGGTGAGCGGGAGGACTGTGTCGATGGCTGGGGCGTAGCAGCCACTCGAGCGCCTGGACCCGAGCTAAAGAACAGGCCGCGTAGAGGCCGCGAGATTGTGCACGGAGCTGGTGCTGAACATTTGTGTTGTGACCTACAGCTGGATCTGATTCTACCCCCATCTACTGACATGAAGGGCTCTGACAAAGCGCGAATGGGCATAGTTGGACAGCCATTTTGTGGGGTATTGACTGCTGCTTCGTTACATCGTGCGTCTGGCCCCAACATTGAGGAACGCAGGGGTAGGTACCAAAGTGCCTTGTGACGTTGCTGAGTGGCATTTGGCAATGTGGGTGCGCAACCTATAGATTGCACATGATCGCATTCTTTTGATCTAAGGAGGTAAATACCTGCCTGAGCAGGAGAGCGCCATGGGCAAGCCACAAAAGAACCAACCAAGCCTCAATTTTGAACTGCGAAAAGGCAGCAAACCTTCCCAGAATGAGGCCTCTGATTCAGAACTAGAGGCGGCATCGCAAGGCTACACAGCACTGGAAAAAGCTCGATAAGCAGGGTGGGAGAATCGGAGAAGCAGAGCAGCGCATTACGGATACAGAAGATGGTTTGCAACAGGTGGCAGCGAAGACGTCAGAGATCACGAAAATACTGGCTGTGATACCAGCCAAAAATGAGGATATAGAATGACGCTCAAGACGCAACAACATCCGTGTTTTGGGCCTTCCTGAGTCGACAAATGTGGGGCACCTGGAGGATTATATAGAGGCAATTTTACGGGACATTTGTGACACCAGGGAGCTATGACCTCTATTTGCAGTTGAGCGAGCCCATCGATCCTTGGCGGCTCGTCCGCTGCCCGGCTCCCCGCCGAGGCCTATAATTGAAAGATTGCTTAATTTGAGGGATTGGGAGACTATCCTGCGAGTGACTCGGCAAAAAGGCAGGATAACCTGTCAAAACAATGTACTGTTGTTCTACCCTGATTTCACAGCAACTGTCCAGGCAGCCAGAAAGAAGTTTCAGAATGTCAAGAAGGCTCTGATCAAGGAACAGATTCCATATGCCATGCTGTATCCTGCGCTGCAGCGCATTGGCGAGGCGGATAGCGGCAAAATATTCACGACACCCAATCAGGCGATGGAATATACCAAGACTCTGCGGCGGTGGCGAAAATCACCAGACTACACATCAGACATTGATGATTGAGCAGTAAGACGGGCTGGAACCTATATCTATATGTGCTCCTGACGGCGGGATTTATTGGTTGGGCTGGCCAGGAACTAGTGTTGTTAAATTGGCTAATGCCTATGTCAGGTATTTCCACACGATCTTTGTTCTGGGACACCTGAACCCGCTGGCTGTGAGTAAATGCTGTGATAAGTGGACTCCTATGGTGGGTTGATGGATTATACATTGTCCCATGGTTGGTGTAGGAGTGGCCTCCTCATTTCATGTCTCACGAGAAAAGGTTTTTGATTTTCTTTTTACATGTGAAACGGATGGGATGGCCTTAGTGGTGGGTTGGGTGGGCACGTTGGCGGCCCGCTCCCTATTAGACCTGGGAGCGAACTTTGCCACTACGTCCCCCGATGGGAATTCCCCACCAGATGCATTTTATTACTCTGTTATTGTTGGGATGGGTTCTGTTTAGGGGTCAGGTCTTTGGCACTGTTGGACTGCTGAAGTGGGAGGGGGGAGGATGGGGTTATTCTTCTTTTAGTTCCAGACACAGGTACTACAACTGGTGGTGTAATGTTACAATGTGATGGGTTGCATGCATGTCTTACTGTACTAAGATAGTAGGCTGTACCACATATACTGTCTCTCGTTATAAATGAAAGGAGAACTGTATAAATGCATAACTTGGAATGTTCGAGGGTTGAACACACCTAAAAAGACGAGGCAGGTATAGGCTCTGCTAGATCGACATGGGGTGCAAATTGCTCTGCTACAAGAGGCTCATCTGAGTAAGTCCACAGAGGGAAGCGTAGCGTGCAGGTGGGCAACCTACCGGCTAGCCTCCTCCTATTAAACCTTTGCGAGGGGGGTCCTTTTTTAGGTCTCGCGTGCCAATGCGCTTGCGCATTGCTGGCGAGAGATATAGAGGGGCACCAGAAAATCCTACCAAGAGGGCTTTGGAATGCGTATTGCAGCCAGTGCATGTGCAACAGGCTCGCTCTCACCGTTTGCTCCCCCACCCCCATCAGACTTGAAAGGAAGCCGCTAGCACACCACCATTGCCTGAGCCTCGGCATCAGACTTCAAAGGCTGCCGCTCCCCCGCCCACCCCACCACAGCAATGCCGAGAGCTTGTTTTAAATGGGGGCATCAATTTTCTGTCTACATGTTTGCTTCTTCAGCACGACCTTCGTGCTTCTGATCTTGTGACCTAAACAATAGGAATTGTTTAAAGAAATGTTGTCTGCTGTAAGTCCTCCAGTTTCAGATGTGTTACATTTTCTTATTGATTGCAAAATTATTGTATGCAATATATTTGTTTACTTGAACGTTTTTCTTCGGTCCGATGTTGTTTAAACCGAGTCAGCGTGTGCTGTAAATTGGACCCAAGTTAGGCGAGCGTGTTCATACATGCGGATTCTTAACCCATTTCTGAAACTAAAAGAAAGTAACAATGCTTCACTGCGCATTTTTAAAGTGAAAGAAGTGCATGTGTTATCAGCCTCCTGTGCAGCAAATCTGATTTACTTCAAGGCTTGTGATTTCAAGTTTCAATCATTGGACTTGTGTCATCTATCTGTACGCTGTTTAAACTTGGCTTCTCCTATCGGAGCAAGTCAGGCGCGAGCCGCCTGTGTTCATTGTAGGAATTTCTTAATCCTTTTCTAGAACGAAGAGTAGTGCAACTTGTGCTTTTTGTCGATGCAGGAAACGTGCGTATTTCAGTTGCTGACTCGTGACACGGTTTAGATTTGTTCAAACACTTGTGATGTTTGATGCGTTGAGACTAAGGTCGACATGCTTATAGTTATTAGCGATGTTAAAGATAAACTAGCACTTCCAGATACATGCAGTTCGCACTCACTCTCTTCTTCTTCTACAACTTGCTCAGACGGGTGGCTCTTCCATCACACACGCTTGTGCTGACTCTGCCAATTTTTGAATTTATAAAAGCAGGAGGTCTCTCAGTGGTCTTATTAGCAGATTTATGGGAGTTGTAGTTCTCAGGATTCTTCTTGACATTTTTTTCAGGGCTACTCGGGGACACCACCACATCACTCAGAAACACCACCACATCACTCAGGGGCACCATCACATCCCTCAGAAACACCACCACATCACTCAGGGGCACCATCACATCACTCAGAAACACCACCACATCACTCAGGGGCACCATCACATCACTCAGAAACACCACCACATAACTCAGGTGCACCACCACATCATTCAGGGACACCACCACATCACTCAGGGACACCACCACATCACTTAGGGACACAACCGCATCACTCAGGGGCACCACCACATCACTCAGGGGCACCACCACATCACTCAGAGACACCACCACATCACTCAGGGGCACCACCACATCACTCAGGGGCACCACCACATTACTCAGGGGCACCACTCAGGGGCCCCGCCACATAACTCAGGGACACCACCACATCATTCGAAGACACCACCACATCACTCAGGGACACCACCACATCACTCAGGAACACCACCACATCACTCAGGGACACCACCACATCACTCAGGGGCACCACCACATCACTCGGGGACACCACCACATCACTCAGGGACACTACCACATCACTCAGGGACACTACCACATCTCTCAGGGACACCACCACATCACTCAGGAACACCACCACATCACTCAGGGACACAACTCAGGGTCACCACCACATCACTCTGGGACACCACCACATCACTCTGGGACACCACCACATCACTCAGGGACACCACCACATCACTCAGGGACACCACCACATCACTCAGGGGCACCACCACATCACTCAGGGACACCACCACATCACTCAGGAACACCAACATATCACTCAGGGACACCACCACATCACTCAGGGACACCACCACATCACTCAGGAACACACCACATCACTCAGGGACACCGCCACATCACTCAGGGGCACCTCCACATCACTAAGGGGCACCACCACATCACTCAGGGACACCGCCACATCACTCAGGGGCACCACCACATCACTCAGGGGCACCACCACATCACTCAGGGACACTACCACATCACTCAGGGACACCACTATATCACTCAGGAACACCACCACATCACTCAGGGACACCGCCACATCACTCAGGGGCACCGCCACATCACTAAGGGGCACCACCACATCACTCAGGGGCACCACCACATCACTCAGGGGCACCACCGCATCACTCAGGGACACTACCACATCACGCAGGGACACCACCACATCACTCAGGAACCCCACCACATCACTCAAGAACACCACCACATCACTCAGGGATACCACCACATCACTCGGGGACACCACCACATCACTCAGGACATCACCATATCACTCAGGGACACCACCACATCACTCAGGGGCACCATCACATCACTCAGGGACACCACCACATCACTCAGGGACACCACCACATCACTACATCACTCGGGGACACCACCACATCACTCTGGCACACCACCACATCACTCGGGGACACCACCACATCACTCAGGAACACCACCACATCACTCGGGGACACCACCACATCACTCAGCCCAACCACATCATCACTCAGCACCACAACAGCACTATCCTTGCTTGCTACCAACAAGCATTGCCATATCCAATAGGACTCTCATTAGGAAAATGTAAGCTATTGGCTTTGTGAATAACAATGCTATTCATTTTTATATTTTCAAAGCCAACACATATTTAAAAAAAATGTCATTTACAATGCCAATAGCTCACACTTTCCTAATGTGAGACCTATTGCATTGCAAATGGTTGTCTTATTAAGAGGGGGGTTTCATTTCAGCCTTTGCTGACATGTTTGGACACGGAAGGCAGGTGGGCCATGGTGCATTGCAAACTGGGAATGGTGCGGGTCACGATAGTAAACATATATGGACCTGTGATCGATGACACAACGCCCTTCTTGAAACTGTTTAATGTGCTGCGCACTTTACCTGAGGCTAAGATCATTTGTGGGGTTTGATCCACTTGTGGATAAATCTAACCCTGCTGGGGCGCACATGGTTAAAGTTGAGCAGTGCATATGAGGTTTCATGCTGGAGGTGGGATTGATCGACGTTTGGAGGATACGCAATGTGGGTGTTAGGGAAGGTAGGCATATCACGCCTGCCTTTAACAGCTGGTCTGGGTTAGATTACTGGCTACTAAGCAGGGAAGCGAGTGGGTGGAGAGGGTACATACGCTCCTGAGAACCTTATCAGACCACAATCCGGTTGTTCTTGACATAGTGCTACCCGCTAACCCACATCGACCTTTCACCTGGCGCTTTAGGGCAGACGCACTGTTAGATCTGGTCTATGTTGAAACTATTCGAATTGCTATTGGCCAATATTTTGAATGAATAAGGGCTCAGTTGAAAGTCAGGCGACCCTTTGGGAGGCCTTTTAACGATTAGGGGGGTGTGCATCAGCACCTCGGCGGGAATTCTCAGAGACCTTCAGGGCAGCTGAGTAAGCTTGAGGAGAAGATAAGGCACCTCGAGACTCAATATGATAGAGCCCCTTAGTTTGCCAAGCTGGCATGCATTCAGGAATATGTTGCGGAATATAACTCAGTTGCAGCCTCAGAGGTGAAATATATGTATGTCCCGACGATATGTGGCTAGGGCCTATGGCGAGGGTGGTAGGCCGGGTAAGGTTTTGGCTGCTAGACTGCGCGACAGAGCTAATAACCCCCGGTTGATCAGATACTCGATGACACTGGTGTGGCTCACTACACTCAGCATGATATTGTGGAACCATTTTGGTCATTCTATGAGGCTTTATATACGTCTCGGGGGGGGGGCGGTATACCGGAGACGGTGATGGACGAGTATCTGGAGGATACTGCTTGTGCGTGGTTATCGGATGTGCACCGGAAATATCTGGGGCTACCATTTTCTCTCTCCCAAATAATAATAAGACTCCGGGTCCAGGTGGTCTGATGGCGGAGTTTTATAAAGCGTTTGCTGATATTCTTACAATGCATATATTAGAAATGTATGTGGAGGCCTACGAAATGGGATGTCTTTCCCCATCCAAGCTTTGATAATCACTTTGTTGAAAAAGGACAAACCCCCTTCTTGGTGTGATTCTTATCGCCAGTTGTCTTTGATCAATTTAGATGCAAAAATACTGGCGAAGATTCTGGCCACTAAATTGCAGCAACACGAGAGATACCAGAAGTCTACTTACAGGAACCTGAAAAAGTGTTCACTCTGTAAAACAAAACCAACAGGTTAATGTATAGGTCATATCAATCCTAATAGATGTATCGCTACAGGAGAAGAAGAAAACTAAAGAGGTAGCCTCAAAAGTGCTAGAAAAATCCCCATCAGCCCGCTCAATAGCGGAGCATCGTCATCTGGGTAGTATGGTTGACAATTGTGGTATCCAATGTGCCCTTCCTTAGGAACAACCCAAGGCTAGCAAAACTTGGACCAACATGTTGACCTACCTTGATGTCATTGGAAAAACTTTATTGGGTTTTTCCAATGACATCAAGGTAGGTATTTTTAGAACACTTGGATATGAAGTTTTTGCTTTCCTTTTTCACAATTCTTTGAGCACTGCAACTTAACCCTTTCAGTCCACATCTCTTTTTGGTTGAGGGTCAACATGTTGGTCCAAGTTTTGCTAGCCTTGGGTTGTTCCTAAGGAAGGGCACATTGGATACCACAATTGTCAACCATACTACCCAGATGACGATGCTCCGCTATTGAGCGGGCTGATGGGGATTTTTCTAGCACTTTTGAGGCTACCTCTTTAGTTTTCTTCTTCTCCTGTAGCGATACATCTATTAGGATTGATATGACCTATACATTAACCTGTTGGTTTTGTTTTACAGAGTGAACACTTTTTCAGGTTCCTGTAAGTAGACTTCTGGTATCTCTCGTGTTGTCTTATACTAAGTTGGGGGACAAGGTACCAAGGCGGTCTATAAACATTATCCCCTCAGGCCCTCCCCTACCGTTTGTGTTTTGACACTAAATTGCAGCCCCTGATGCCACTTCTCGTGCTCCCGGACCAATCCGGCTTTATCCCAGAGCGCTGTACCTCCCTCAATCTCCGCACGATATTTGCGATGTTTCATGTACTTAACCCAGCTCTGCCGGCCACAGCGGTTCTTTTAGACGCTGCTAAAGCCTTCGATTCTGTTGAATGGAAATACATGTTCTATATTCTGGGTAGAATGGGGTTCCCCCTAGCTTTTATTTGCTGGATTCAGGTCCTGTATACGGATGCTTCTGCAAAGGTGCGGGTGGGTGGGCTCACTTCGGAGCTGATTAGCATAGTGCACGGGACTCGTCAGGGTTGTCCCCTGTCCCCTTTTCTTTTCGCTATAGTGCTGGAACCACTAGCATGCAAGAATAGACAGTCTCACAGAGCCGCTGCACTGAATTTTAATAATAGGCCGGTTGGGATTTCTCTCTACGCGACGACATGGTCCTTTATGTCCATGAACCACAGCATTTTCTATCCCCAATCATATGGGAATACATTAAGTTTGGTCTCTTCTTTAGATAAATTGGGAAAAATCTGTGCTCATCCCCTTGACGATCGCCACATCCCTGCCTCAGGTGGAGTATCCATTAGTGTGGTCGGCAGACCCAGTTAAATATATTGGGGTTTCGGATTCATCGGGATCCCGAGGTTGTGATTATAGAGAATTACGTGCGTGCATACTGGTACAGCAGATTGATCGCTGGGCCTGCTTGCCCCTATCGTTGGCTGATCGTATTGCGGTCATAAAGATGGTTATCCTTCCAAAGTTTTTATACTTATTTTGTAGCCTTCCCATCAAATTGACGAAACATTTCTTTAAGACGGTCCAGATTCAACTGTTGCGACTGGTATGGGGGAATAAACAGCTGAGGATTAGTTGGGCAACGTTGACGTTGGCCTATGAGAAGAGGGGATTTAATGCGCCGGATTTTTATGTGTATTATTTGTGAGGACAGGCTCAATATGCATATTTTTGGTTCCGATCTCACAACTTCATTCCGTATGTGGCGGTGTAGGAGGGGGATGCGTACCCAATTCGGTTGAAAAGTATTATCACTCATACTAATAGGCATACTCCCAAGTCGGAGATCAACCCACTGGATACCACTATATTGGCGTGGCAAGAGATTGGGAGGCGAGCTCGTAAACTTCCTATATATGCTCCGGCCTTACCCATCGAGGGACACACTACTTTACAGGTGGCTGGAGGACCGGGTTCTATTACAGCCTTTAAAGAGGCTGGTCTCTTACACATGGGCGATCTGTATCTGGAAGAAAAATATATCTCAGGGCACGACTTGAATTATATACGGAATCCCACGCCACTCTTTCTTTTCACCTGCTACAGACTTGGACTAGCGGTGAAGGATCATTACCCCAGTTTTCCTGATGAACCAGAAACGTTGCAAGCACTACAGATGTTGCTTGTGGCTCCCTCTAGAAAGAAGTAGCTCACAAAGTTGTATAGGACAGTGCAGGAAGAGTCGGTCCGTGGCGCGGATTGAATTATGGACCGCTGGAATGCTGTGTTAGACCTCCCGATCACTAACGAAATGTGGGGACAGATTTGTATTCTAACGGGCAGACTGACATCCAATAGTAACTTGCGAATCATCCATCTAAAATTCATACATCAGGTGTATCATACCCCTGACAAGCTACACAAAATGGGATTGAGCGAGTCGAGTTGCTGTAAAAGATGTGGGCAGGGTGGTGCTGACTTTCTCCACCTGGCGTGGAACTGTAGGCTGGTAAAACAATATTGGGAGGAGGTTGTCACTCGGATACACGCAATAACGCGTCAGGCAGTTAACTGTGCGCCCCTAGAATGCTTAGTGGGATATGTACCGGGATTAAAAGCTGCAGAGGGGCGTTTTGTGAGGGTGGCTTTGGTGTTGGCAAACCGGCGGATTCTGTTCATGTGGGATGGCAGACCACACCCTAAACCTGATCTGTGGATTAAGGACATGGTATACTGCCAGGAACAGCTGAAATTGTATGCTGAAGAACTACCTGTGTCTTCCCGCCCAAAAGACATTTGGGCTTCCTTGCGGGAATATCTATTGGCCAGTGATGAACAAACAGATGAGTAACTTGTTAATTTGAAAAGCAGACTATGCCTCGATGTACTCAGACAATGCATATGTGAGAAGAGATGGGATTGAGCTCTAGATGTGTATGTTAACCACTGATAATAAAGGTACCTGAGTTTTGTTCCTGTGTCCCTGTAGGGGATATGGGTATTTACTGTTATATTTCCTGCACTGTTCTTTTGATTCATGAGTGATAAAAGTCAATGCATTGTGATTTTTTGAGGATGTATATGGTTTGTGATATGGAAAACATTCAATAAATAAAAATAAAAAAAGAGTTTAAAAAAATTATACCAAATGCTTGAATTGAGCCTCGGGTATTCGTCTTGGCATTGTTTCTCTTGTTGAATCACACTAACTATATATTATAGACAGTCGGAAATATTTGCTGATGATCAAAGCAAAGGGTTAAATATAATGCAGAAAGACAGCACTGCTGTCTGGAAAGAGCAGGAATCGAATCATTAAAGACAGTGCAAAGAACCAGCCCCTTTTGATCTCTGCACTATCCACGGGGAACAAAGAACAGGTGCTCAACCTGTAACCTGCTTATGGAGAGAAGAAAGAAAAACTGAGTTCATTTATTTGACAGCAGAACGTAGAGGCGGGCCTTTGAGAGCGCAGAGATAAGCACTTCTTCCAGCAAGTACAGACATCCAGGGACAGTTAATTCCTTCCCAAATGCTTAGCATAAAAACACATTTCATTTTTGATCCCTGCTGTATTTTTTGTTAGTTGAATGGGAAGCAATTCACATGTCCACAAACTATCTACCTCTCCAGTCTCACGTTGACTTTATGCTTGTCTTTGAAACTCTAGACATTGCTCTGCTGTCTTTTGGCTAAGTTTGCACTAAAGAAATACCATATTCATACATACATACATATGTCATTTAACTTAATGGGATGGTTGTTCTGTAATAGTAACATTTTATATCTAAAATGATGTGTTCGACGGAAGCACTCAGTAATTCAATCTTCACTGTCATGAGTGACGGTGAAGACTCTTTTGAAGCTGAACTACTTTTACGCATCCTGAAAGCATTAGAGCCTACTGTAGTATAAGTACAGCACATTAGAGGAAGGGTGAAGAGGCATAGGGAAATAACTCTCCTGTATTGTGAATGGACTTTGGATACGAAGAAGGCTTTTAGTTGAATTTTAACCCGGGGACAAAGAAGGGTTGAATAAGTACAGATTATCTAAGAAACAATTGCTGGTTAGTTGACTTTTGGTCTAGCAGGCAAAGGCCATACAGAGTTGCAAAATGTGGCTTCCTAGTTTACTGGGGAGTGAGCCCTGGTCAAGCAGCAACCACAATCCTTGTCAGGGTAAGGCACAAACAAACCCCAAATTAGCATGTACCCTCCCCCGTAGCTTGGCACAGAGTAGTCAGGCTTAACTTAGAGGCAACGTGTAAAGTATTTGTGCAACAATTTAAACAGTATAACAGTGAAAACACCATGCAAAATGATCCCACACAATGTTAGAAAAATAGAGCTTAATTTAATAAATAAAAGAAGGCTAAAATGACAATAATCCAAATAGTAGAACCAGAGTTTCCAATGTTTGCGGTTCCCTGTGTGCTGATGTTGCTGCATGAAGAGACGGGCTGACGCCGGCGTGCATTGATTTTCAGTGTGAGAGGCGTGGTTCCCTTGGTATGGGCTGGACCTCTATAACTTAAATCAGGAGGGATGCAATGTGAGCACTGGACATGTATGCTTGTGTGGATGGAGAGTTGCCTGTATCTGCTGATCCTGCTTCTCTCATTGATCCAGGCCCTCAAATGTTCACAACACAGAGGGGTATATTGATGATAAAAACAGATGTGCCCTGATCCTGAATCATAGTGTCTCCTGGCCCTAGACATGCAGGACAGCCCAGATAGAATTCCATGCCTGAGAGCACCTCAGCAGCCACTACACACAAGGCTCAATAAATGCTGCTTTAACTCCTGCTTTAAAGAACATCTGCAATCTGTTTTTTCCAATCAGTACTGCAAAACGTCACTGCAAAATTTTTACTTGCCAGTTTTCCTGTGGGCTTTGGGCTGAACAAAAATGTGAAAGACACTTCAAAAAACCAATGGAAAAAGGGGGCTGATCCAAAACAACCAATTGCTCAAGAGGACTCACCACAAGCCACTCTGTGTCTATGTTCATGGCTATAGCTCTTGGCTAGCACCAGACTGAAAACAATGACTTTTAAATCACGAGCTTCCACCAGTTCTTCTGGCCAAGGAAAGATAAACTGAATAAGAATACAGCAACCACAATGAAAGATCATTGCATTAGCAGCACTGAGATATTTTATTTCATTTTCAGTAGATGTCAGCTGACAATATCCTTACCTGATCTACAGTTAGTTTATTCTTTAACTAGTTGACCTCATGAAGTCATTGGTAATTGGAAAAGAAAATGCTGGGGCTCTTTCGTTCTTCCTTTTCCTGGTCAAGAACTTTCCTCTCTGGAAAACGCAATTCAAATGCCCTATTACAAAGCATTATTTTTTGGTGGGGTTCTGAGGTCCAGCATGCTGATAGATCCAATCCAGAATCAGATACCACCAGCGGCCTCTAAAAGCCTGACTGTGGGGTTCTTAGACACCCCCACAGCACTTGGTGGATGGCCAACTGTATTTCTTCATTTACAAATGAGAATACTGCATACAGGATTGGTGGTCACATCAGATGGAGTAAGTAGACTTTAAAACAAACCTAAGTAACAACCATGAAGACATTGGTTTGTGTCCAACCTATGGCCCAATTAGTCCTGTAAACCATCAAGTTCTGAAGGAGGGGTAGCCCCTCTGCCTCAAAAAAGCAGTCATTCCAGTTCTCCTGAATCACCAGTGGACTGGGCATACTGAATTAACTTCTGAATAAGAAAAAGTAAGGGAACTTATAGATGTATTTACGTATTAAAGGAGTACAACCAGTGTGTTTAGTTTGTTCCAATTCAGGGTGGGGATGCATAGTCAGTCATACCTTGATTGCCCGGGAAACGTCCAGATCAAGAAACAGTGTTTCCCCTGAAAGAATGTATTCCCTTCATAGACATTTTTCAGCTCTGTGGGAGAAATAATACCCCCTCACCCCTCCCACCCAGCTCTTATGTAGCTTTGGGTACACAAGTTGGTGGAGATAAAAGCAGCAGGAGGTGACAGAGGAAAGATACCTTAAGTCTTTGGGTTATCACCTCCTATCCCATGGTACCAATGGGGAAGATAACATATTGCTTCCAATGTCTTCAGTTAGTTGAGCTACCATTGCCTGGTTGCTCAAAGAGTGAGACAGCTTACTCAGAAGACAGCCTACTCCTAAAAGAGCTTCTCTACAACCATACACAAAGGGATAGTGGTCCCTTGGGGGATGCCTTCCCATTTGTAAATAAGTTACCACAACCTTATAGTAGACAGAAATATATTATTGTTTTGCAACGGGATTTCGGTAACAAAACTTTAATACATACCACAAGTAATCAGGATTTGAAAAGAAGAACACACAAACACACCCCTTTCAAATACCGATTGGGTACAATTTCCTAAGCCCATTTATCAAGTCGGTAGCCTATTACTGCACCAATAAATGGGTTTAGTACATCTTTATTGGCTACAAAGCCCAGATTTCTGAATCACAGCATCTGTGACCAATACATGTTTTTGTACACCTGGTCCTTAGTTATCTGTGTCACACAATGTGCGAAGTCAGATAAAACTAAATTAGCTAATTTGTCAAGATTTCCATTTAAGAGCGTGTTAGCATTTGTCAAATAGAACAACCTAGATACTTTTTCTGGCGCTGGAAGGAATTCATATCCACAGAACCCAACAACTTCTTTCACTGTAATTGTATAGCTGCTTTCTAAAAGCAATATGATTGTGAAAGAAAGGACTGGGTAAGATGCATTCATCATAAGCAAATATAATTCTAAGATAGTTTGTTTTAGTGACACAATAAAAGAACACTTATTGCTTGATTTGGCATAATTACATTCCCTGCGTACCGCAATTTGTTTGCATATCAGTAAAGTCCCTAAGAGGCTAGCATAATTAGTTATGCTTTGGAACATTTATTAATTGAAATGGTAAGCAATTTTACAAGAATGGCAGTAAAAATACAGGGGCAGATTTACAAGCCCCCTGTGCCACCCCTACGTCACTTTTCGTGACATACTGGTGGTGCAGGGGGGCTACTCCATATTTACAAGGAGAGGAAAAGTCTCCCTGCGTGACTTTTCCTCTACTCGTAAATATGGTCCCTTCACACGCAGCACTATGCGTGTAAGGGGCGTTCCACGGGTGTTGATGAGGGTGTTCCCACGCAACACACATGGAACAAGACACTTCTCCAGATTTATGAGAAATTCTTAAATCTGGAAATGCATGTGAATGCTATGCCACCCTAGAGGTGGCGTAGCGAGGCGAAACAAGGAGAAATGTTTTCATTTCTCCTCATTTTTCCTCTTTCAATGCGTGCTGCATTCTACAGCACGCACTGAAATAGGAAAAAGCCTCTTGTTATTGTGTTTGTGCAGGAATGTATCCTTTCCTGCACAAATACAATCTCCCCACGACGCAGGCATCCTTGCACCATGTGCAAGGGTGCCTTTGCCGGCGCATGGCTGCAGTTTGTGCGCCAGCGCAGGGGGAAGCACAGAGATGCGACATATTCTTGTAAATTTGTCACATCTCTGTGCTTTCCAAACTAATGGAGCACTGCGCAGCAAAATGACTTGCTGCACCATGCTGCGTTACTTTGTTGTAAATCTGCCCCATAGTGTGCCACTTCTTATTTTCACATACCACTCCATTTCTCTTCGTATCCTTCAAAATGCACTGTGTTCATTGGTATTGTATTGTATTGTTTTGTAATTGCATTTATATAGTGCTTACTAACCCTGACGAGGCGTTGAAGCGCTTTTTCGGCGAGTAGCACGCTACTCCGGAACCCATAAAGTATTAGTGTTGAATTAGTATAGTGAAATATAAAAGTAATTTGAAGGGTGGGTAAAGAAATTACTCCATTAACGAGTCACCCTATAATGGTGAAAGGGGAGACAAATGAAACTCCTGAAGTGAGACAAAATTAGACATTGATTGCCATTTAATTATTGCCTGTTATTTTGAATTAAACCATAAAGTTTAAATATGATTGTGTTATTTAGAAGGTTACATGATATTAAATGAAATTTCTTACTGTTTGAGGTACTTTGTAATACGAGCCTAGCTTTCTTTTGTTCTTTTCCTTTTGATACGTTTGCAATGTTTACTTTACAGTTCTAAATGCTGATAATGTAAGCTCTGAAATATATGCTATCATTTAATAGACTTAGGTTATGCACAGTGCACACATATCTGAATGCTGGTCTCTGACGCTCCCTGCCTTTTCTTTTGCAGAATAATGCCTATTTTTCACTTGTCCTTACCTCCAATATTATCAGATCTATTTTATTCATTTCAGAATCTTTGAGAAAAACATTAACATTCATTTATTTTCATTAAATGGCTTATCATGTTGTGTAATTTAGACTAGCAGAAAGTCCTTGGACCCTTCTTCACAAAACTTTCCCACACTATAAGGTACAATATACATGGTACCATATCGATGATCCACTGTGTAAGCTAATCTTCCTGAACACCTTTAGCAAAACCGATCATGACCACATTCTATGAAGGTTCTAAAATAATGGAATGCCCCTATTCCAAGCCTTTTCGTGATTCTCCCAAATTTCCACTTCAAAGTCTGAATACGTTTATTGTGGTGCTATAGGAACTATTAATTCTTTCACACTAGTGGAGCCGAAACAAGTTGTTTGCTAAATAGAATCACTCAAAAACATTAAACCGTTTTCGATAGTTTCCCACATCTCATAAATTCATAAGCTTTTGCATGTAAAAGTAAGTGTTAGCTCAACCTGATATTTTAGTGGACTTTAAAGTAGGGAGCTTTTGCTACAAATGTTGGTTTACTATCCCAAATCGGAGCTCAACAGTGCTCCTGTTAAAAATATGGACCACCCCCCAGGAACCAATTTGAATTCCTTTTCTAACAGTGTATAGATGAGCAGGGATTCATGTTCAAATATAGGATCTCAAGATTCAGGATTGTCTAGGACTGTAGATCATTGAGGAGATTCTTAACAGTGACTTGATCTAAATTTCTGACAAAGGGTCCTGGTAAAATGGTGTCATCTAAATTGAGATGTAAGGTATATGGCATGGCACCAGCATTTGGTACTCCAACTTCGACCAGTAAACACCAGCTGCAGTGGTGGACGCACTCCTTGTTGATCCGTGAAATAGGGTTATGCAGAATGTTTCCTTCCGCCCGCTAAATTGGCGGAAATATAGTCACTCTGCATTACTCGTTAACGCACAATTTTGGTCAAATTCCACCAATTGCCTGGTGGCAGAATTTTTCTCCTGCAAGACGCCAAAACATGCAAGCAGGAGTTCGCGATCAAGATTCGTAGTCCCTTCGCGTGATTTTCTAACTTGGGCAGTGATGGTCAGAGGGTTGCCATTCAAAGCGATTTGATGCCACTCGGGTAGATTTTCTACTGAAGTGGCAGCAAAATCAACTCAAATGTCTGCGCGTTTTTGTGCAATGTGTGGTGCCACACGTGTAGATTTTTCAGTGCTGCTCATGCTATCAGCACAAAATTGCAGCACAAGCTTCGTATTTTTCGCCCGTTGACAAAACTCTGCAGACTCTTGCAGGGTTTTTATGTAATCCCACAAATTCCACCCACCCCTCCTAGGAAACTCACCTTTCTTGACTACTTGTATTGTAAGCGATTAGACTTGGTTATTTAAACTTTAGTAAATACTCTCCAAGTAACATTTGTATGAGAAACACTACCACTGTTATCCAAATTACAAACAGTAAATGCTTTTGGACTGCCTTACGCATTAATAACAATGAATAATTCTCTTGCAATATATGTAGGGGTGCAGAAACTCAAGCACGATGTGAACATGTACCCTTACGGGCTGTTTATCTGAAGTCAATCCTTACATAATCATTCGGTATATTGCAGTCCACTACTGCCAGTACAGTATCTCTTCTTGACCAGGAAGTGCATGCACTTCGACGGAAAGTCTTGATGCAGTGTAGTTTCATTGTCTGGTAATTATGTCGCTGAGTTTGTTTCCTGGTCAATTTTAATTTGTGACCTCTTTAAAAAGTGCTATGTTGAGTATTTGTAATGCAGACTTTTCTTAGAGTGGATTTGCTCACTGTTGATGGAGCAAGGTTTCATATGTAAAGAAACTTGCTTGGTTTCAATCTTCTCGAAATAACGTAATCTATTAACCAACATGTTTTGTGAATACTAAACCTGCATTACACGACATTTCTAGTATCAAGGGGAAGCTTGACAATGTGCTTTTACTGACAGTAATCCGAGTTTCTTAAAATGGCCGCCGAAAACGCAGGAACTTTTCTGTGCATGCGTCTGCCACATCTACATGGTGTGACGTATCAATGCTTTTGGTGGGAATTCTTGCAGTTGCACACTAGTGCCAAAGATAGCCGCTTCATGTCTCACATACTAATGCACATGCTTCTGCTCGAATTAAACTTTGTACGTTCTGCTTAACTATTAATGCTATAGTTAAAATAAAATAATGCTGTTTGAGTAGAGATAAGTGGTATACAATTCATTCATTTATATTTGCATGCTAACGTGTCTCTCTTAGACTTTATTAATAGCTCATATTTGGGCCTGAAGGGTGACTTGTATCGCCATATTGAATTCCCTCTGTGCATGTGCAGAGAGCACTGAGGGTCCTCGAGTGGTGGCATTGAAACCTTGCCAAAGACCTTCTTGCCTGCGATGCGCCTGGGAAACTCACCCCATGATCTGGAAAAAGGAAGACAACTTGCAAATTTGTTTCAACATTGTATATTAAATGAAATAATATTGCTGGGCGGAATGAATCCATGGGAAAGTAAATTATGGACAGGAACATTGATCAACTTTATTGAATGGAAATGATCTCATACTGGTATGGTGTGATGACCTCTCCTCGCCTTTCTGACCATCAAATGAAGGGAATACATGAATTTGCAACTCTGGGGGAGGGTACATTGCCCTGGAAATGGTATAATTAAGGTAGGTTCAGTTAGTTAGATTGTCCGACTTTTCACGGACCTGTCACTGACCCAACGTATGCTGAAGGAGAATCAAGAGCAGAGGGCTGGTCAAGCACTCTGACAGAAGAATTGGGGTTTTACTGAGGGAGAAGAATCGATTCACCCAGTCGGGGTCCGAGAGTAGCCAGCGAGGGGTGTGATGTTGGTGTCGCATGTAGCTGAGGTTGCCTGTCCTGATCTACACCTGTCCTGACCTGTTGGCACCTGATTAGTCGTGAACCAGCCCGTGGCCAGGGTTGATCCTCGCACCATTCTAGGTAAATATCAATCTGTGAGGTATGTCCTTGAACCGTTTCCCTTTTTCATTCTTCCCAGCTACAAATGTCTAAAGGTTTATCCTTAAAGTCTTGCAACATTTTTGCTTTAATAATTATTTTCTTACTTAAAAAGTCTTTAATTTCACTTTTGTGGCTCCTGACTCACAAAATATTGCATAGATAAAGTGTTTGAAACTTTCCCGAGTCTGTGGTTATTTCGTAAATGTGATCCCCTAACTATTATTCTAACTCCCTAGATCCCAAGGACTTAGAGTACAGGTGACAAGGATTTGGCAAGTCATGGTGTACAGGTATAACTCCTAAAAGTGAATAAAATTCTGATAGGCAGGAAATAAGCCGGATTACGGGTCCAAGGTTTGAATTTTTATGGGCCAAGGTGAGTATGGTAAACTGAGCTGGTAATCCCGCGCCATCACTGTGTCCTTCAGTATGTGCTGCATACCCACCAGAGGAAGCTTCCTTCTGAATGTAGCATTAAATACACAGTCATGTTGCTCTTCTTGTACTCCCTCTTGAGTCTCTGTAGTCATTATAGTCCCAATGGTTCACATCCATGTTACAACCTTGCACACAAAAGGATGAGTCAGAAACAATCAAGGTTGGAACTGAAGGGTTTGTTTGTTGTGAAGCTAGAATCAGTGCATTTAACCTGTAATTTGTGCAGCTAAGCATGCTAAGAATTTTAAATGTGTATATTTTACATAAATGCTCTCAACTGAACTGGTCATTGGGGACTCCTTAAATCCAGTCTGCAACTCATCCAGCTCTCATGGCTCTGCTCATGATTTAATTGCCCTATCACTGCTAGCTCATTCTACAAGCACAAACTATAGCTCCCACCAGATAAGCACAAAAATAATTGGGCACCCTTCAGCCATATTGCTGCCCCTATACGCCATTGCCACCACCACCCCAACTGACTGCTTCTGATATTGAAATGTGAATATCAAACTTTTTTAGCCTGTACTGAGCCTCGTTTCTAAAAGTGAGGTTTACTCTGTTGATGTATTATATCTGAGACACCAGAGAGTTTCAAAATACTATGATTCATAGAGAAAGTGAATAATATACAAAATATTAAAAGCACAGAGCATATTTCCTAAATAAAATTAGAAAGCCTGACCTTTTAATACAGTCATCAGCATTCTATTTATTGTAAGTGATATGTGTGTTGTCTTATCAAGGCATTCTAATCTACACAACCAGCTAGAATAAGTCTTGACTGTTCCACTGTTCTACCCCAAAGGCAAAGCCTGAAGAGGATGAATGAATGAATAGTTTATTGTGTAATTACTTAAAACCATAACAAGTTTGTGAAGTACAAATTAAAAAAACATACAATTAAAATGCCATGTGATTAAAAAACAGTATGATGTATGTGCAATTCATAATAAAAAAGATATAGTAAACTTCCAAGAACTGGTAGTGTTGTGACTAATTAAAAGAAGATAATACAAAATACGAGCCAGTAGATGGTGCATAGAGGAAATAAATCCAAGTGTATGGTCCATGATGGCACCTGTGATAGTGACATAGCCTTAGAAGTTGGGATCTTTAGTGCAAAAAGCAAGGGTTAAGGTGTGATGTACTTTGTGGCAGGCCATTACTTCGTACAGATTATTGAGCAGAAACAAGAGCTGAAGAGGGACTGATATCCATGTTTGAGAACAACAATGGTTAAAATACGAGATACTTAGTGGCAGACCATTGCTTCGTGCAGTTTATTGCACAGTGACCAAGGCTGAAGAGGTATGGATGTCCGTGTTTTTTTCTTTTAACACAAAGTGGACATAAGATATGAATTTCCAAAATTTAGCCATATCTGATCAAGATTATATATAAGAGGCGGACTGCATCTTTAGCTGAACTGCTGAACTGGTGCCCTGTTGTAAAAAGAAGGGTCTCAATAGGGTTCGGTGGGCGTGTTAGAGTCACGGACAAAAAATGTATTTATAGGCTAGGGATTCCCATCTATAATAGTATACTCTGCATTGTAAGATGTTATTAAGCGATCTCCAAGTCAGGATCTATTCTTTAATTGGGAGTGGCACTAATCTTGCTGATAAGTGCCCTCTCAATGAAGTGCTTATGATCTCACATATCACATCACTCATAACATGGTCAGTGACATCACTGGTCAGTGATGACATCTCAAATAACATCACTGATAACATCATCCAGTGACTGTGAGTGTTTTAAAAAAGTTTATGGGTGTTAAAAATATCTACCACGGTCTATTGGTGAATCAGTGGGTGCATGAGTGCCTGTATGGGGATTTCCTTTGTGCTACACTCCAGAGAACAGCTCGCTGACAGAAGGAGAACTGTCCCACACCTCTCTCGCTTTACCTCGACAACTCGCGGAACCCGCTGCGCGGGTTCCGCTTCGTGGAAGCAACCGCAGGGGCTAATTGGGAGTCATATGTGCAGGGCTGCGAGCAGGCGGGGGCGGAGGCGCAGGACTACCTGTCCCAGGAGCGCCCGCCCGACCGCCCGCCCTCATTCAACCCACCTGGGCAGCTCTCCCTGCAGGCTACGCCCTCACTGGCTGTGAAGAAAAGGCTGGTGTAATAGACTAACGGCCGGATTTCCTTTGCGCTACACTCCAGAGAACAGCTCGCTGACAGAAGGAGAACTGTCCCACACCTCTCTCGCTTTACCTCGACAACTCGTGGAACCCGCTGCGCGGGTCCCGCTTCGTGGAAGCAACCGCAGGGGCTAATTGGGAGTCATCTGTGCAGGGCTGCGAGCAGGCGGAGGCAGAGGCGCAGGACTACCTGTCCCAGGAGCGCCCGCCCGACCGCCCGCCCTCATTCAACCCACCTTGGCAGCTCTCCCTGCAGGCTACGCCCCTCTCAGTTCCAGACTCTACAAATCAATCAGATCGTCCCCGCGGCGCGGGAGCGACCGGGGGAAGCCCGGGACAAGGGCGGGACCGTCTGTGGACGTCCGGGGACGACCGGGGAAGGGACGGGCCACCCCCCTTACATCTGTAATCTGTGACTTGTGAGGATAAGTACCAATCGTTTATCCATTTACACATTGCAACATATACCTCCTGCTTGAATAATAACGGCTACCATGTCTACAAGGGGCAGCCTGAGTAAAACTGCAGCTGGAGGAGCCAAGGTTACTGGTCCCATCGACAATTTTATTACAAAAGCAAATGAGGCAATAGACCATGGTATATCTTTATTGGAACGACGCGTCTCCCTAGAGTTGGCAGAGGCGAAAAGGTCATCATTGGGTTTGCTAGCCACTGCCAAAACACCCTACCGAGACTCTGAAATACATAATAAACCTGGTGCAATAGTGGAAATACATAGTATGCCAAATACCGTTGACCTATCTGCAACCCAGTCATTGTCAGAATTACAGCTGAGTTTGGAAAAATCACCAAATTTAGACCTGATAGATGATTTTAATACACAACTGGATATGGTGACTGAGTCTATTCCATCAGCAAGTCCTGCAATTGTCTTAGACTCCATTATGATAGAGGCACCGCAAGTCACCCCTAACATTGAAATCAACCCTATTGTTAGTGATACCCCGAATATAAACCTGGACCGATCTGTTGTAAACCCCATCCCTGATTCACTCATTGTTACTAGTAATACTTTGGATGACTCAATCACTATTTCAAGGAATTTGAGAGGTCTAAGGGAGGGGGCTATACAGAAACGACCGTTACAAAGTTCAGTTACAACTACAACTAGCTCTAGGGGGAATCCCCAGGTTCAGAAAAAGCAGGGGAAGGGCCCAGCAAATAGTCTTAAGAAAGGGAGTAAGAAAGGAACTGCAGATTCTGCATGTTTAGGGGAAATGCCTAGCCTAGGCTTGTTATGTAAAGATTGCACCTCCAACAGTCAATTAATAACGAAGGTTGGAGAACTTGTTAGTGCTCACCTAGCTACTATAGATGCACGACTGGGGTTGATAGAAAAACAATTAACTGAACTAAGTACCATAATTAAAGGGCCCCCTGTAAAACCCCCTCCCCCTTCCCCGCAAAAAACTGCCCAGCCAACGCCTAAAACCAAGCCACCCTCTACCATTATGACCAAATCTAAGGCAGTTCTAACGGCTAGGGACTTGGCAATAAAACCAATAGTACCCACCCCAACTGCAAAACTTCAAGATAACAACCAAAACATTGCAGGGGATAATGCTACTAATGGGAAAGATAAAGCCAACGAGGGAAATAAGGAAAAGGAGTGGCATAAAGGGAAGAAATGACGATTCGCTGCTAATCTCCCCCCAGGCTCAAGTCCCTATGTTGTAGTGATGACGGGAGTCCCTGAGACCCCTGACAACATAGATGAGCCATCTTGGTCTCTACTTAATAAAGTCACACACTGGTTGAACAATAATAGGCCCCTACCATCATACTGTGTAAGTAAAATCCTGACAGTACGGAGAGTACCCTGGGTAGGCCATGAGAAAAAGAGAGTTCAAGGCGATTGTGTGATTATTAATTTCGATGACCCTCGCACAGTGGACTATATTTGTTCCTGGGTCAGTGAGGGATATAACGAGGGCATTGAGACAAGGCACCTTTCATATTTTTACCCACCAAGAGGAAATGTCAGACAAGAATGTTATGATTATGGATTGGATGAAGGGTGGACCCAGGTGGGACAGAGAGAACTAGGAAACAACTGGGGAGAATGGGGGAGAAACAATCATAGGCATAATAATAATTATAGGAATTACCAAAGATGTCCTCCAGTAAGGGATACTACTTGGGGGTTTCCCACATCTAACAGATTTAATAGTTTGGATATGGTAGACTGACTCCCATCACTAACTGAATCACAAAATACTATAATAGATGTCAGTGTCAGGGGAAAAATTACTAACGAGGCTCAGGTGGGAAGTATACAAACAGATGAGATACACCCAATACCAGTTCAAGGTTTAGTTAGTGCACTGGGTCAAATAGTGCCCCAAGAAAAGGAAGAACATGCCACCCCTTATGAGTTGGTGGCACATAGAGGTAGTGAATACTCAAGGGTGCAAAATAGGGAATTTAAGATTATAAGTTGGAATGTTGCAGGACTCCAGCAAAGGGTCTCTGATTTGGAATGGCTAAAGGTTATTTCAGATAAGGACATAATATTATTGCAGGAAACCTGGGCGATAACAGCGGTACACATAGAGGGCTTCCATTGCTATTGTATTAATGCCGGAAAGTCTGTTTTCGGCCGCCCGATTGGAGGTTTATTGATAGGGTTTAAGATAAGTATAGGGGGGTCTATAAAATTGATCCCCTCAAAAAATCCAAATATTCAAATAATTGAGTATACCCGCAGGGTCCCATATTATCTAATTAATTTTTATAATAATGATTTTAGCTCAACTCCGAATAAGAATTACATAGAACTTTTCGGAGAACTATCTAAAATAGCGGAAAAATCCCATAATCAGGTGAGCCTAAGGACAATTCTGGCAGGAGATTTTAATGCAAAGTTTACAACATCCAAAATTAATAACGTACAAATAGATAGGGCTTACAAACGGGGCGAAGAATTAGAACGTTTCCTTAATGAACACATCCTAACAGACATAATGGATGCTAATAAAAAGGAGCCACTTACTTATATCCCAACCTTCAGAGGACGAGAATTTTCGAGCACAGTGGACTATATCTTTATGTCCGCTGACCTAATAGATAGAGTCAATAAGGCTGGTGTCCTTGAAACTGCCTTCGGGGACCACAATGCTCTGGAGGTTAACATCGGCTTAGGTCCTCCTAATGCCTTTGTTCGCATCCTGGGAGCAAGGGATATTACGGTCTCAACTAATAAGTTAAGATTAAAATGGCGAGGGGTTGACAGTAGTCAAGTAACAAACACAATTATAAGTAACCATGGTTTGTTGCTTGAATCCTGCTCTTTGGATGATGGGAATCATCGCAGAATAGTAAAAGATTTCTCCAAACTCTGCAATACTATTAAATCCCTCCTAAGCGTCCCTATTAAATTGACTGCTCCGGAGCCAAGGTGGTTTGACTGCCATTGCTCAGCAGCAAATAAAGCTCTTCGCAGAGCTTTAAACTGTAAACCCAGAAGTATAATAGATGTGAGGGTCGCTAGACAGAATTATAAAGCAGCCATATGCTCAAGGAAGGCTGCTCTACTAGCTGAGCAATGGGAGGCATTAACAACTGCTGCTGCGCTAGGGAGCAGTACTACTTTCTGGCCTGCCGTTAAAAAGATGCGGGATATGGGTAAGCAACTAACTCCAACTAGCTGCACCACAGCAAGTGAGCAATGGGAACTGAATTTTTCCAAAATATATGCTAGCCCTGGAGTTGTTCTAGAAGATTATGCCCCAGGAAAATTGGAATCTCTAGAAATTACTGTGGGGGAAGTCACTGTGGCCATTAACCAGGGCCTTGGTAACAAGGCACCTGGGCCCGATGGCTTCCCAATAGACATAAATAAGTACAAGCCAGAACTTTGGGGGAAAATTTTTGTTAACCTTTTTAATAGTCTACCGTTTGTTCCAATACCCGCAACTTGGTCCACGAGCATAATAGTGCCCATTTATAAAAAGGGCCAAAGATCTGATCCTGTAAATTACAGGCCTATTTCGCTCCTGGACAATACATTAAAGATCTTGGGCAGGGTACTCTATAATAGAGTTAATGACTGGGCTGAGGAAATGGGGGTACTTGACCGTTGTCAAATGGGTTTTAGACGTAAGGTTGGGACCATTGAACAATGCCTAAACCTAAATCTTTTAATCAGTAAATATAATACAGCTAAGGCATCACCCATTTACCTTGCGTTCATGGATTTATCGTCCGCATTTGACCTGGTAAATAGGTCAAAATTGTGGTCGATTCTTCTGTCGCACATCCTGGATCCCCCCCTGGTACATTTCCTCGCCTATCTGCACAAAGATACAAAGGCGCAAGTACGGATTGACATGGAGGGTACAGTTTCTAGGCCAATTAATGTAGAAAGAGGTGTGAGACAGGGGTGCGTTTTAGCACCCCTGTTATTCATTATCTAAATAAACGGCCTGAGCAACTCTCTCAAAAAGGTTACCCCAGATGTTCCTAAAATCAAAGGATGCCCACTACCGTGTCTTTTGTATGCGGATGACGCTGTGCTTATGGGATTAACACCTAATGCCCTACGTGCACTAGTTAGGGATTTCTCATCGTATATGGGGAATTTGGATCTGAAAGTAAACTTCAAAAAATCATTCATTATGTCCTGTGGGCCGGGTGCTAAACAATTAAATTCTATCACGATAGGAGCTGATAAGTTGCTCTCAACCAAAACTTTCCCATACTTAGGTATAGTCTTTGCTGCGAACGGCCTGTGGAGTGGGCATATTGCCCACGCCACAGGCAAGTTCTCAAAGGCTATAAATTCAATTTTATCTCTCCCCAGACCGAGGAAAATTGGAGCAACTAAAGCAATTTTAAAGATATATAGGCTCCAATGTACTCCAGTGGCAACCTACGGAGCCGAAATTTGGGGGTCAGTAAAAACCCCCTTACTACAAAGAGAAGAGAATCGGCTCTGTAGGAAACTACTGGGGGTTCCCATTTCATCATCAGGGTACATTTGCCACTCGGAGCTGAATATACCTTATATTAGTGATTTTATTGCTGCCAGGCCCGCATTATTTTGGTTGGCTATCTGGGCAAATGAATATGCTAGCTTAACACATGATATTTTAAGGGAATGTTTAGCATGTGACAAATGGAATAAGATCCCATGGCTTCGTGGTATACAAGAAAGTTTGTCTAGTATAGATAGAGGGGACCTCTTTGATAATCCATCTTATATAAAGAGGACTGATAAAAAGGAAGTCCAACTTGAACTGTATGCCACCTACAATGAAAAAAGACTGTCAGAAGAGATGCGGAAACAAACTGTTGTGTCCTATATTAACAATGGTTTATTAATCCAACAACTCCCATTGTATTTGATACTACCAATGTGTTATTGGGAAAGATCCCTACTCTTCAGAATGAGAGCAGGAACGATAAAGTTTTTACTTTGCTTTCCTCTGGGACACAGCTTAGATGGTAATATTCCGTGTCCTTGTGACGGAACCAGTAAGCAAAATGATTTACATTTCTTCTTCATGTGTAAGTTTTATATGAAATATATCAAATGGTTTCTAGCACCATATTTTAAAAAACATAGACCTCTCTCCTTGAACCAGTCCTATTTGATGCTCTTATAATTAGAGGTGGACGAACTTATATTCCGCACAAGCACTTTTCTAAAAGTTATTTTTAATGTACGTAGAAGTATGGAATGCCCTTGAATTATTTGCACTCTCAATGATTATTGACCTCCTTTGCACTTTAGAAACGTGTGACTTTGCAATTGTACTGATAATGCGCTCTATAGCGTCTATTGCACCTATTGTAATTGTAATTATAAGTGTTGAATTGTATTTTAAACTGTGCTTTTATGGATTTCTTGTAATCCGAATAAAGATTTCTGAATTGAATTGAGTGCCTGTATGAATGATTTAGTGGGCGTGTGACTGACTATATAAGTGAGTGATTAGGTGTCTCAGTGAATGTATGGGTGAGTGACTGGTTCTGCGAATGTTTGTGTCAGTCTGTCAGTTTGCGTCTAATTGACTGTATGGGTATGTGAGTGGGTATGTGAGTGGCTGTATGGGTAATTGATTGGTTCTTTGAGTACATGTATGAATATCTGGGTATCTGTGTGGGTGGGAGAGGGGGGTGTGACCGCCTGCATGGATGAGTAAGTCAGTGAGTTAGTGGCTGTATGGATTAGTGAGTTTGTGTGTGTGTGTGAGGGGCTGTATGGGCAAAGGAGTCTGTTTATGGCTGTGGTTGAGTGGCAGTGGATGTGGTTGTGGTATATGGGTGAGTGACTGGGTATGTGAAAGGGAGTATAGGTGAGTGATGAGGTATATGATTGACTGTATGGGTGAGTGGGTGAATGTGAGAGTGGCTGTATGGGTGAGTGTGTGCTTGTGCCAGTGACGGTATAGGTGAGTGAGCATATGTTAGTATATGTATGAGTAAGTAAGTGGGTGTGTAATTGACTGTATGGGTGCGTGAGCAGGTGTGTGAGTAACGCTATGGGTGACTGACTATGGGTATATTAGTGGATATGTTAATGGCTGTATTAGTGAGTGGGTGTATGAGTAGCTGTATGGGTGTATGAGTGGATTTGTGTGTAGCTTTATGAATCAGTGAGTGGGTGGTTATGTACTGGTATGGGTCTGTGAATGGTTGTGAATGGTTGTGTGGGAGTGATTGTATGAATGGTTCTATAGGAATGTGAGCTGGTGCATTGGTGATTTTGTGGAATATGTGAGGTTAGAAGCAGAGCATTGTAGGGGCCCAAGCTGTAGTTAGCTCAGCAAACTATAACTGCTGGTCACTGGTTTTATGTTAGTGAAATCTGAGCCTAACTATAATGTCAATGTAACCTTTGTTTTTTTCAGTTAATTTCTAAGGTTTTTTAAATTCTATTTCCCAAATAGAAAATTGCTGTAATCTTTGTTTTTTTCAGTGAATTTCTACGTTTTTTTAACGTGGAGTAAGATGCCCATCGCATGCACAGTGGGTGGGGTTGAACGTAGGGCCTGGCATGGCATTGTGCTGACCCCATCCAAGCTTTCTGCTCTTGTCCCCCCTCCTCCGTTCCATCCATTGTCCATGTCTATGACCCAGCTCCCTCGTTATGCCCATTTGTGGCCTTTGTTCTGGCACTGCCCTTCCTGCCTGCCCTAAACAGTTAGCTTGCCATTCAGTCACTCAGTCAGAATAACTTCATTTCATCAAAGTGATGAAGGCATAAAAGTATACTACATATATAAAAGGATAAAAGATAAAAACATTCCCATCCTTACAGTACGATCATTTTTAAGATACAATAGCTATACAATTTCAAAATTTATGATAGAAATTCATACTTGATTAAGTTCATATTGCAATTAATTGGATCCGCAGATTGAACGTCTCTTTTTTAGAGCAGTTAAAAGAAAGGATGTGGTTATTTCGTAAATGTTATTCTCTACCTATTATTCTACCTTCCTAGATCCCTAGGACTTAGAGTACAGGTGACAAGGATTTGGTAAGTCATGGTGTACAGGTATAACTCCTAAAAGTGAATACAATTCTGATAGGCAGGAAATAAGCTGGATTACCGGTTCAAGGTTTGAATGCTTATGGGCCCAGGTGAGTATGGTAAACTGAGCTGGTAATCCCGCGCCATCACTGTGTCCTTCAATATGTGCTGAATACCCACCAGAGGAAGCTTCCTTCTGAATGTAGCATTAAATACACAGTCATGTTGCTCTTCTTGTACTCCCTCTTGAGTCTCTGTAGTCATTATAGTCCCAATGGTTCAAATCCATGTTACAACCTTGCACACAAAAGGATGAGTCAGAAACAATCAAGGTTGGAACTGAAGGGTTTCTTTGTTGTAAAGCTAGAATCAGTGCATTTACCCTGTAATTTGTGCAGTTAAGCATGCTAAGAATTTTAAATGTGTATATTTTACTTAAATGCTCTCAACTGAACTGGTCTTTGGGGAGTCCTTAAATCCAGTCTGCAACTCATCCAGCTCTCATGGCTCTGCTCATGATTTAATTGCCCTATCACTGCTAGCTCATTCTACAAGCACAAACTATAGCTCCCACCAGATAAGCACAAAAATAATTGGGCACCCTTCAGCCATATTGCTGCCCCTATACGCCATTGCCACCACCACCCCAACTGACTGCTTCTGATATTGAAATGTGAATATCAAACTTTTTTAGCCTGTACTAAGCCTCGTTTCTAAAAGTGAGGTTTACTCTGTTGATGTATTATATCTGAGACACCAGAGAGTTTCAAAATACTATGATTCATAGAGAAAGTGAATAATATAAAAAATATTAAAACCACAGAGCATATTTCCTAAATAAAATTAGAAAGCCTTACCTTTTAATACAAAGAATAACAGTCATCAGCATTCTATTTATTGTAAGTGATATGTGTGTTGTCTTATCAAGGCATTCTACTCCACACACCCAGCCAAGAATAAGTCTTGACTGTTTCACTGTTCTACCCCAAAGGCAAAGCCTGAAGAGGATGAATGAATGAATAGTTTATTGTGTAATTACTTAAAACCATAACAAGTTTGTGAAGTACAAATTTAAAAAAAACATACAATTAAAATGCCATGTGATTAAAAAACAGTATGATGTATGTGCAATTCATAATAAAAAAGATATAGTAAACTTTCAAGAACTGGTAGTGTTGTGACTACTTAAAAGAAGATAATACAAAATACGAGCCAGTAGATGGTGCATAGAGGAAATAAATCCAAGTGTATAGTCCATGATGGCACCTGTGATAGTGACATATCCTTAGAAGTTGGGATCCTTAGAGCAAAAAGCAAGGGTCAAGGTGTGATGTACTTTGTGGCAGGCCATTACTTCGTACAGATTATTGAGCAGAAACAAGAGCTGAAGAGGGACTGATATCCATGTTTGAGAACAACAATGGTTAAAATACGAGATACTTAGTGGCAGACCATTGCTTTGTGCAGTTTATTGCACAGTGACCAAGGCTGAAGATGTATGGATGTCCGTGTTTTTTTCATTTAACACAAAGTGGACATAAGATATGAATTTCCAAAATGTTGTCATATCTGATAAAGATTATATATAAGAGGCGGACTGCATCTTTAGCTGAACTGCTGAACTGGTGCCCTGTTGTAAAAAGAAGGGTCTCAATAGGGTTCGGTGGGCGTTTTAGAGTGCCAGACAAAAGATTCATTTATGGGCTACGGATTCCCATCTATAATAGTATACTCTGCATTGTAAGATGTTATTAAGCAATCTCCAAGTCAGGTTCTATTCTTTTAATTGGGAGTGGCACTAATCTTGCTGATAAGATTTGATTTAGAGCCCATTTCCCCAGCGCCTGTTGGAGTTGGACCTCAGCTGTGTGCTTTGTGTGAGGCATTTCTAGAGTGTCATGTATGGCCTTTTATTTGTATTCCAGACATGTAGTTAGGCTCAGCTTTCACTCACACAAAACCAGTGACATTCAGCAGTTATTGTTAGGTGAGCTAACTATAACTTGTGCCCTCTCAATGAAGTGCTTATGACCTCACATATCACATCACTCATAACATGGTCAGTGACATCACTGATGACATCTCAAATAACATCACTGATAACATCATCCAGTGACTGTGAGTGTTTTAAAAAAGTTTATGGGTGTTACAAATATCTCTATATGCCAAAAGACACACCTATAGTCTCATTCATGTGTGTGTAAGCAAATTATGCAATATGGCCCTAACTCTCTCGAAACTAACGTAAAGTGATCTACAAAGGGAGACATCCCTTAAGGATAAGAACCCTCACTCACCCGAAGGTGACATGCTTCACCATATGGGTCCTCCTTACCAGTGTGGAAAACCTAGTCAACACTGGGAGCTACTACTTCGAAGTTTAAGGAAGTAGCTCAGAGATGTTTTTTGGGTAAGGAGAAGGATAGTAATCCCATATGAGAGATGATGAGTGTAGTGAGGTTTGCAGCGCTGTGTGAAAGAATAGAAAGTGAGTTAAAACTGCCTAGGTAGAGATCACTGACAATTACTTTAGTAATGTGTTCTACCTGACAGGATTAAAATGAAACAGCACAGTGGTATGGATGTACAACCACTGTCACTTTGTGGTCAACATGTTTCAGCCTGTTTATCAAACCTATGTACCAGCGGCTTTCTTCAGGACCAGATATAATCGTGCTATTGCTGCTGCAACTATGTGATAAATATTAAAGTTTATACAACACCGGTATTCCTGTTTTTCTTTCTTTTTGTCAGGTTATACCCAAGGTATCCTCAACTATAGGCTAGCCCTGCCTCACCTCTACCTGACAGGCTGCTCTGGAGGGAGGCCTTGCGCTTTCCGTCGGTACCTCGACTCAAACGAGAGCTCGCCCCGGGATAAAAATATCTAACAAGGTGCATTGGTGAATCAGTGGATGCTGGCTCAGGCAGCAGTGGTCCACCCTTGCCCCCTCTCCGGCGATCTGGACAGGGATCTGCAGACCCTGCAGGACTGGCTTTTTGACAGGCTAAATGATCTTGCCCCGGAATTGACATCCCGCCTGACACCGAAACGGGTCTCTGCGCCTTGGTTCACCGCTGCACTGTCGGCTACGTGGCAGCAGTGCAAGGTAGCCGAAAGAGCCTGGCGGGCACAATATGATACTGCTGCCAAGTTGGCCTACAAAACGGTGGTTAAGGCTTATCACCGGGACATTCGCCTGGAAAAAAAAGCATATCTAGCCAGGAGAATAGAAGATGCTTCTAACTCCTGCAAGGAGATTTTCTCCATTGTGAGAGAATTCACTTCCCCATGGTCTAACACCTCGGACGAAAAGTCATTAGGTACCTGGGCTACGGACCTTGCTGATTTCTTTACGAGCAAGATCCAACGCATTCAGGATTCATTCCTGGCACCAGTGTCCACGGTCCAGACTGAACCTGACATCACCATATCATCGCAGGCCTGGCCAGGTGTGACGCTGAGTGTCTTTCCACCGATTTCTGCTCCTGACTCCTTAGCTCTAATGGGCAATTTAAAATCGGGTTCACCCCTTGACCCATGCCCTGCTAAATTTCTAGCGAAAGTTGCGGAGGTGATTAACCCTCTGGCTAACCCACTGTTAAATCTTTCGCTGAGTCATGGAGTGGTCCCACAAGCTTGGAAACAGGCGATGGTGATTCCCTTGCTTAAAAAGCCAGGCCTAGATCCGAAGGCCCCAGTTAATTATAGGCCCATCTCACTGTTGCCGGCTCTCACGAAGATTTTGGAAAAACACGTTCAAGGTGTGCTTTCCAATTTTCTTGAAACCAACGAGATCCTGCATGCCACCCAATCGGGCTTTCGTCCCCATCTTAGCACAGAGACTGCGCTCCTTGAGGTCTCGGAAACCATTAAAGGGGTTCTGGACTCTGGGGGCAAAGTCATGCTGGTGATGTTAGACCTGTCGGCGGCGTTCGACACCGTTCCCCATGATGGTCTTCTCGCCAGACTCTCTGAGATAGGTCTACGGGGGACGGTGTTCGACTGGTTTTCCTCCTTTCTAGCCGGCCGCCGGCAAACGATCTGGGCTCCGCCTGATTCCGCCGTGATGCCGCCTCTGGGAGTCGGGGTCCCTCAGGGCTCTATTTTGAGCCCGACCCTCTTCAACATCATTATGACCCCGTTGGCGGCGTTGGTGGAGTCGCATGGCGCCCAGATCGTATCCTACGCGGATGACACCCAGCTCCTCTTCTCTTGTAAGAGAGGAGGGGACTGTGAGGGGGAGAGTATTCGGGATTGCTTTGGGGCTGTTTTTCAATGGTTCCATCTGAACAGCCTCAAGTGCAATTCCGATAAGTCCGAGGTACTTTTCTTTGGGTGTGACACAGAGCCAGATTGGCAGGCCTGGTGGCCAATGAATATGTTCCCTCCGTCTGGTTCCTCCCAGGTTGCCAAGAATCTGGGGGTCAAGATGGATAATAGGCTAACCTTGAAATCCCAGATCCTGGGGGTGTCGGGCATTTGCTTCGGCATCCTTAGGATGCTGCGGAGGTTTCTTCCCCTGCTTTCCGAGGAGCACAGGGCACTGACAGTCCAGGCTCTGATTGGGTCCAGGTTGGATTATTCCAACATTCTTTACCTGGGCCTCCCAGAGTACTTGCTGCAGCGGCTTCAAGTGGTGCAGAACGCCGCTGCAAGGGCAATCTATGGTCTTAATAGGCGTTCCAGTGCCTCGGGCCTGTTGAAAACTTTGCACTGGCTTCCCATCCGCAAGCGGATCGCCTTTAAGGCTCTGACTCTGGCCTATAAAGCTCTTCACAAGGGGGGAGCTAAGTACCTCCAAAAGAGACTGGTCTTTTATCAACCGACCAGGTCTCTGAGGTCGGAATCCCTGTACTTGGCAGTTGTTCCACGTGTAAAGAAAGCGCGCCTCGGAGGCCGCTCTTTTGGATTGCTGGCACCACAGTTGTGGAACTCTTTGCCGCTTGCCCTGCGGGGAGCCACTAGCCTGCTGGCTTTTAGAAAAAGCCTTAAAACTTGGCTGTTTACTCAGTAGCCTGTCTACTGTGAGTTCTTGTCTGGCAATCCGTTTAGTCTTTTATCTGGTGTTATGTTATTCTGTCGCAGTTTTTCCTTTCTCCAATAAAGCGCCGGGACACTCTTTTTGAGTAGCCGAGTGCTATATAAAAGAATAAATAAATAACATAACATAACAGTGGGTGCATGAGTTCCTTATGAATGATTTAGTGGGTCTGTGACTGACTATATAAGTGAGTGATTAGGTGTCTCAGCGAATGTATGGGTGAGTGACTGGTTCTGTGAATGTTTATGTCAGTCTGTCAGTTTGCGTCTAATTGGCTGTATGGGTGGGTGAGTGGGTATGTGAGTGGCTGTATGGGTAATTGATTGGTTCTTTGAGTACATGTATGAATATCTGAGTGTGTGTGGGTGGGAGATGGGGTGTGTGACCCCCTGCATGGATGAGTGAGTCAGTGAGTTAGTGGCTGTATGGACTAGTGAGTTTGTGTGTGTGTGTAAGGGGCTGTATGGGCAAGGGAGTGTGTTTATAGCTGTGTGTGAGTGGCAGTGGATGTGTTTGTGGTATATGGGTGAGTGACTGGGTATGTGAAAGGCAGTATAGGTGAGTGATGGGGTATATGATTGACTGTATGGGTGAAGGAGTGAATGTGAGAGTGGCTGTATGGGTGAGTGTGTGCTTGTGCCAGTGACTGTATGGGTGAGTGAGTATATGTTTGTATATGTATGAGTAAGTAAGTGGGTATGCGATTGACTGTATGGGTGAATGAGCAGGTGTGTGAGTAACACTATGGGTGACTGACTCAGTGTGTGAGTGGCACTATGGGTATATGAGTGGATATGTTAGAGGCTGTATTAGTGAGTGGGTGTATGAGTGGTTGTATGGGTGAATGAGTGGATGTATGTGTAGCTCTATGAATCAGTGAGTAGGTGGTTATGTACTGGTATGGGTCTGTGAATGGTTTGTGAATGGTTGTGTGGGAGTGGTTGTATGAATGGTTCTATGGGAATGTGAGCTGGTGCATTGGTGATTTTGTGGAATATGTGAGGTCATAAGCAGAGCATTGTAGGGGCCCAAACTATAGTTAGCTCAGCTAACTATAACTGCAGAATGTCACTGGTTTTATTTGAGTGAAATCTGAGCCTAACTATAATGTCCATGTAACCTTTGTTTTTTTCAGTGAACTTGTAAGGTTTATTAAATTCTATTTCCCAACTATAAAATTCCTGTAATCTTTGTTTTTTTCAGTGAATTTCTAAGTTTTTTTGACGTGAAGTAAGATGCCCATTGCATGCACAGTGGGTGGGGTTGAACGTAGGGCCTGGCATGGCATTGTGCTGACCCCATCCAAGCTTGCTGCTCCTGTCCCCCCTCCTCCATCCCATCCATTGTCCATGTCTATGACCCAGCTCCCTCGTTATGCCCATTTGTGGCCTTTGTTCTGGCACTGCCCTTCCTGCCTGCCCTAAACAGTTAGCTTGCCATTCAGTCACTCAGTCAGAATAACTTCATTTCATCAAAGTGATGAAGGCATAAAAGTATACTACATATATAAAAGGATAAAAGATAAAAACATTCCCATCCTTACAGTACGATCATTTTTAAGATACAATAGCTATACAATTTCAAAATTTATGATAGAAATTCATACTTGATTAAGTTCATATTGCAATTAATTGGATCCGCAGATTGAACGTCTCTTTTTTAGAGCAGTTAAAAGAAAGGATGCCACAGAGAAACAAATAAAGGGGTCAGACAATAGCTGTAGAAAGTAAAAGGCCTCACGACATTGTCTAAAGTTCATTTTTCGCAAAATGGAAATGATAAACCTTTTCCTCTCATTATGGTAATGTTTACAAAAAAGAAAAAAATGCATATCATTCTGTATTGACTGATTATCACAAGTACAGAGTGGAGATCGGCAGCAACATAAACATTACCAGGGATACCCAACATTAGAGGAATATAGTTTAGATGGAATCTCACCAGGATGTACCTATGCTGTAGATTAGTTACAAAAGTTAGGTACGTTGATTTTTTTTTTCTCCATTTGTGGGATACTCAGTACAGTTAGATATATTTTAACTGTTGACAACCTGGCGTTTAAGATCTCCCTTCCAATCTGCTTTTAGATGTTAGCTGGGTTTTCAGATCGTTCTTAGAAATAGAACAGCAGCTTATAGGATCTAAAAAAAGGTGATGTAGCCCATTAGCTTTAAAAGTAGATTCAACATATGGTAACCAGGTTATGTTACTCATCCCATCAAGTTTCAGGACATCACTTATCATATCTCTTGCCAGTGTGAGGGTCTCCTTTCGCCATATTGAGTGCCACAGTAATATTGGCACCAAAGATATTTTATCAGAAATGTAGGGGACTGTCATTTCTATATGGCATTTAAAATTGGAGCAAGACTTCGGTAATGAGAGTAACTTTAAAAAAAAAGTATCTTCACTTGATTAGAGTTTTGTACATTTTCTGACTCCCCAGATGGCCGCTCCATAAGTGGCAGTAGACACCGTCTTTGCTTCATACACTGTTTTTATAACATCCAGAGATTTTAGACAGTTTTTTTTATAAACTTAGTTAAAGCCCCAATGTTCTTTTCCATTTTGGTCCATCTATTTTCAATCATGTTTTGCCAATTAATTTGCCTATCAAACATGATCCCTAAATAATTAAAAGAGTCAACAACTCCAATTTTCCCCTGTTCAGTAACAATTTGGGGTTGTTTCCGCAATTTCGGACCGGCCACAAGGATTAAAGACTTGGAATAATTAACTTTCATATCCAGGGAGTTTATATATTGCGTGTAATCCAGCACTAGATGACGCAGTGCATTACTAGTACGTCCTATGAGCACTGCGTCATCCCCATAAAGTAATATAGGTATCGGTTTGGAGTTTATATAGGGAACATCTGGGGTGGACTCCCTCAGAGCAGCTTCTATATTATTAGTGTAAATTGCGAATAGAAAGGGGCTAACATGCACCCCTGCCTAACACCTCTTATGATTTTAAAATGTCTAGTGCATTCATCATTCCTTCTTTATCGGACACAAGCAGAGGCACCTATGTATAGGTCCCGACTGATGCTAATAATATTCTCATCAATCTCCATTGCCTCCATGATCTGCCGCAGCCTAGACTGTGACACGCAGTAAAAGGCTGCGGACAGATCCATGAAGGCTAGATAGAGGTGGCCTTTTTTAGCTACAGTATATTTCGCTATAATTAGGCTCAGATTCAGGCACTGATCGAAAGTGCCCTTCCCTTTTCTAAAACCAAACTGACAGGGGATTATAATATTCTTGTCTAAGGCCCATTCCTCCAGCCTATTTAAAAGAAGGCAACCCATTAACTTAGCAGTCGAATATATCAGTGAGATAGGTCTATAGTTCTTTGGAGTTTACCTATCTCCCTTCTTATAAATGAGGAAGATTACTGTTGTTTTCCATGACGAAGGGGCACATGTTTGGACAATTTTATTCAAAACATTTGTTAAGAGTGGAGCCCATAAATCTTGGTTCTCCAGAAACAGATCAATTGGCACTCGGTCCGGTCCTGGTGCTTTTGCCCGTTTACACTGACTTAGAGTTAGCTTGCCACCCCATCCACCTCTTCCCTACCCTCTGTTGTCCGAATCCATGCACCAGCCCCTCCCTCCTGCCCTGCATGTTCCAATGTGCTGCCATTGACTTCCATTTAGCCTGATGTCCTTGTCCACTACTCCCGCCCTCCGTTCCCCAATTCTATGCAGCATCATTGTCTTCCTACCTAGCCTCTGTGCTTAGCTTGATGTCCCTACTCTCCTTCCACTTGCCCTCCGATGTCTGTGTGCATGCCCCTGCTACTGCCTTCCTGCCCACTATATTCCATGGACCTGCCATCCTTCTATCTAATCTCAGTTACCAAGTTGAGTTATCACTGCATCTCCCACCTGCCTATCACAGTCAGATGGCTGCCGTTGGACCCTACCACCTCTACCCTGCCATTCCATGTTCCACGTTCCATACCCCACCCCCTCCCACCTGTCCGCCATGGTCCATTTTACTGCCACTCCCTTCTGCTCTCCATGCTCTGTTGTGCTGCAATTGCTCCACCTGTCTACCCTGCATGGTCTGTTGTGAAATCACTTCCCCTTCCCTCTTTTTTCTGTGTACCTTATCCCTACCTTCTGTCCTCCATGGTCTTTTGTGCATGCCCCTGACCCCTCCCTCTTGCCCGCCATGGCCTCTGTGCTATCACTAACCTTCCCGTTTGCCATGCATGTTCTTTTTTGCTGCCAAAGCCCCTCCCATCTGCCTTGTGTGGTCAGCCTGCTGCCCCTGACCCCCTCCCACCTTCCCACCGTTGTCTCTGTGTTTGTCATTATAGTCTCACTGTTGCCATCAATGGTGTTTTGTGCTTCCAGCACCCATTCACCAGCCCTCCTTAGTCAGCTTGCTTCTCCCGCCCTGCCCCCTTGCCTCCTGTCCTCTGTTTTCCATGTGCAGACCCCTATCCCCTCCCTCATGCCTTGTTTGGTCCGCCATCGTTCCCCTGCCCCCTCCCTCCTGCCCTTTATGGTCTGTTATGCTGCATCTGTTCCTCCTGTCTGTCTGCCATGGTCTGCTTGCTGCCCTTGCCTCTTTCCCTTCTGCTCTCTGTTGCCCATGTGCATGGCCCTGTTCCCTCCCTATAGCTTTCCATGGTCCATTTGCTACACTGTCATTCCGCTTGCCCTGTGTGATGTATTGTGCTGCTGCAACCCCTGACGCCTACCCTGTAAGGCCAGCTTAGTGCCCCTGCCCATCTCCTTCCTGCCCGCTCTTATCCGAGTCAGTGTCCCTAACCCATTCCTCCTGTCGTCTGTGATCAAATGCACCAAACTTGCCAACATTTTGAACTTGGTAAGAGGGAGATTTTGGAAACAAACCTGGGGAATTAAAATTCCCAATCGACTTACATTGAAAAAGAGGAGATTTTACCCAGGAGACAAATAAATTAAAGGCCTTTTGGGCTTAAAAACATTGGGAGTCTCCTGCCTGAATCGGGGGTTGTTGGCATGTATGGTTGTATTGTCACTGCCTCTTCCTTCTGCCCTCAATGGCCTTTTTATTGCCACAGTTTCTGTTGCCTGTATGGCATGGTTGGTTTGTTGCCCCTGCCCCCCTTTTCCCTGCCCTCCATGATCCGTTGTGCTGCCACTGGCCCTCCCACCTGCATAGCGTGTTGCTTGTTGCCTCTGCACTCTCCTCCAGGATAGGGTCTTATTCCCATAGAAATTCTGGTTAGTACTCTAAACAACTAAAATGAGGACATATTTTCTGAGTTCTCAGTAGAAAATGTTTTCAGTTTTCTACTTTGAATCCATCAAGATGTTGTTCATATATGCCACACCTCTGGCACTGATTCAGAATGTTAGAACTCTAGTTGCTCATTCGGCCACTGTAGTAAAACTGCTGGTCACCAGGAGGTTAACTGGCAGTTTGCTACTGGTGTTGAAAGTGCATGTTTCAGTCTGCATGTGTGCATGTGTTGATAGTGCATGTTTCAATCTGTAAGAAAGAATGTTTTAATGAAACAGAAGAGAAAGATATTTGAGAACTCACTTAAAATGTGTCCTTATTTTTCTTTCTACGGCGCTAACTATCATTTCTATGACAGACTGAAACCCCCTATTTTCTTTTGACCATTCAACATTAAATATTTTAAGATTTACCAGTTTGATTCAATCAACATGGCTTCAGATGTGGCATACTTTTCTCATAAATAACACTATTAGTGCTCTAGTTGTTCTTTAGAACACTCCGGGAGGCTGCATAGAACACAAGGGAATCAACCGTCAGACTGAAGAATTTCCTAGTTAACATAAAGGAAAGTTTCAATTCTATTAGGAACACAGAGGCGAGGATTATGCATTGCTTTCTTCACTCTTTATTAACAGCACATTCAGAGATAAAGTAAAAAAACATGTCACTGAACTACAACTCCCATGAACACTAGGAGTAACCATGGTCACTTGGCAATCTTCTGTTCCTGTAGATTCAGGGTCACCGCCCTGGAATCGATGTGGAAGCCCAAGAATAGCAAGCACTGCTGCGGGACCAGGTCTGACTTTTGTTGGTTGATGAGGAACCCTAAACTCTGGAGCAGAGTTATGGTGATATTCAGGTGAGTTATAAGCCATACTCGGAGTAATCCATCAACAGGATGTCACCCAAGTAAATAATCTGCCTGATGCCCAGGGTCCGTAGGTGTTCCACCACTGGCTTGAGGAGTTTGGTAAAGCAACATGGTGCTGATGACAGGCCGAACGGCAGGGTCCAGAATTTGAAGACCTGCTCCTCCACTCAAATTGAAGGAACCTGGAGAGGGGGGGGGGAGATGGGGACAGACAGGCAGGTATCTTTGCGGTTGAGATGCGCCAACCAGTTGTCTTGAAGCAAAATGTCCCAGAGGAGGTGAATCCCCTCCATTGTAAAGTGGCAGTTCACCAGCCACTCTTTGAAGGACCTGAGGTTGATGATGGGGCGGAAGCTCTTGTCCTTTTTTTCCACTATAAACAGGTTGCTTAGGAATCCTCTGGGATGCAGCTCTGAGTGGCATATTGCATCTACGGACAGAAGGTCCTGGACCCCCAGATCTTTGAGGGATTCATCCTGAGATGAAAAACCCAGTGGATGGGGTTTGACTGTTTGTACTGGAGTTCCCTAGAACTCTATGTGGTACCCCCTGACTGTCTCCAGAACCCAAGGGTCTGATGTGCTCTCTGCCCATTTGTGAGAAAATAAGGCTTATTCTCCCTCCGAAATGAAGGGGTGTTAAAAGATTGGTGCTTACCACTGTATCTGCTGGAATTGTTGTGGGCCCATCCGCAGTCATGGTTGTTCTTGCCCTTGTTCTTTCCACCATGGGAGGTAGAAGGTTCCTTGCCGGCCATCCTGCCAGCCATAGTTTCATCTTGCCTGGGGTCTGTTAGGGCCTTGTTAGGATTGACGGCCGAAGGAGCGACCCCTGCCTCTTCCGGCCCGCCAGAAACCTTCTCAGGGATGATATTCTTCATTGACGCCTGGGCTTTGTAAAGAGCTGAGAAGGTCAACACAAACTTCCCGAGCTCCATGAGAAAGGGGTTGCCAAAGAAGGAACCATGGGTTAAAGGACCTGCCTCTGAGGGCAAGAGCTCCCCCAACGTAGGTTTTTTTTCAGTAGGTGAGAGCGACGACGTTCTGCTGAGAGGGCGAAGTTTACAAAATAACGGGGTGACCCCAGACACTAGGACCGGGGTAATTCACGGTACAAGAGACAATGGTCCCAGTGGATATGAACTTAGAAATAACATTAGAACTCAACACCACCTGTTAGGTCCAGAGGCGTAGCTAGAGCTTGTAGCGCCCGGGGGTATCCTTCAGATTGCCGCCCCCCTTGGGGGTGCTGGTGAAAAAGGCCGGCGAGCACCTGAAAGAGGTCCGAGAGACACGTAGTATCGCCGCTAATAGTTACCTTGATCATGCAAGTTACATGCACATACATGACACGGTCCAGGGATTGACAGCTCTCGTCCCCATAATAGTGCCCCCTGGGGCACACAGCCCCTACCTAGCTATGACACTGAAGAAAAATCAGAAGGAAACCCAAAACTTACATCAGTTCTACCTACCCTGTTTGTGACATCTCACTCATAACATCACAGATTGTGCAGGACCCTTGTCTCCTGTCCCCTATCCACCTCAGCAATGTCTGCAGACCAGTCCACCATACTGGGTTTGACCACGATTCTCCTGGCAGCACCTTCAGGATACTGCAGGTGAGTCCAATTTACCTGATCACTAGACTAACTTGAGTTCTGCAGTTGGGGCAGTACCAGCCCTGTAGTGGAAACCTTCTCACTCCACCTAAGCCCCCCATGAGAGCTCAGTAGAAGCCATCCCACGTGCCCCTCCCAGGAGAGAGCAGTGGAGCCATCCATTGCCCCGGCCGCAGAAGAACTACATACCCTGGCCCCCCATCCCAAAAGAGAGCAGTGTAACCATCCTACTACTCCCTCCTGACAAACAGAGAGCATTCAACACCAACTCAGTGTTGCCTACGGTCACTACAATATAGTAGTGTGAGTTTTTAAAGGCTGTCAGTGCTCTGAAAGCATTTCAATAAGCTGGAGTGTCAGGCCAGAGAATGCAGTAGAATGTGAAAAATGCAGTTTTTACCTACCCAGGCCAGAAGGAGGATCTGACCCATGTTCCATCGTAGAGACTGCCTTGACCCTGCACCTGTCACTAGAGAAAGCCCCATGCCCACAAAAAACATGTGAAAATCTATAGAAATATTTTCATATTTTTGTGGGGGGGGGGGAAGGGTATACTAGGAGGGGACAGCCAACGGAATCTGCAGAAAGAAACCGTGGCAATGTATACTAATAACAGTTTCCCAATGTAATATGAACATTAATTGCATCCAAGGTGCCTAGTTTCAATATGCCTGAAAGTTTAGAAAGCAAAGTAATTTAATGTGAGTCCTGATATCACGGTATGTGCATGTCCTCACAAACATCTCTTATTAGCACATGAGTAATGCCAAGGTCTCTGCACCTTCATATCACCCGCGCTCTTTTTGTGTGTGTTACTAAGAACACACAGGTGTTGCTTGCCACATTCACTCTTCAGCTGTAAATGTCCACTTCAGCACAGACTTACTTTGCTGAGCTGACGCTGTAATAAAAAACAAGCACTGGCAAAGCCAAAAGGTCTTGCTTATGAGAGCTATTGCTTTGGCAATGCTTTGCAGCCATGCTGTACAGCAGTGCAGATGCTTTGCATTGTGGCTAATACTAATTTTAAATGGCACACTTTTACCCGATACTGCCCCTTACACTATCCCAACGATCAGATATCTCAATCTTTCCTCACACTGTCCCTTTCTACCTTCAGTCTAGCACTTCTATGCTCAAATGATCGCTCACCTTTCAACCTAACCTCCTTCACCCAAACTGCACCAAAACAACCTCTCCAACACTAAAACTACCCCATCTTCTCGCTACCCCATACTTTTAGACTACCCCTCCACTCAAACTACTTCCTATTGTCAAAGAACTCTGCCTACAGTCAGAGTATCTCCACTTACTACCTTCTAGGACAAAGTCACCCCTTCAAACAGACTACCCCTACCTTCATGCGAACTCCACCTTCAAACTACCCCTTCAATGCTGAAACTATCTCCAGTTGTAAACTATTCCCTTTCAACTTCCTCCTCAGCACCAAAGCTACCCTATATTTTGTCACATCCCTCCTGTCCTCTAAATACTTGCAACTTTCAAACTGTTCCCATCTCCAACCTACTACTCCTATACTCAGTCTCCCAGTATCAACTTACCCTACACACTCAGCATGACCCATTTTACCTCAGCAAATCTTCGATGTCACAATGTCAGCCTTAATACCCCATGCTCCTTGCCTTTCACTATACCAAGGATTTCTAGAACTGGTCTTATTTACTGATACTTAAATTCACCCTCTCTCATCTTATTTTTTATTATTCCATACATTATAATATATATATGTAACAACATAATGTTGAGTAATCGAATTCTAGTCGCATAGCACAAAACCCCTTAGAATTCTTGCAAAGTGGGTGTAATGGGGTAGGAACCACACCAACAGGCCTAGAACTCCAAGCAAAGCCAAATCAACTAAACTAAAGCCATAAAAACTACCGTAGCCCAGTACAAACAACAGACAATGGGAAATTCCAAAATATTTAAAAGCATATTAGGTATGATATTTGCTAAAATTACGAACAGTGTCCAATTTGCGCTTAGGAGGCATTCTGCACGATATAATTGTTTTTGAGGGTTTACTCAAAACACAAAACTCATACAAAGTATTGTTTTCGGTCTTTGCATAACTGAAAAATCATATTTATTGTCAAAAATAACAGAGTTATTTGCATGTGTGTGGCTGATGCCGTCATTGTGGCACAATGCGCAGTAAATACAATGCAATTCTAATTTTGGTTGTGCAAGAGAGACTATTGCACATAGTTGCATAGTGTGAATCTTGGTAAATCTGCTCACAAGTGTACTGAATTTAGAATGTGCTAGATCAGTAAATGCATACAAACATAATTACCCCTTCAACACCCAAACTACTCCATACTCCTACTACCTCTGCCTTATATTAACCCATCCTATATTTAAACTATCCAACCCATGCACGCCCTCTCCCTGGCTGCACCGGAAGCAGTGAGCTACTCAGACGTCAAGAGGTTGCTTGGAACACCAGGCAGACTGCCACACAAGCACTCATCAGCAGGCTGGAATTCGGTAACACTATACGCTGGCATCTCCAAACAACTTAGACACACTCCAGACCTTCCAGAAAGCCGCCGTAAGTTTGATACTCAACCTCCCACGCCGCACCCACGCATTGCACCACACCTCAGGAAGCATCACTGAATCTCCCTTCACAAGCGCAGCTAATTCAAGCTACTCACATTCACACATACAAAGCCCTACACAAAGCAGGACCAGAATACCTGAAGAGTCGCAAACACTTTTCCCTACCCACAAGACAACTTTGCTCTGCCTCATTCTCACACACGTCCTGCATCTGCAAAACCAAAACTGGAGGTTGCTCATTCTCCTACATCGCACAAAAGAGGTGGAACAACCTCCCTCAACACATCAGGAGGCTCCTCCTCACTTACGGAGTTCCACAAGAAGCTTACGACCTGGCTCTTCATACAAGTAGCTTGGGACCACACAAACACATGTACATTTGTAAAGCGCACATATCACCGAAGGTCTCAAGGCGCTGAATAACAGATTTATATTGTTACTTAACTCAATGGTACTCATTTTATCGACCTCACATGGATGGAAGGCTGAGTGGACCCGCCGGTATTAGAACCTTTGACCAATTGGTCGAACACAGGCCCCTGTAGTGGATGCATTTGCCCACTGTACCACCAGACCCGGACCACACACCTTGCCCAAGAGCCTGGATACCCTTTTGGGTGATTATTGCACTATGCAAACCAATATAGCAACCTTGTTAAAATGAAAACCAAATCCCTTCCATGGTAATAGTCTGGGCAGCGGCAAAATAATGAGGGATATACCCTTGAAAAAGAAAAAACTTGTAAAACACAACACAGACCTAGAAAAGCAGGTGAAAGAGCTTAACCATACCAATTAATCATACCAATAATGCAAATTATAATAGAAGACCTCAGCACTTTTCTACAGGCCAAACATAACCTTAATCAACTCCTCACCGCCAAAACAACGTGGTTTGATCTCAAACAAAGCTATTATCAGGATGGAGGAAAAAGTTGGGCGCGTACTCTCATTGCAAATACGAAAGCAGGAAGCACAGACTTCAATACTGGCAATAAGGAACACATAGGGGAATATAGTCTCACATTGGAGTTCTGGACTTTTTGGTTCCGTCCAGAGGTGTCAGGGTACAACACCCAAAGACCCCGGAGTTCCACCTGCCTTGGTGCACAAATGAACAGAAACACGGGCTTCTCGATGGTGGCGTCAAAGACCAAAGGTTTATTACTGCAGGGACACAGAAGTCATAGATACTACACACGGGCAGTAACCAGGAGCCTGTTCGATTTGTACAAAGAGGGTTGCTCCTTATATACTGTTTTTTATGCTAGGGGCAAATTCTTTACATGTAATACATTCCCAAAACCTTTGTGTCTGAAACAATAAATATTTGGCGTTACACAGGAACCGTCGATAATATCTGAGGCCAAACATTGCGAAAAGAGGGGTTCCCACTAGTTTGTCACAATTCCCTGTCAATATTGCATTCAGGACCCGGACCGCCTCATCGTAAAGTTCGTTACCTCCCCCTAATAAAGATTCAGAAAGAAAGAAACAGAGCCAGGTGTGGAAGATAGGAAAGCGGGATAAGGGATGCTTATGGGTTGTAAATGGGCAAGGCTACCGGCTTTGGCCGCCTAATCATGATCAGGTACAATGGACACGAAGACCAGTTTGGCAGGGCTGGCCTCGGGCAGAGGAGGCAGCCTTTGTCGAGTCATGCAGCTACAGCGTGATCTGGTTTAAGGTGCACGTGTCATGTAAGAGGTGAATCTCCGGCTAAGGCTACGTGTCCTTAATCAAAGTGGAGTGATCAGAGGCTATTGCATATGTGAGGGCAAGGAAACACAAAATGGCGGCCATGATCTAAGATGGATGCCGTGGGTAGATTAGAAATATGTCAATAGAAGGAGTGCTCTTGCTTGTAGTGTAGCGAAAACACCAGGATATACTAAATGGATCATTTGCGGTTCGCTGATACCAATATTATGTATTTCCGACAAACTTGAAAACACGGGTTCAAATTGTCACGGAACCGTCACGGAACCTCAGACCCTCCTTTTGCCCTTACATAGGCAATTACTCAGTCTATGTCAGAATCTAGTTCTATGCTCATCAGGTCAGTGACATGCTGTTGTACCATCATTCTTTCTCGTGTCTTTTCTCCAAACGCAGGTGGTTTTCTGAGACAAGTCGCAGCACAAAGACTACACAGAGCAGGACCACACTGGATAATCAGACAACATGAGAATAGGAATACTAGGATGACACCAATGACCATTAGAACCTTCCATCCCCACGCTGAGATCAGAGTCCAAAACCACTCCATGAAGGACCAGTTTCCCTTGTCTACATGTATGGAGTCTGAAATTTTGTGCAACTTAGAGATCGCCTCATAGACTGTTGGAGCATTATTAGGAATAAAGACACAGCAGCTCGATTGGATCATTCTGCATACCCCACCTCGATCTGCAAGTATAACGTCTAGAACCATACGGTTCTGCAACGTCATGAGCCTATCCGCCTGAAGCTCAGCTGTTAGATTGCTAAGGGCACCAGCAGTTTCGGTAATAGTAGATTCAACTACCCGTGTTAGCTGACGTATGTTTCTACTATTGGCCATAGGCCCCCAGAACGGAAGGAAGCCTTTGAAGAAGTCTCCAGCTTCCTGACCAGCGGTATCTTCCTTGCTGAAGACACCTCTCGCTACTCTTGTTCTGTGGTAATCAGGTGAGGCAGTGTATGTCGGAGGCAATAGTCGAGCAATATAACATGATCCTGAGAAGTCGGCAGGCAACCATGTATAAGCTCTGTCTCGACAAATGAAATAAGTACCCCTAGCAGTGAGAAAGGCAGGGGAAGAGTTAGCCGGAAACACATAAGTCTCTACGCACTCACTCCTCCCCAGCTGAGCTCTCGGATTTCTCCCATTACCTTGCAAACAGACCTGACCTCGGTGAGGTACGACCCAGATTGGAGTTGAGCTTTTGCGCTTGCTTTCTCCTAAACTAAGGCGATACTCTGAAGTATTCCAACTTAAATATACTCGCAATTCGTCTCTAGGGTAAGATGGAGTATTATTGACGTCCTTGACCATGTCAATAATTCCCTGGACTAAAGCTTTGTTGGCAGAGTTATATTTAGTGGAACGCGGTGGACGTGGAGGGTAGGTCTCAAGGGCATAAGCAAAGATGGTTTGGAAGGCCTGAAATGATCCATTATAGCTGTAAGGCAAAACCAGATATGGAATACCTTTATCCATGGTGTGAGGTATCAAGCCACACACCCAACAGTCTGTTGTGTTAACTACCAGTTGGTGTTGGTGTAAGAGCTGTACAAAAGTGTTGTTGGTAAATTCTGAGCGTCGGGCTTGCTCATGTTCTGGAAACGAGTGAAAAGAGTGTATAGAGGAAACAGTAGAAATAGCAGGATCAAGGGGAGGTACTGTAGAAACTGGCACAAAAATCAAATTTATGCTAAAGACGATTCCACCCACCAATGTTGCTAAAACAATCAAAAATGTAACGGCACATTGCATCAGAAAACATTTGCTATGAAGAATTCTATTAAGTCTGTTTCTGCGAACATAAATCACATTTTCTCGTTGCAGCGCAGGAAGCTCCATCTTCTACAATCCGCTCGCGACCACTGATGATGTGTACGTAGATGAAAATGCCTCTATCAGCCCTGGGAGTTCCCAGAACCAACAGAAAGATCGACCTTGTGTCAGACCCCTGCAAATTCAAACTAGGTACACAGCCACGACCCTACGGCTACCCAGACGGCAAGGCAATTTTAAAAACAATAAACAATAGCAAACTTCCTGGCTGAAGGCAAAAGTTCAATATATAAAAATCACAATATGCAGTTGCCTGCTTTATTTGTCCATTTTATGGCTTCTTAGGTTGTATCTCTTCTTCGCTGGTACTGTCTGATCGGAAAATAGTGTATCACTAGCAGCTGTTGCAGAGTTTAAGTTCGCAGATAGCAGAGTTTCTTCTGATGCTGGAGACAAATGTTCAATGTTCAAAGGAGTTTTTTCAGGAGGAGAGTCAGGTTTCAAAGTATCAGTAATCAATTCGGCATCGCTGAAAGAGATGAACTTCGGTGTGATTTCAGATTCGGAGGCACCAATTCCCTTCTTCACCCAGTCGTCGTAAGGGAGCGGCAACGGAACACGCTTTACGTGAGAAGCGTGAATCCAGTGTTTACGGCCAGCGACACGTACGGCTGTCCTCGTTGCCAGTAAGATCTGATAAGGCCCCACAAATCTTGGTTGAAGGTTCTTCGTCCTCGCGAAGTTCTTTATTACGATGAAGTCACCCGGTTTCAGCTGGTGCCCTGGACTCTCCGGAGGTTTTGGCAAGGCATCAAAAACCTGTTGATGAATAAGACTCAATTTAGCAGTCAAGTCGTAAAGGTAGTCTATCAACATAGGATATTCAATGGAGCAAAATTGCTTAGGCCTTGGCACACCCCAGATATTTGCCGGGCGGCCAAACACAATCTCGTATGGACTAAGCCCTATTCTAGAATGTACTGTTGCTCTCGTTGATAACAGGGCCAAAGGAAGTGCGTCTGGCCAGGCCAAACCTGTGGATGCTTGTATTTTGGCTATTTTTAGCTTGAGGGTGCCATTGTAACCCTCGACTAAACCAGCAGACTGGGGATGGTTTGCACTGTGGAACTTCTGTTTGATGCCCAGACCGGCACACACACTCTGCATAACTTTCCCTATAAACTCACTTCCGTTATCTGACCATACAATCCGTGGCATTCCATACCTAGGAAAAAATTCCTTGAGAAGAATTTTGGCAGTCGATAGGGCAGTGTTATCCTTTAGTGGGTATGCTTCTATCCACCTGGAAAAAGCACAAACTACCACCAGGACGTACTTTAAATTGTTGCAGCGTTCCATGTGAATGAAGTCTAACTGAATTACCTCAAAGGGACAGGAAGGAGGAGCGAAATGACCAGCTGGAGTTGGAGTTCCCTTGCCAGGATTATGCATCAAGCACACCATACAATTTTTCACCACTCTTTCTGCACACTTACTGATTCCCTCATTCTTCCAGACCGGAGCCAACATCTTACATATCCCTTTAGAACTTATATGCGCTACTCCATGCGCCATCGTCACTACTGCAAGCACATACGCATCGGGCAACATCCAACGCTGCTGTTCTGTCAAATCAATCCAACATCCATTCGAGTCCAATTTGCCCGTACTTTCTCTCCATACACGTTTCTCTTCCTCAGTCGCTTCTTTCTGAATCTCTTTCACACTTTCCATAGTGTCTTCACACATTCCAGACTCAGCAATCCATCTTGCAGACGTAGCAACATACATTCTACTCATCGTGTCTCTAGCTGTCTGTTTAGCAATTTCATCAGCAAAGGCATTCCCACGACCAACATCATCCGTGATTGCTTTATGAGCACTGCACTTCACAATCGCAACTTCAGTCGGCAAGGTTAGAGATTCCAACAAGTCGTTAACTAGCTGACCATGTTGGATCTTAGTCCCATGGGACGTAATGAAACCCCTTTCTCTCCACAACCGGCCAAAACTATGGGCTACGCCAAAAGCGTACTGACTATCTGTAAACACATTCACTCTCTTTCCCTCAGCTAAAACACACGCTCTTGTTAGAGCTATTAATTCTGCAGCTTGGGCAGAATTCTGACTCACTCTTGCAGTCTCCACAATCGTCTTCAAAGTCGTTACCGCGTAAGCAGCAGTCACATCACCATTCTCCAATTTAAAACATGACCCGTCCACATACAGCGTACCATCTGGGTCGGATAGGGGAGTATCTTTCAAATCGATGCGTCCTTTTGTCTCTTCCTCCGTTTTGAAATAGCAGTCATGTGGCTCGGAATCACTCGACTCTTGATCAGTCGGCAACAATGTTGCTGGATTCAATACATTGCATCTTTTGATCTGAATATGACTCGCTAGTAATGTTAACTCGTAACCAGATAATCTCGCACTAGTAAGGTGTTGTGTCTTCGTTCGGTTCATGAGTGTATCCACTGCATGAGGAACCATGACCACTAGTATATTGTTCATCACCAAACCAGCAGATTGTCGAATGGAAGCTGCAGCTGCCGCTGTAGCTCTCAAACAACTAGGTAACGCTCTGGCTACCGGATCTAATGTTGATGAAAAATACGCACAAGGGCGTTGTTTATCACCAAACTTCTGTGTCAGAACACTCAACGCGCAACCTTCTCTTTCGTGAACGTAGAGCGTGAATGGCTTACTGTAATCAGGTGTACCCAATACAGGAGCTGAACACAAGGCTTTTCGTAATTCAGTAAAACTCTCTTGACATTCATCAGACCATGGCACCGGACTCGGAACATTTTTCCCAGTCAAAGCTACCAACGGTTTCGCTAACAGAGAAAAATTTGGAATCCACTGCCTACAGTAAGAGGTAATACCTAGGAAGGCACGTACTTCTCTCTGTGTGCGTGGAACACTCATCTGCGTAATCGCTTTTATTCTTTCTGGGGTCAACTTCCTTCCCTCCTTTGACAAGAGATGACCTAGGTAGGTCACTTCTTGGCAGCAGTATTGCATTTTCGAAGGAGACACTTTATGATTCAAGTTAGACAAATGATGCAATAGTAAAATTGTAGCTGTTTTGCAAGTCTCCTTGTCATCGGCAGCCACTAAAAGATCGTCTACGTACTGTACTAAGGCAGAACCTGGAGGAAGGACAAAAGAATCTAACTGACTTTTTAAAGCTTGACTGTAAATTTATGGACTTTCACAATAGCCTTGTGGAGCGCGTTTAAATCTGAAACTGCGACCTCCTAGGCAGAAGCCGAAAATATCCCTACTTTCTTCGGCTATCGGAATGCTGAAAAAGGCATTCTTTAGGTCAATAACTGAGAACCATGTGGCTGTGGCAGGAATCAATGTTAACAAGGCAGTAATGTCTGGCACTACAGGAAACTGCGGGATTACAATCTTATTAACTTCTCTAAGGTCTATGACAAACCTATATACTGGAGGTTTTGTAGGGTCAGTTCGTTTCAGAATCGGTAATACAGGACTGTTACAGACATTTCCTCTAGTTTCTTCAACTACACCCTTCTTAATCAAATCTTGCACAATCAATAAAAGTGCACGCTCACCTTCACTCGATATTTTATACTGGGGAATTCTTGGAAATTTCACATTCGCTTTTAAAGTTACTACATACGGTGGAATTTCTAGGAGACCTACATCATTAGGACCAGTCGCCCAAAGAGAATCAGGGAGTGAACGTAGCTCCGGCGGGAGTGCGTCCATTGACAAATACATCGGAGAGGTGATATTTTTACCCAACGTAAGCTGTACTCCTTCCGGAGAACAGTACAATGTCGCATATAGTCTTTTTAACAAATCTAAACCAAGCAGGTTTTCATTACAACCTGTCGTCAAAATCAGGGGTGCTTTCAATTGGCACGGTCCAACAGAAATAGACAAAGGACCAGATATTGGGTTGTAAACAGGGGCGCCTGAAAAACCTACGGAAACATTTGTTGAGCCAGACAAAGGTGCGCCAGGGAGTTTCGCATGAATGATAGAACTTTTTGCGGCACCAGTATCCAACAGAAACGGTTCGACTACACCTGATGTTGCTACTGCGACATAAGGCCCACTCTGATCCACTGGAACTGATACTACTCCCTCTCTCTGTCCATGGCTGTCCTAGTACCCATTTTGTTGATAACCCTCATCTACTTCATTATAGTCCTCAACAAGATATTGTTGAGATCTATTTTGCTGAGCAGATTGTCCATTTCGTTGATCAAAGTGATTGGAGGGACGATCATTCGTTTGTGGAGGCATAGCGCCTCGTCCTCGACCTCTAGAATTCTGCACAAAACCACCACGACCTCTCTGTGCTGCTGCTGCATTATTTTGCGCTAAGATCGGACATTCATTTTTATAGTGACCCTCTTTCTTACAGTATGCACACTGATTCCATTGATATTGAGGTCTTGATGAACCATGATCTGTCCTTTGGTATGAGCTTTGCTGCGTATTAGTTTGATTCGTGCGAGGCGGATACGCCTGCTGCAAAAGAACTTTAGTTTTTAAATCTTTCGTTTTCTTTTCGGATTTTTCCTTTTCTTCTTTATCTCTATTTTCATAGTACTGCGCAGTTGCAAGTATTTGCGCTGTCGTAGATACAGCCCACGCACTTTCTGAGTCTTTTAATTTATTGCATAATTCAGGTAACAAATTATGCACAAATTTATCGACAAACAATCTCTGTCCTCCTTCTGTACTCATGTCCTGACCACTATGATCCACAAAAGTCTCTTCGAACCTCGTGAAGAAGTCGGAGACACTTTCGTCTTTCTTCTGTCTGCATGCTGACAACTTGTCCCAATTTACACGTAGTGCTGGCATCAGAGTCTTCATTAGATCAATTATTCTACCTGGCAGATTAGCAATTAAAGGTTCGGGTTTCGCACCACCTATTTGTTGACCATCTGCTGCAGTGATAGCTGCCCAATCACCACCTAAAGCAGCTTGATGATCCTCTCTACGAATTTTAGCCCACACTGGTTGCGGGACTACGTTACCAAACAACATATCGATGTCGGCTAGGTTCATTATACAAGCCTCAACTGTCTGTGTTAATTCCTTGTAATATCCGGCTGGATTTTTACGTGGATCTGGCAAGGCCTGTTTCACCGCTAACACTTCTGCTCGCTTCCATGGAATGTGTATCCACACTCGTTGGAACTGTGCTGGAGCAGCTGCAATTCCTGCATTATCATCACGTTGTATTGCTTCGCGCCAAATTGGAGGAACCTCCCTCATAGGATATTGGCGACTTAGCTTCATTTTACCTTTTTCTAAATCTCTCGGTGAACGAAGAGATGGATCATTCCTAAAACTTAAAATGAGTTCCATCGCTTCCTTTATTTTCTCGCCCACTATCATTCCAGCAGCAAACTCCTTTTGAACCCTAATTAAATCTTCCAAATCTGATTCAACATCGTCTTCTTCTATCTCTTCACGTAACAATGAACACATCTCATCAAAGACGTACCGTTGTGTTGGTTCCCCCCACTGCATAAATGTGTCTAGCACATCTCTCGTACTATATCTTCTACCCTTCGAAATCCATCTGAGAGCCGTGGAATCTAAAACTCCCCGTTCCTCAGCACTTGGAAGCTGACTCCGTCTCTGTACAGAATCAGGAGTAGGAGTCTTAATCAAAGTTTTATATATAGGAGACAGCATATTAGTAACAGAATCAGTGATTCTTCGACGAACAGAAAGTGGAGTTAGTACACTCGCAGATGTAGAAAATGCAGTAGAGGTAGGAATAGATAACGGAACAGTAGGAGTATCGAGAAAAATAGTTTGAGGAACAGTGGGTACAGAAGTAGGTGTAGAGGCTGGCAGTGTAGGAAGAGGAGGAGCTGTAGGGACATTTACATTCACCACAGGAAGTACAGGAACTTGATTCTGAGGGACAGGAGCACCAGGTTGTCCAGCAACCGGCAATTGAACATTCGGGACGAGTGGAGCCGCAGCACCTTGTGCATACGGTGGAGGTGACCGTAACAGATAAGATAACAGAGGATCGTTTTCGGAATCCTCCAATATCTTAGCCATTTTCGATGGCAAGGCAGGATAGCACTTGTCAATCGCTAGATTATGCTCTCTAATGGCTACATCTATAGCCTTCTCACACTCGTTAGCCTGCAACTGTTTAGTCGCTTGCTCTAGAGTTAACTCTTCTTGTTCTTTCTGTTCTTTCTTCAACCTTCTCATTTCTCTCTGTTTGGATTCTTTTCGCCAATAACGGAAAGAATCAAACATTGCCGGCCGGGCTTTCTTCTTAAACAATTTCGCTTCTAAGTTGTCGAGAATCTCTGGTTCAAAACTACCATGCAGTGGCCAACTAATGACACCATCCTTCTTACAATAACGGACCCATATCTCATTATAAGATATAGGACCCACGCCATACTTGCAATATAAATCATATAGGGGAGTCCCAATCGGAGGAACCAGACAAGAGTCCTCCAATCGTGAGTCACTGTTGCAATTAAAACAAGACAACATTTTCCGACTTACCATTTTCAGTCCGGAACACAAAACAAACAAACACGGAACAAATATGTGCACTAGAACCAAGAACTTAGGCCTACCAAAACGAACTGATGTATCGATACCCAAAACTAAACCAAATAGATTATCGTAATTAGAACAACCAATGATAATCTGACAAAACCAAACCAAACCAAGAACCGATCAAGGATTTTTAACAATCCTCACAAACGTAACCAGCTAGCTATCACTAAATACTTAACTGAGTCACTGAAGACGTCACCAAGGAGAAACCCGTCACGTTTCGCCGTACTAAGGACTGCACCTCTTCGGGTCCAAGACAGGGCGACGGTCAAGGCAACGGCCCACTGCAGCCGTCCTGAACGGGAAACCCTCGTGGAAGAGAACTTCGGGCCACTTTTGCGATATGCCGGGATCGATGAAGTGGGGCGCCTCCCTCAGGAATCTTCACACGAAGCTTCTCGAACTCTTCAGGCTTTTGGACCGGTACCGAATGACGTCGCCCCACGTTGGGCGCCAATTGGAGTTCTGGACTTTTTGGTTCCGTCCAGAGGTGTCAGGGTACAACACCCAAAGACCCCGGAGTTCCACCTGCCTTGGTGCACAAATGAACAGAAACACGGGCTTCTCGATGGTGGCGTCAAAGACCAAAGGTTTATTACTGCAGGGACACAGAAGTCATAGATACTACACACGGGCAGTAACCAGGAGCCTGTTCGATTTGCACAAAGAGGGTTGCTCCTTATATACTGTTTTTTATGCTAGGGTCAAATTCTTTACATGTAATACATTCCCAAAACCTTTGTGTCTGAAACAATAAATATTTGGCGTTACACAGGAACCGTCGATAATATCTGAGGCCAAACATTGCGAAAAGAGGGGTTCCCACTAGTTTGTCACAATTCCCTGTCAATATTGCATTCAGGACCCGGACCGCCTCATCGTAAAGTTCGTTACCTCCCCCTAATAAAGATTCAGAAAGAAAGAAACAGAGCCAGGTGTGGAAGATAGGAAAGCGGGATAAGGGATGCTTATGGGTTGTAAATGGGCAAGGCTACCGGCTTTGGCCGCCTAATCATGATCAGGTACAATGGACACGAAGACCAGTTTGGCAGGGCTGGCCTCGGGCAGAGGAGGCAGCCTTTGTCGAGTCATGCAGCTACAGCGTGATCTGGTTTAAGGTGCACGTGTCATGTAAGAGGTGAATCTCCGGCTAAGGCTACGTGTCCTTAATCAAAGTGGAGTGATCAGAGGCTATTGCATATGTGAGGGCAAGGAAACACAAAATGGCGGCCATGATCTAAGATGGATGCCGTGGGTAGATTAGAAATATGTCAATAGAAGGAGTGCTCTTGCTTGTAGTGTAGCGAAAACACCAGGATATACTAAATGGATCATTTGCGGTTCGCTGATACCAATATTATGTATTTCCGACAAACTTGAAAACACGGGTTCAAATTGTCACGGAACCGTCACGGAACCTCAACATCAATGAGAAATATTGGAAGTATTCAAATATCATATTATAAAACTTTACACAGCTGCTTGGTCTCACACTGCAATGGATGAGGAAGCCTATTCCTCCAATCTCTGTATCGCACAATTAACACTAGATCTGAAACTCTCCCTAAAACATGACATAACCGATGATGCAATAGCAAAAGTGGCGATGAACAAGGTACCAGGAATTGATGGATACTGGCTTTTGGAATACTGAAAGCTCAATAAACCGGCCCTTAAACTCTTTCTATGCAAACTATATAAAGAAATAGAAAATAGGAGGCCACCCCAGCAACAAACGGATGTATGACGTTACAACGCATACTTTTACAACACCTACCTTTACAATGCAATTTTTACACCGCAACATCCATTACAATGCACACCATTACAACACATGCCATTACAACAAATTCTTTGAAACTACCTTTACAACGCATTCCACTACAACGCATACTACCTTTACAACGCATACCATTACAACGCATAACATTACATTGCATGGACGGTAAGTGTTGGATAGTGTAGGGGTTAAAATTACTATTCTAACTCCAGGGGGTACAACAGTAGGGTAAGTGTTGGATAGTGTAGGGGTAAAAATTACTATTCTAACTCCAGGGGGTGCAACAGTAGGGTAAGTGTTGGATAGTGTAGGGGTAAAAATTACTATTCTAACTCCAGGGGGTGCAACAGTAGGGTAAGTGTTGGATAGTGTAAGGGTACTATGTGTTGTAATGCTATGCGTTGTAATGGTATGCGTTGTAATGACTGCGTTGTAATGGCATGCGTTGTAGTGGTGTGCGTTGTAGTGTCATGCGTTGTAATGGTTGCGTTGTAAATGCATGCGTTGTAATGGATGTTGCGTTGTAAAAGTTTCATTGTAATGGTAGTGCGGTGTAAAAGTTGTGTTGTAAAGGTTGTTCCCCGCAACAAACATATTGCCATAAGTGTACACATACTAAAACCCAGATAAGGACCTTTTAAAATGTGTCAGCGGCAACAGGTCCAATCCGGGTGTCAGGCACCATAGCTGATTCACCCACCATCATTGGGGAGTGTTGGTAGGGGTGCAGGAATCCACCCCAACCCCTGCACGCCCTCTCCCTAGCAGCACCGGAAGTAGTGGGCTGCTCAGACGTCACGAGGTGCACGTTCTGGAACTTTTTGCAAACAGGTCATGTGCGTGTGCAAAGCTTGCACTTCAACCGGCGGACGTGCTGCACTGGCCCCTTGCGGCGGCATTTTAAATTTATTTGGGTACATGAGTGTCCCCAAATAAATTATAAAGGCCGCCGCAAGGGGCCAGTGCAGCACGGCCACCGCCCTCAAAATTGTGCCGCCTGGTGCGGACCGCCCCCCACTAGCTACACCACTGGTTAGGTCAAATTAAACAAGAGTAATCATATTTAATATTTTATTGCATGTTAAACAGTGGGTTCTTATGGACAGAACCATCACATTTGTTAAATACTCTTGCGAAGAGGTGCCCCGGATGGGAGGAAGGGAAAGGTGCAGCAATGTACAAGTGTGAAGGTAAGTGAAAGAGGGAGGGCAGTGAACAATATGTACATCCAAATCATAAAGAGCCAAACTAGCCTTATCAAAGGCTAAATCTATTTACAAAACCATAATGTAGGATAACACAGTAAAACTATCAAAGTTGTCCATCAAGGTAAACACAAAGTAAAGCTGTTGACGTTTCAACCCAGGGTAATATGTAGGTGAGTGGGGTCCTTACAGTAGGTTCTTCATCAGGACCACTTAGGGGGTACCTACGAATAATTAAAAGGTGGAATTTGAATATTTACAGGGGGTGGAACCAGGTGTGAATGAGAACAAATAATTGGTACATGGGCATATTAATTACCCTTGAGTCACTGCTGCAGGCAGTTGGCATTGCCCAAGAGCCATACTGCCCTCTGCGACCACCCCGCCACATCGTCCGTGGGTAGAGGCTGACCTGACTCTTTTGACCGCTCAGTGAGCTCTATGATTTTTGTTAACGGTCCCACCACGTCCAAGAGTTTGTCTTGGCAGGCCCTCCAGGTTCTATCTATCCCCTTCTTGGGGTCCCTCATATATTTACTAAAAAAGGTGAACAGCTTGGGATCTAGCTCAGGGGTAGCTGTGAACTTGTCGGCCAGTGATGGTCTGGGGCATTCTGACAGGAGGTGGGCTCTCACCTCCTTGCTCAGTGACTGCCTAATCTTGTTACCCATGTATTCAGCCACCTTCTTGTCAGGGACCCATTAAGCAGAAAGCGGCCTAAAAATACCTTCAGGGTCAAACATGTTGGTAGGGGCCCAGTCCCCATCACAAGGGTTGGAGTTGGAAGACTGTGGGTGCCAAAACCTGCCCGAATCCTGAGTCTCGTCCAAGGAACCCTCTTCTTCCTCAAACTCTCCCTCCCCCATGTCGGGGAAACCCTCTTCGGGCGAAATCTAGGCAACCTCGTCGCTGGTAACCCCGGGTATGTCTTTCTCCTGGTAGGGTGCCTCTTTCAGCTTTCGCGCACTCTTGTGAAAGACTTCAGCCAGCCAGCTAAATCCTTCAAGGTGCCCTGTGTCCTGCATATTAGCCATACGTGAGGGAACCAGGGTCATCCTACTAGGCCCAGCCCCCGTCTCCCAGTATCCCTGTGCCCTTAAAGACCTGGGCAGACAGTTTATCAACACTTTCCTGCAAGGAAGGCAGGGCCTGGGAAATGGCCCTAGAAAGGAGCTTCTCCACCCCTGCAGGAAGACGCTGTTGGGGAGCCATTACTCCTCAGAGGAAAGAGGGGGTGTATAATCATGGTCGTGCTGGGACTGCATTTTGTTTGGAGCAAGCTGCTCTGTGGTGTATTTGAAGCGTGTTAGAGGCTCGAAAGAGCGCCACCTAGCGCACCCAAGTGGATGCAAGGAATCACACGCTCAGGCCAACAAGCCTACTGTGCGGAAGAGAAGTAGGGAATCTGCTGTGAAGGGAGCACTCACAGAGTGTGTCCCAGATGAGCAAACACAGGCAAAGTCAACACAGTATTATGCAAACGCTAGATAAGACCTAAATCCAACTCCCTAGTCAGGAAGAAGGAATGAAGGGACTTAAATGATGAGGCAGCAGTGAAGAAAAAGGAAGGACTACCCACTCACTGATTCATAAGTCTACACATACATCCACTCTCTCACCCATTCAGTCACTTAAACACCAGCTCACTTAATAATGCAGTCATTGATATATCCCCTCATACACCCATACAGCCACTCACACACTGTCAATCACCCATAGAGCTACATTGACCGCTACTCACTGGCCCATAGAGTCAATCACACAGTCAATTACTCATCTCTACAATTATACACACCCCCACTCATTTATTCATACAGATACTAACACATACTCAATCACCTATACAGTCAGTGACACAAGCACACACTCACCCATACAGCCACTCTCACAATCTCTCACTCACACATACAGTCACTCATGTACCCCAACACACATCTATACTGCCTTTCACTTATACAGTTACTCACCCATATACCACTGACACATCAATGTACTCACCACACAGCCATGCACATACTCAGTCACATATACAGCCCCTCACAGATGCACTCACTAACCCATACAGCCATTGATTCACCCACTCACACATCCATATAGGCAATCACACACCCCAACACCCACCCACACAGACACTCATACACCCATACAGTTACTGGGAAAACCAATCAATAACCCATACAGCCACTCAAGTACCCACTCATCAACACAAAGAACTGCTAAGAAACCAACTGTCTGACTGATACAGTAATTCACACAACCTAATCATCCACCCATACATTCACTGAGAAACCTAATCACGTACCTATATAGTCTGTCACGCCCCCATTAAATCATCCATTCAGGGACTCTCACTCCCACTGATTCGCCAATACACCTTGGTATATACATTTATAACAATTATTAAAAAAATTATAATGCTCAAAGTCACTGGATGATGTCATCAGTGATGTCATTGGAGATGTTATTGGTGATGTCACTGACCTTATCATGAGTGATGTAATATGTGATGTCATAAGCAGGGCACTGCAAGGGTGCGAATTATAGTTAGCTGAGCTGACTGTAACTGCTGAATTTCACTGGTGTTGCTCGACTGAAACCTGAGCCTATTTAAAACGTCTCTGTAAACTTTTTTTTTCAGTGAATATATATAAATATATATATATTACAGAAAAAAACTCCTCACAGCGCCACAATCCTTATCTGAAATCGTTTGTTTAGCGAATACACGCAATAAGATTTTGGCTTCCCCTACTACACAAACAATTTCATAATTGCCATGTCGTATGACAGGGTACGAAATAGCGAAGCGGCGGCATTGGATGTGTTTGACAATGGTACGCCTGTCAGCAACAACGACAATGTAGCCACACCAAAAGAAAGTCAACCAAACACTTTAAAAGATACATTTAAAATTCTGGAAAAAAAGAGTAAAGCGGAACAAAGTAAATGATGGGAGTCCCGCTCGCTCCAATGATACATTGATGTGGGGAGGATTCCCCGAGGTTTGCGAATATTCCTGGCACCAACCTACAAAATTCCCAATATCAACATGATGTGCAAGTGGGCGGAGTGTAATTTGGATTCGGCCAAACGTTTGGTACTAATTCTAATCAAATACGCCGATATAGACAGAGCTGCACTACTAGAGGAGATAAATAAACAAAAATGAAGAAATAGAGAAAAAGAGTACTTGTGAAGAACGGGCTAAACTGCCCAAAGAAATGATGAGACGACTTGAAAGAGGAAGAGGTGATAAGCGAGAGGAAAAAATATAAATTTAGTTGAGACAAAATGGATTATGAACGAGGGCAGACTTTCACATTTGCAAAAAAATATGAAGCCATGCGATCATCAAAGAACAAACAGACAAAAATCTGCTTGCAAAGGGGCAGATTCTCAGAATCTGCCCCTTTGCGAGCAGTATTTTTGCATTTGGGATGCATCATCCCAAATGCAAAAATCGCAATTTTAGAAATCGCTAAATTGCGATTAATTGCATTTAAGGAATCTCAAATTGAGATTCCTTAAATGCAATGCGTGAAAGTTTTAAAAATAGCGAAATCGCTAATAGGGCACGTAAATTACCATGAAGTACAACTTCATGGTAATTTGCAAATAGCGAATCAGTATTTTTCGCTATTAAGGAATCGCAAATTGGGTTGTTGATGCATCTGGGGGAATATCTCCAAAGATGGGTGCGGCGCAAGTTCGCACCACAGGATCTAACTCCACGTTATCTGACCTTACCCCCACTGCCGAAAGCAGCTCTGACAATGAAACCTACGGTGCAATTGGAACAACACAGATGAAAACAAACACTTTGGTCCAAGAATTGCCTTTTTTATACTACAACCGGAGACAGAGACTGCGCCCCAGAAAACCGAGGAACATCGAAGAAAACACAACAACTACAGGAGGCGACAAAGGAGACAAACGAACAGAAGACAGAAAAAGAACAAAAAAGCAAAGAGGGGGACGATGGCAGAACAGATAACTAACACCAACGTGGAAGAAAATGACAAAACCATAATGAATTTGGCTAACATAAGACTAAGCAATGAAGAAAAACGTATTTTAGGTCTAGGATTATCATTTTGTACCAGGGTGAATTTCAACTATGCAAATGTGAGGTTAGACATCTATAAAACAGTGAGGAAACTCAAGTTACAGAAATTTCACAAACTTACTAAAAAGACTAAAGAACCAACAGAAACTAAGTTCATGGAAGATGAAACTGGCAACCTTACACAATCAGATGTACCGCTCATTGAGACACTGCAAGAACTTTGGCTGCAGCCTCAAAATACAAATGAAGTATCGGATACACAGATTGAAATTGGGACAATCAATGCAACATCATCACACGGAGGCACAGACAAACACAGGACCAATTTCAAACCTAAGTCTAGCTTCAATCCGGTAACCTTAAGGGATTCGATTAATGTATTCCATGAACTAGTGACTGAACAAATAAAAAAACAGAATTTCAAAACACAAGGCCAAAGTAACAAATACAGTTGTCAAGATCGTAAATATAATGAGCTCATGGTCAAACTGAAAGAAAACAAAGACATCGTCATGCGAAATTCCGATAAGGGAGGCAACATGGTGATTTGGAGTAAAATTGAATACAACAAGGAGGCATATGCACAACTGAATGATAGGGACTTCTATGTGAGAAATTGAAATCATGGGGCAGACTTATGATAACTGGTGCATCCCAAGGGATGCACCAGTTATTTTGCGTCGCTGCTCCGCCACCCATGGTGCGCCGCATTTACAATGCGGCGCACCATGGGGCAAAAACGGCACAGATGCGTGACGCATCTGTGCCGTAAAGGTGGCGCATTGCTGGAGTTGCGTCGCAAGCGCGACGCAGCTCCAGCAAGGCTCGGGGGTGCCCCATCTTTACAATGCTGTGTCAAGACCTACGCCTGCTTCAAGCAGGCGCAGGGTTTTGACGCAGCATTGGCCTGAAAGTGACTGAGTGCAATCTTATAGATTTCACTCAGCCACTTTTGCGAGGCGCACCTGCCCCGGAGCGCCCACCCTGCGCCGGAACGCCCACAAGTGGCGCAGGGCTTTACAACGTGACGCATCTGCCTAGATGCGTCACGTTGTAAATGGGTCGTAGGGATGCGCCACGTTTACGCCGCAGTTGCGTGACGCAAACGTGGCGCATTCCCAACATAAATCTGCCCCATAAAATTTAAAAACTATGTATGCACAATACCATTGTATGCTACATGCATGGCAAAAGAAGGACCTGGTTACTATAGAGGAATACACATTTTTGAAAAATGAACATGGAGTTATTCCAACAATTTATTTTATACCTAAGACACACAAAGATCCATCTAAACCCCCAGGTCGAGCGATCACAATACGTAGATTACTTTCCCCAGCCACAGGTGAAATCATTACCCTCCTACATACGTGATACCAGCGACTTTCTTAACAAACTGCGAGAAATCAAATGGAAAAATTCATATACGATGATGGGCCTTGATGTATCATCATTATATATTAGTATTAGGCATGAAGATGGCATTGCAGCGATTGAACATTATCTTAACAAAGAAAAAGACCTCTGTGAGGACCATAAGATAATCCTCTTAGATATGACTTTATTTTGCCTCACGAACAATGTGTTTATGTTCAACAATATTTTATATCACCAAACTAGAGGAGTGGCAATGGGGGCCAGTTTCTTAGGAGGCTTTCTGCACGATAGAATTGTTTTTGAGGGTTTACTCAAAACACAAAACTCATACAAAGTATTGTTTCTCGGTCTTTGCATAACTGAAAAATCATATTTATTGTCAAAAATAACAGAGTTATTTGCATGTGTGTGGCTGATGCCGTCATTGTGGCACAATGCGCAGTAAATACAATGCAATTCTAATTTTGGTTGTGCAAGAGAGACTATTGCACATAGTTGCATAGTGTGAATCTTGGTAAATCTGCTCACAAGTGTACTGAATTTAGAATGCGCTAGATCAGTAAATGCATACAAACATAATTACCCCTTCAACACCCAAACTACTCCATACTCCTACTACCTCTGCCTTATATTAACCCATCCTATATTTAAACTATCCAACCCATGCACGCCCTCTCCCTGGCTGCACCGGAAGCAGTGAGCTACTCAGACGTCAAGAGGTTGCTTGGAACACCAGGCAGACTGCCACACAAGCACTCATCAGCAGGCTGGAATTCGGTAACACTATACGCTGGCATCTCCAAACAACTCAGACACACTCCAGACCTTCCAGAAAGCCGCCGTAAGTCTGATACTCAACCTCCCACGCCGCACCCACGCATTGCACCACACCTCAGGAAGCATCACTGAATCTCCCTTCACAAGCGCAGCTAATTCAAGCTACTCACATTCACACATACAAAGCCCTACACAAAGCAGGACCAGAATACCTGAAGAGTCGCAAACACCTTTCCCTACCCACAAGACAACTTTGCTCTGCCTCATTCTCACACACGTCCTGCATCTGCAAAACCAAAACTGGAGGTTGCTCATTCTCCTACATCGCACAAAAGAGGTGGAACAACCTCCCTCAACACATCAGGAGGCTCCTCCTCACTTACGGAGTTCCACAAGAAGCTTAAGACCTGGCTCTTCATACAAGTAGCTTGGGACCACACAAACACATGTACATTTGTAAAGCGCACATATCACCCGAAGGTCTCAAGGCGCTGAATAACAGATTTATATTGTTACTTAACTCAATGGTACTCATTTTATCGACCTCACATGGATGGTAGGCTGAGTGGACCCGCCGGTATTAGAACCTGTGACCAATTGGTCAATCACAGGCCCCTGTAGTGGATGCATTTGCCCACTGTACCACCAGACCCGGACCACACACCTTGCCCAAGAGCCTGGATACCCTTTTGGGTGATTATTGCACTATGCAAACCAATATATCAACCTTGTTAAAATGAAAACCAAATCCCTTCCATGGTAATAGTCTGGGCAGCGGCAAAATAATGAGGGATATACCCTTGAAAAAGAAAAAACTTGTAAAACACAACACAGACCTAGAAAAGCAGGTGAAAGAGCTTAACCATACCAATTAATCAAACCAATAATGCAAATTATAATAGAAGACCTCAGCACTTTTCTACAGGCCAAACATAACCTTAATCAACTCCTCACCGCCAAAACAACGTGGTTTGATCTCAAACAAAGCTATTATCAGGATGGAGGAAAAAGTTGGGAGCGTACTCTCATTGCAAATACGAAAGCAGGAAGCACAGACTTCAATACTGGCAATAAGGAACACATAGAGGAATATAGTCCCACATCCATGAGAAATATTGGAAGTATTCAAATATCATATTATAAAACTTTACACAGCTGCTTGGTCTCACACTGCAATGGATGAGGAAGCCTATTCCTCCAATCTCTGTATCGCACAATTAACACTAGATCTGAAACTCTCCCTAAAACATGACATAACCGAGGATGCAATAGCAAAAGTGGCGATGAACAAGGTACCAGGAATTGATGGATACTGGCTTTTGGAATACTGAAAGCTCAATAAACCGGCCCTTAAACTCTTTCTATGCAAACTATATAAAGAAATAGAAAATAGGAGCCCACCCCAGCAACAAACGGATGTATGACGTTACAACGCATACTTTTACAACACCTACCTTTACAATGCAATTTTTACACCGCAACATCCATTACAATGCATACCATTACAACACATGCCATTACAACAAATTCTTTGAAACTACCTTTACAACGCATTCCACTACAACGCATACTACCTTTACAACGCATACCATTACAACGCATAACATTACATTGCATGGACGGTAAGTGTTGGATAGTGTAGGGGTTAAAATTACTATTCTAACTCCAGGGGGTACAACAGTAGGGTAAGTGTTGGATAGTGTAGGGGTAAAAATTACTATTCTAACTCCAGGGGGTGCAACAGTAGGGTAAGTGTTGGATAGTGTAGGGGTAAAAATTACTATTCTAACTCCAGGGGGTGCAACAGTAGGGTAAGTGTTGGATAGTGTAAGGGTACTATGTGTTGTAATGCTATGCGTTGTAATGGTATGCGTTGTAATGACTGCGTTGTAATGGCATGCATTGTAGTGGTGTGCGTTGTAGTGTCATGCGTTGTAATGGTTGCGTTGTAAATGCATGCGTTGTAATGGATGTTGCGTTGTAAAAGTTTCATTGTAATAGTAGTGCGGTGTAAAAGTTGCGTTGTAAAGGTTGTTCCCCGCAACAAACATATTGCCATAAGTGTACACATACTAAAACCCAGATAAGGACCTTTTAAAATGTGTCAGCGGCAACAGGTCCAATCCGGGTGTCAGGCACCATAGCTGATTCACCCACCATCATTGGGGAGTGTTGGTAGGGGTGCAGGAATCCACCCCAACCCCTGCACGCCCTCTCCCTAGCAGCACCGGAAGTAGTGGGCTGCTCAGACGTCACGAGGTGCACGTTCTGGAACTTTTTGCAAATAGGTCATGTGCGTGTGCAGAGCTTGCACTTCAACCGGCGGACGTGCTGCACTGGCCCCTTGCGGCGGCATTTTAAATTTATTTGGGTACATGAGTGTCCCCAAATAAATTATAAAGGCCGCCGCAAGGGGCCAGTCCAGCACGGCCACCGCCCTCAAAATTGTGCCGCCTGGTGCGGACCGCCCCCCACTAGCTACACCACTGGTTAGGTCAAATTAAACAAGAGTAATCATATTTAATATTTTATTGCATGTTAAACAGTGGGTTCTTATGGACAGAACCATCACATTTGTTAAATACTCTTGCGAAGAGGTGCCCCGGATGGGAGGAAGGGAAAGGTGCAGCAATGTACAAGTGTGAAGGTAAGTGAAAGAGGGAGGGCAGTGAACAATATGTACATCCAAACCATAAAGAGCCAAACTAGCCTTATCAAAGGCTAAATCTATTTACAAAACCATAATGTAGGATAACACAGTAAAACTATCAAAGTTGTCCATCAAGGTAAACACAAAGTAAAGCTGTTGACGTTTCAACCCAGGGTAATATGTAGGTGAGTGGGGTCCTTACAGTAGGTTCTTCATCAGGACCACTTAGGGGGTACCTACGAATAATTAAAAGGTGGAATTTGAATATTTACAGGGGGTGGAACCAGGTGTGAATGAGAACAATTAATTGGTACATGGGCATATTAATTACCCTTGAGTCACTGCTGCAGGCAGTTGGCATTGCCCAAGAGCCATACTGCCCTCTGCGACCACCCCGCCACATCGTCCGTGGGTAGAGGCTGACCTGACTCTTTTGACCGCTCAGTGAGCTCTATGATTTTTGTTAACGGTCCCACCACGTCCAAGAGTTTGTCTTGGCAGGCTCTCCAGGTTCTATCTATCCCCTTCTTGGGGTCCCTCATATATTTACTAAAAAAGGTGAACAGCTTGGGATCTA